>NC_143554.1:45020833-45389166 GCF_054136105.1 Typopeltis vanoorti
ACTGAATCGTACTAGAAAATTTTCAAGTACGAACTGTACTTTAGGTAGAAAAAAGCTGTCAAAACACTTGAAATGTGGAAATACAGCTGGAGTAGATGATAATTGACCAGAAATGAATACATATGGAGGTATAAAATTTTTGCAGTGGCTACATAAGTCAGTGGACCTGGTCAGAGAGTCAGATCTCTGATGATTGGAGTAGAGCTCTCATAGTACCCATCTGTAAAAAAGAAAAAAGGGAATAAAGCTGAATGTGAGAATTACAGTGGAATTTCTATATGAAGTGTTTTAGGTAAGAATAATGAAGCATACTTGAAAAGAGGTTGAGAAGGATTGTGGAAGAGAAACTTGGAGAATAAGCTGGGTTCAGGCCAAATAGAGATTGTCAAGATCAGATTTTCACATTACAACAAATAGTTAAAAAATCATGAGAATATGACAAGGATCTGTACTTAAGTTTTGGAAATCTGGAAAAGGCATATGACATTACAGTTATATGGGATAAATGGAACATTATATAAAGCAATACATAGTCTATATTTAAGTTGTCAGTTACAATTGAAGAGAAATACAGGAAGATGGTTTGGTGTAAAACAGAGGTAAGACAAGGATGAACATTATCTCCACTCTTATTCATTATCAGTACGGATCACATTATCATAAAGAGTAGCATTAGGCCTTATATTAGAATTGGAGATGTGAAACGCTTAGTTCTTTGCTTTATTCAGATGATGTACTTATAAACATACCTAGTGCAAGTCTCCAGGATTCTCTAACTAAATTGAATAATAGCTGAAACAAATTTGGCATGAAAATCAACAATAGAAAGACCAAAACTATGAAAATAAGCAGGAGGATAGAAAACTTCAGCTGCATTCTGAATGGAGATTCTGTAGAACAAGTAAAATAATTCACCTATTTTACAGTTTTCAGTAAAGGTGGCAAGTTAAATGTGGAAATAGACAACAGAATAAGCAGAGCTGGTATATAGTGGGTAGCCAGATAAATAAACGTATATGTAATAAGAGAGAAATTAGCCAAAACACCAAACTAGCAGTATAAAAGACCGTGGTTAAACACGTTTTAAGTTATGGATCTGAGAGTTGGGTTAGAAATAAAGCGCTTGATCAAAGACTAGACCACATATGAGGGTTGTGAGAAAAATTAGAGGAGTGAACCAATAGCACCTATGGCAGAATCACATTAAAAATGAATATATGAGAAAGGAACTTGACATTATTAGGATTCAAGAATGTGTAAGCAGAGCTAATCTAAGATGAAAAAAAAAAAATCAGCTAATGCATTTTTATTCCTGTATAGGGAGTAGGCAAGGCCATTTAGCCCTGGCTAACTTTTGGGGACTGAGTGGGCAGTTCAATCTCCACTGGCAGCCAATCAGAGATAGCTGGCCCAAGGCTATCACTAATTGAGCGGCATGCAGTGAAGAGAGACAGCTCAACAAGTACCGCCATCTTGTGATCCCTAACTCTAACACAATATATTTAATGTCTGAAATAATGTGGGTTCTACAGTCAATTTTCTTGAGTTTACAGGACGAAAAACCCGCTTGCCCGTGCCAGAGATTGACTAACTCGGGAGCCAAAAAAAGGCTTAGAAAAATTTCCTCTAGTCGACTACTAGATTCAAAATAAAGTCTTCCTTCATGCGGTCAACTGCCGTGGTATGCAAACGCCACATCCACTTAGCTACACAAGGTGAATCACATTAAAAATGAATATATTAGAAAGGAACTTGACATTATTAGCATTCAAGAATGTGCAAGCAGAGCTAATCTTAGGTGGCATGGCCATTTAAATAGAATGTGTGAGGAAAGGTTAGCAAAACAGGTGTTTGATGCAAAGATGGAAGACCAAGGTCTAGGTAGATTGATTCAATCACAAGTGCCTTAGAAGTATGAAATGTTAGAGTGCTCACAAGTAATAGACTATTTTGGAAGAAACTTGTTGATAGGAGATTAATAATAATGTAAACTTAATCATGTAGTGCTGTCATAGTAACCTAAACATCTCTTATGTGTTCATATCAGGAAATTAATGATGGTGTAAAGTACTTAACAAAACTATGCAAAGAAATGTCAGTTGCTTAAACGATCTCAAAAGAAATTATGATAGGTACAGTATAGGAAGTATCAGTGATAAAGTGATGGAATGAACAGAAGAATTATAAAAATTCCATGTTGACATGATTGTCACAAGATAAAGAAGGCTGAAACAGGTTGGATCCTTCTAATTAATAGTCATAACATGATTTATTTAATGTGAAGAATCCTTATAAGCTTTTTCAACTGAAGATGAATTAGACAATCTCAATACCTCCTTGAAATTGGGGTTTTTCATCCAGCAAAGCAGACAAACTCAGCCATTGAATTCACAATTGACAGGCACAATACACTATGTAGATAGAATTACCTTTCTCTGTCACTCCATTAATTGTTTCTTATGCCATTACATGTTAGGGGAGAATATAATGAAGATGATTGACTCAAGCAGTCATCAATAAAGGAAGCTGTGGCCATGGTGTTCAACTCATATGCAAAGATAAACTTCTATTGGAGTTAGTTTCAAGTAGAGTGATGTGAACAAGTTTCAAAACAGGAAATTAAAAAAAAATGACCTAGCCAAATCTTCAGTTCCATCAGTACTCAAGAAGAAGCACTCTTGATCATTAGAGAGATCTATTGACATAAAAATGGAAAACTATTTCTTGAAGATACAGTGGAAAATTAATCATAGACATACAGAAGTGATATGGAAGAATGTGGACAAAAAAGGCAGGACAAGCAATAATGTTAAGTACATTTTTCTATAGATATATTGTATATTACCCCCAACATGAGAAAGGCAGCAGGTCTATAGCAAATAAACGCAATGTGCGAGCAAGGGTCTAGAGCAGACCAACATGTTGATATTCTACATGATGTGCATGGTCCTTTAGAAATGCTTCACAGAAGAGGCTGTTCCATAAAACTGAGATGGATAGAATAAAAGATGGCTGGGAGGTGTTTGATGAGTATGCAATTTGACTGTAAAGGGATGTTATGCAGATGTTACTTGACAGAAATGGGAGGCATAATGGAAATATCTGTAGAAGTGACACAGTGCAGAAACATCCTAATTCTAATCCTCTTCAATAAGAGATGTGTCATTAATGAACTGAACTGCCCTTTTCTAACCAGCATCAAGATTTTTTAAGTTAGTTTCACACATACCATCCTAAACATGAGAGCAGTGTTTCAAGCTTAGCCAGATTTGGGATTTATACAGAGTAACTGGTCAGAAGAAAAATTCCATTTAGCAAGAAAGGATGCTAAGTTTTTCTGGAAGGTGATGATGCTATAAAAGTAATAGGATTATGCCTGGAAAGGTTTGGAGTTAACAGTTAGTCCAAGAAGAGATATTTGGACTTGACTGTTGAATGAGCATTATTAAAAGTAAGTGAGGTCTTTTTTTTTTTTGTGAGAAAACAAGCAAAACTGCTTCAGAGAAAGCTAAGGAAAATTGTACATGAAAGACTTTAGGAAAAACAAGCTAAGCACTTGAAATGGCAGTTGTCAGAACATTATTTATATTTGTCATTGTTATTGTCTAATATGTTTCCTCAAATGTAGTATATGGCATATTATGATACTTCTACAGTCAGTCTGTCCCCACCACATCAAGCTCAGACATAAATTTGTTAAGGGGATAGTTTGCACAGTGAATTTCCTTTGAAACAGTATTATACCTTTGAAGATTTGGTCTTCTCAATAGTTCCTTATTGTGAATGAGTTTTTTATAATGTTGCTATAGTTGAGAATCATCATTTCCTGATATGGGTCCTCAAGGAATATACAAGTTAGTATAATAGCAATACATATCCAGTTTATATTATTATTCTCTTCTTATTAGCAGTTTTCTTTCAAATTAATGTTACTTGTCAGGTCCCCAGTATTGAGAAATCTACAAGTTAGTATAATAGCAATACATATCCAGTTTATATTATTATTCTCTTCTTATTAGCAGTTTTCTTTCAAATTAATGTTACTTGTCAGGTCCCCAGTATTGAGAAATCTTATGTTTCAGTCTTCTAAGAATCTACTGATTACATCAAGACCACTCATATCTTAGTCTTCATCTAGATCTTAATTCACAATTTTTAAATTCTTCTGTTCAGGTTGACTGTATTATATGTAAACTTACTTTGAGATGCATGTGTTCAAGTCATACCAGCTGTGATTATTTCTATTGTCTATTCTCATATTTATAGCTATCTTCACACAAAAATTATGTTGAAATAGCTGAATTGTTTTACTCGTTGTATAAATTTAGAATGCAGGCAGTGTTTGCTATTTCCTTGCCTTTATTCTTAATTTTCATATAAGAAGACTTCAGTACTTATTTAATTTAGATAAAAGAATCCTGAAGGCTTATATTGGATTAATTTAGTCACCTTCATAAAACAAAGAACTATGTTTAATATCTCCAAATTTTTGTATCAGGTTTAATGCCACTTTCCTTCATAATATTCAATTTATTAATTAACAGCTTATTTATCTACCCACTGCAGGGTGAAAGCCTCTTCCTATTGCAGAAGGTTTTGGGTCTACTACTCTCATGGTGACCCAGTCCATATTGGGAGAGAACAATCACAAACATCCATGCCTATGTGGGATTCAAACCCACAGTCTCTTGGCTGGAAAGTAGATATGCTAACCACTCAGCCAACCAGGCCGGCTATATAATATGATCCATATAAAATGATGAACAACATTGGAGAGAACATTCACCCTTGCATTATCCTAATTTTACATCAAATCATTTTCATTTATCTCCTTTTATTTTTTGGATTCTGCAAAACTCTTCTCCAGTCATACAGTATCTTACCTTCTGACCAGGCAATCAGTTAGGTATCATAGCACTTTAAAACATTTATTTCTTCATGTCAGGTTTAATGCTGCTTTCCTTCATAACATGATCCATATAAATCATGAACAACATTAAAAATATTCACACTTGTTATACTTGATTTTACATAAAACTATTTTCATGTACTTCAAATCTTAAACTCAGTAGGGAAATTCCTCTATATAGGCACATAGTGTTTTACCTTTTGACCAGGCATTCTGAATTATTTACCGTAGCCATTGTAAAAAAAAACCTTCATTCCTTTACATTTCAGATTTCTCACTGCTTTTTCTAACTTCAGTATTGAAAATGTACCCATGACTGCAGCAGTAGAAAATATTATTACACAACACCTCCAAGGACTCATAGTGGGAGCGCACTCTACTATACAGATCTCACCGTCTCCCCCTACATCTAAACACAATGACACTACCATCTACTGCCTATCACCAACAACACCAATATTTTTTGTCTATGAATTGTGTATGTTCTCATGGCCGATTTGCATGTATGCAGGATGAAAAACGAGTTTCAACAACACCAATATTTTTTGTCTATGAATTGTGTATGTTCTCATGGCCGATTTGCATGTATGCAGGATGAAAAACGAGTTTCTGGGAGAAAAAACTGCTACCTCCATATGAGATTGGCTAACTCACCTTCAATTTAAAAAGCCCCATATATTGATTCCTCTTGTCATGATGAGAATTGAATGCAGGTTCTTTTCCAATCAAAGGGCACAATGTTCTCTTGTTCTTCCAGTTGCACTATGAAGGCATTAACAAGGATATTTTCTAAAACTATTTCATCACTGCTTTTATTAACTGAAATTATTTAATATTCAAAGTAATTACAGATAATCAGAATTTTCTTTTATCTTCAGTTTTGTTGTTGCCTGTGTCATATGTCATACTTGACTCCTTCATCAGATATTCCTCTTTTCAGTAGATAATATTGTATTTCTGAATAGGTTCGCTTGTTTCACATGGCGGTGAGAGGATTATCCATACTAGAATTCAGATTTTTCATCAGAACAAGCTTAGCATTTGGAGAAAACAACATAATGTATAGGCCTCATAGCCATTATTCCAATCAAAGTAAACTCCTGAACATCTGAAATAGTTATATAAATATTAAAGGAGGCTATAGATAATGGTGAGATAACCAATATAGAATGCATAATCTTTAGTGCCTGAATAAAACCCATGGAAGTCGAAAATGCAGGTGGAACTTTGGTAAAATCCATTCATTCTGCAGTCAATTTTTGTTAGCCATTCCATTATTATATTTTCTTGACCTCCATGGAATTGCAAGAGGTCAGCACTAGTCAGTACAAAGTATCATACCACTCCTTAAACTCAGCGACCATTTGCACTTTCGCCACCCTCTCAGGAGATGCATTCAAGTGCCCTTACCACTCTCCATGCAAAAAACTTACTTCTTATCCTTCTACTCACTACTTCCTTTTGTAGCTTATGGGACCCTCCTACCACATGAAAAATCCTCAGTGTTACTATGATAATAACCCTTCAACAACTTAAATGCCTCAGTCATACTCCATTTCTCCCCTGTCCACCAAACTACATGCCCTCAGTCTGTTCTCGTAATCAACATTTTCTTATCATGATATCATTTTTGTTATCGTCTCTATATTGTCTCCAAGATTACTTCAAATCCTGAACTAGATCTGAACACAGAAATTCAGATATGGTCTGATCAAAGCTTTATACAATGGGACTTCCAACATTTTATCTCCCATGGTCATTGCAGCAATTTTCTGAGATATCTTTGCCACCTTTTCAATATGTCCTTTGAACTTCGAATTTCTGTCTACAATCACCCAAAATTCCTTGCCTCCAATTCTTTCAGTATAACTCCACGAGAGTAGCAAGCATTCCAAATCCTTACATTTAGTTGCATTAAACTAATCCCCATATTTCAACACAATTAGAAGAGATTGCAAATTAAATATGAAATCAAATATAACAGAATAAGCAAGTCTGATATTCAAGCCAGGTGAATAAATTTATGTGGAATAAGAATTGCCAAAACGATAGCATTGTACAAGATAGTATTCATAACTTTTAATCTGTGCATCTGCAAATCGAATATAATAACTCAGTGATGGAGATTAGGAAATCGGAAACAAAGAATGTGAAGAAATTGTTCATAAATGGGTTAAGATTGCATCATCACTTAAATATATATAATGGGAGAGTATATAATGGACTATGCACATATATTTTGCAGGAGCTGCTGTAACCAAAATGGCAAATCGTAGGACAAGCCACAGTATCAAAGATTACAGCTTATTAATGAAAAAATTTGTAGGCCATTCCATAATAAATAATCAGCTAATACCTTTTGTTCACTTATAGGGAATAGGCAAGGCCTTTTAATCCTATCTAGCTTTTGAAGACTGAGTGGGCAGTTCAATCTATACTGGTAGCCAGGGTCTGCCATCTCGGGGTTGCGGTGAGTGCAATGCACACATGCCCCCCACAATCGAGTGGGCACAGTCAGTACACATTTGCGGAAACGTATTTTTTATTTTATTTTTTTCTTCTAATTTTGCTTATAACTAAAGGGATTTTAGCCCCCCACCACCCGGTGGTAATAATATCTCTGTTTCTCTATTATATTAGTGTTTTGTGTTCAGTAAACGTTATGTTAACCTATTATATTTCGAATGTGTTTTTTTTTTTCCAAAATCATTTGCAAGTAAGAGGTTTTACAATACGTTTATTTCGAATCCTTTAATTTTTACCTTTGAAAAATATTTTAGGGCCCAAAAGGTTTCTTGCACCCATGTCCCTTTATAGAGAAGGCCGGTAGCCAATCAGAGATAGATAGCCCATGACTATTACTAATTATAGGCATCAGCCAATGAAGAGACTGGCAAATAAGTGCTGCCATCTCTTGGAGCCTAATCCTAACAGAATTTGTTACTGTGTGGGTTCTATGGCTGATTATCTTGAGTTTATGGGATGAAAAACTCGAGTTTCCGGGAGAAAAGGCCCACTTACCTGTTCCAGAGATCGACTAACTCGGGAACTGGTAGAAGAAAGGCTTAGAAAATAATCTTGCAGTCACTGACTAGACTTGAACTTAAGTCTATCTTCAGGCACCTTAGTGCAGAGGATGCAAGTGCTACTTCCACTGAGCTACACAGGCCTTGTCGGTTTTTCCATTATTTTGATAATCTATATCTTTTGGAACTGGCTATTATAGAGTATGAAAATACACTTCTTGGAAAGAAGTCAGCAGATACCCCCAGGTAGGAGAGGCAAGGTGCATTGTAACAAGTCGTGTTTATAGCCAGTAAATTCATGGAATATGATAATTCCTAGTCAGTGGAACTATGTCCTTGAGAAATAGCTGTGAGAAAGGAACTGATGCAGTTTGATAGCCTCTTTGGTGTCTGTGTGCATCGCACACATTGCACATATGGCTGGCGCACCCCTGGTTGAAATTATACTTGAACTTCAAAATCACTTTTTAAGTCGATAAATTTTTTACCCAAAAATTTTGATGGACAGAAGTGGCATCAGAAATAAATGGATTTATAATCCAATCACATATTTGAAGTTCAAGTCTTTCAGTTCAGAATATGGGAACAATAATCCAAATCTGTATCTAATATTATTATTTGACTCTTCCAGGGAGTTCAAAGACTCATCGAGGGAGGGCACCTGCTCTACAACTCCATCTCCACCATTCAGTCACCAACTGGCTGCAACTACATCAATGCCGACCACCACTGGTATTTCCACAGACAATCACAAACATCCATGCCCACAGTGCGTTTCGAACCCGCAGCCTTTTGGCTGAAGAGCAGATACGCTATCCACTCAGCCAACCAGGCCGACTATTGAATTAAATAATCTATTATTTGTAAACTTGGGAGCCGCAATAAATCTCGTCTTGCAATACTCTGCTTGTACAATATTAATTTGCTGATAAATGCATTTATAATTTATTACTTACGGCCTCACTTACTCCCTTTGCTTTAATAAGATTCATGTTACTTCCCTGCAATTTGATGTTAACCTCATTTGATTCGGTGAAAATATCGGAAAGATATGCGATATCAACCTTTTCCTTTTTTCAGAACATTACACGTTTTCTCATCATGTGAATTAAATTCCAAAATAGAATCGTAGAGATCATTAAAGCGTTCGCAGGCCGTTTCATTTAAGAGCCATCTAACTTCAGTAAGAAACAAAAGATGCTCAAACTCTTCATTTTCATGGAAAAGTTTCCGAAAAATACAGATATTCAGTGACGGATTTTATTTTATTCATTGTTTTAATAACATCATCCAAAGTCTTATGTAGTTTTCAGCTAAGATGTTTTGTAGCTAAGTGCTGTCTTTGAAGAATACAGTGAATCGTAAAGATATTTGGAACTGCTTCTTTTAAATGTACTGTAAATCCATGGTGATGATCAATCATAGCTGGAGCTCCAACAGTTGCACATGCAATAATATTTGTGAGAGGAATATTTTTAGCGTTAAAAAAAGTCTAACAACCTAAAAAATTGTAGAACCTTAAAAAAAACGGCCTGTGTAGCTCAGTGGATTTGGCGTTTACACACCATGAAGGAAGACCTTGATTTCGAAAAAAGGCTTAGAAAAATTTCTTCGAAATTTTTCTGAGCTTTTTTCGACCAGTTCCCAAGTTAGTCGATCTTTGGCACGGGCAAGCAGGTTTTTTCTCCCGGAAACTCAGGTTTTTCGTCCCATAAACTCAAAATCGACTGTAGAACATACATTATTTCAGACATTAAATACAAGTGTTAGGGACCACGAGATGGCGGCACTTGTTGAGCCGTCTCTCTTCACTGCATGCCGCTTAATTAGTGATAACTTTGGGATAGCTATATCTGATTGGGTACCAGTGGAGATTGAAATGTCCACTCAGTCTCCAAAAGTTAGATAGGGCTAAAAACAGTCTCACCTACTCCCTAAATACGGGAGAAAAATAAAGACATGCTGGTTTTTTTTTAATATATGTGAGAGGAATGTTTTTAGCATTAAAAACTTTAACAACCTAAAAAATTGTAGAACCTTTTGTGTAAATTTTCAGTTCAGCAAATAGAAACTCTTCAATAAATTCTTTATTAGTATTTATATAACGTACGTAGGCCATTAACAAAGCTTTGTTGTCTCATCAAGTTGTAAAGAATATTCTATGGTTTTTAAAACATCGCAAAGTTGTTTTTTTTTTTCAATGTCCTTTGCCATTTCGTCGATTCTTGCTGATACTGAACTATTGATAAGAATTGACGACGTCATATAACTTTTCCCTGGGCAAATCATCGTATCTAAAACTTCATTTATAGCCGGTAAGATGAGTTTCGCCAATAGTATACGGCTTTCCACATTTGGCAATTAATTTTGAAAGGTTGTGAGACACAAATCCCTTCTCTTGTGGGTTAATTTGTATTGCAACAAACCCTTAAGTCCAGGACGATTTTTAAATTTAGTCTTTAATTTGCAAAAGTAATCCATATCCTTTTTTTCCTTATTTGGATGCTTTGTTCTTAAATGTTCAATCATTCTTTAAGGCTTTATTCCTTCGTCTGAGAAAGTTTTTCACATATTAAACACATTGGCGTCCGAGTGGCTTTGAACTGTGCAACCATATGCCTGGGGAAGGAGTGTCCTAGGTTCGATTCCCGTCGATGACATTAGGAGCTTAAGGACCTTCCTCAGTCATAGCCAATTTAATCAGTCTTAAGCGTGGACAGCAGGCTTTTTTTCCCCAGTTTATCTGGGTTTTTCATTTCGCAAGCAGGCAAACCGGACCCGTGAACACAGGCTACAGTCATAAAAATACGGCAAGAAAGGCAACGGGAAAGCACCTTACGTCACTATTCTCTAGTAATCAGCTGCAACCCTCTCAAATAGAGGAAGCCACAGGATCAGATCAGAAGCACATTGGTAACTGCTCATTATTTATAGACGGAATAACTCTGTACTTTAAATATTCACTTAAATATTGGACACACTTTCTGTTTTCACTCATTTTAATCGGCTATAGTGCTACACAATATCAACGAAATGCACCACACGATACCACGGGCTAGATGCGAACTGCAAACCAGTGTTGTCAGATAGGCGTTAGGAAAAGCAGCAGATAAAACTTATGAAATAGCAGAATGATAGCTAAATATAGCTTAATTATTTTCAATGTTGAAAATTTAGACCAAAATGTAGCCCAATTGCTTAACTTTCAATGTAAAAATTCTAAAAAATAAGTAGCGAATAAATTTGTACACTATTGTCAGACATACAATATTCCGAACAGTGTTGTCAAACATACAATATAAATAGGGATGTTAGATTAAATACGGAATTTTTTAGATTAGATATATGAAGAGCCAAAGGCTTCAATATACAATATAAATAGGGATGTTAGATTAAATACGAAATGTTTTGCTTTTATGATATTAGTAGTATTATAACGCTTACCCTTCCCTTTAGCGTTCACAGCTCCGCCAGGGGGCACTATCGCCAAGGTTAAGAACCACTGCTCTAATGCCTTTTATTGCTCAGGAAAGTAGGCAGAGCCTTTTTCAGTGGACAACCACTCAGTGATAACTCTTAATTAATGAATCAAGGCTTTGAGGGAGCATAGCATGCAACTGATGCTGTCCCATTGATCTACATTTTAGTTGGGTTATATTATGTTCAAATAGTATTAATTTATTTTGCTGTCGGTGTTTTAATTATAGGGTTAAAAATCCGATTTTCTGAAAGAAAACTATTTGTACATTCATACTTTGATAAACTCTGGAACTGACTGAAGAAAGGTCTAGGGAAAAAATTATGTAACTGGCGACTAGAATCGAACCTATAATGGTATTTCTTCCGGGAGGCCTAAAAATATGTAGGAAAAGGCTATTTTCCAAGAGCTACAGACACCTAAAAGCATTTCAGTTAGTTGGAATTACGGGTATTACTTAAGGCCTGTAAACGACGTGTTCTTCTCTCTATTTGCATAATGAAAAACTCCCAGGTATATGAGTGTTGTGCATTTCGGTATAGATATATGGACCCATTATATGGGCCTTGTGCATTTCGCAACCTGATAAACCACGTTCAGTGGCACCTTGTTCACATCTTAGAATGAAAACGAAATTGGTGCCTAGATTTTTCCATTTTATTTTTATTTTTAATTCTGTTAGTCGTAGTACCCTAACGTTAAGATAATAACTAGCATACGCATATAGTGTGCATACCACCGATGCATACTTTACAATTGCATATATAGAAGCCTAACCAACACGTTTCCTAGATGTTGGTTAAGCTCATCGCACAGACTTAGGTACATAGTCTACCTGAGTGTTGGTCGGCGAAAAAAAAAAAAAAAAAAGGAGGAAAAGGTTGAAATAGCATGTCCTCATGTGGCAATTCCTATAAAAGCTAACCTAAGAAATTTATTTATTTGTCACTGGACTCAGAATAGGGAGAGAGAGAAAATGATATTTTCTAGAAAAAAAAAACTCCGAGTAACACCATTTCATTATTTATTTTATTTTATTTTTATTATTTACAAGGGAACTCCTTAGACTCGAAAGATTCGTCGCGGAAGACTTATACTATCCATTAACACAATACCTCTCATATATCTCTTTAAACTTATTCACTGTTGGGATGCTCATAACCACCTCTGGCAATCCGTTCCACTCATTCACTACCCTCCAAGAAAAGAACCTACTCCATACACCTTTATTAACCACACTTTTAGACAACTTGCAAGAGTGATCCCTTGTTTTTCCCCTGCTCCTCATGTATTTAGAAATTTCTGTAGAGAATATCTATAATATCCCCTTCACCCACTTATTAGCTAAACTCTGCGACCCATACCTTTAATCTACCCTCATAGAGAATCCACAACACTTTCACAATTCCGCCTTATATTCTTAATATCAGTCTAATCATTCATCTGCTCCCAACACAACTCGTATTTCTTGCATTCGGTCACCCGATAAACCACATGTAGTGTGCATTTCCAAAAAAACATTCTCCCCCATTCTCGCTCTTGTACAACAAACCATCTCGTCTCAACACTCTCTGCAATGAATACATTAAACACACCCTACATCGCACCAGGGGTGGCTCGTGCCTAGGCACTGCAGCACCCCCAATTTTTCTCGATATATGTATATATCAGCAAATATATATATATATATATATATAAATATATTTATTAATTTCTTTATATTTGCTTATAATATTAAATTTTATCATCAACAATCCTATACAATTCTCTCATTTTCTATGAAAAATAATAAAAAAATTCACCTTGTAGCACTTAGGAGGGCGAAGGACGCTAGCAGCACTGTGTTTACCACATAGTGAGATGCGAGCTATCAGCGTAATGCAGCACTGTCCATCGCGCAGTTCCACTGTTGTTTATATGCAGTTTGCACCGGGCCAGTAGTAGAGTGTTCGTAGTGCTTATTGCGTTTACTCCGTCTCTTTAAATATTTGGACATTACAATTTAAGGATTTAATTGTAATGTCCAAAAATTGTAAATCCATTCCTTTAATTACAATTAAAGGAATGGATTTTATGTTTAAGTAATTTTGAATTATACTAAACTATAATTTTATCGATAATAAACAATATTTTTCATGAAACAAAACAAGAAGAATATGTTTTATTTTTATTTTAAATATATTTTAAATTCAAAATTAAAATTTTGAATTTATAATTCAAAATTATTTATGATTTTGAATTATACCAAACTGTATAATTTTATCGATAATAAACAATATTTTTCATGAAACAAAACAAGAATATGTTTTATTTTTTAAATAATTTTGAATTATACCAAACTGTATAATTTTATCGATAATAAATAATATTTTTTCATGTTTAATTTTTTTTTTTAATTTTTACCATAATTTTTATTATGGTAACTGGTATTAGGGAGAAATTGAATCTAGCAATTCAAGAGATGAAAGAAGGAAAATCGCCTGGAATAGATGGTATACAGATAGAACTCATAAGGAATATAGGTGAAAAAGGTATGGAAGTGTTATGACAAATTATTAACGGAATTTATGAAGGATAAGAATTACCAGAGGATTACTTAAATTAAGGGGATATTAAATCCCACATAGTTTTAAAACCGAATAAGAAACTCAAAGATTGGAATCAGAGAGTTTCTTGCCGAATATATAGTAAACTATAAAGTATCGGCGACACTAGCGTTAGCCAATGCAATCCTAGTACGTAGTACAATACCAGACAACTCGTTGCAAAGGTGGAGGAAGTTCAGATCGTTATTCTTAGGTATTTTCCATAATGTAAAAACCCATTTCCTAGGAAATGTATGCTGTTATTACATTATGGAGGGAGGTCACATAATGTTATAACAGCATACATTTCCTAGGAAATGGGTTTTTACATTATGGAAAATACCTAAGAATAGCGATCTGAACTTCCTCCACCTTTGCAACGAGTTGCCCGGTATTGTACTACGTACTAGGATCACTTGCATTGGCTAACGCTAGTGTTGCCGATACTTTATAGTTTACTATATATTCGGCAAGAAACTCTCTGATTCCAATCTTTGAGTTTCTTATTCGGTTTTAAAACTATGTGGGATTTAATATCCCCTTAATTTAAGTAATGTTTTCATTGCCGAAATGAAGCTTATTAGCTCTTTATACTTAAATTACCAGAGGAGTTTAGAAGATCAATTTTTATCCCCATTCCAAAAAAGACCGGAGTTTTAGACTGTAACAATTTTAGAACGATAAGTCTTATAACTCACACAGCAAAATGGTGCAAATAATTTTAGAGAGTATTAGGAATAACATAGAAAAAGAAATGAATGAGGAACAGTTTGGATTCAGAACCAACAGAGGAACTAGAGTGGCTATAACTTGTCTAAGAATTTTTGGGGAGAAAACACTAAACCATAGTGGAAAGTTGTTTTTGGGATTTCTAGATTTTGAAAAGGCATTTGATACAATGAAATATAAAAAGCTTTTTGACATTCTAGAAAATACGGATATTGACTCATGACTTGGAAATTTTAAAGAGATTATATTGGTCAGAAATAGCGTCAGTATGTGTAAATGGAGAAAAATAGGAGATAATGTAAAAATAAGATGCGGAGGAAAGATTTTAGAAGAAGTGGAAAGATTTCAATATTTAGGTAGCTGGATCTCAGAGAAAGGAACTTCAGAGTTGGACATTAGAAATAGAATAGGCAAAGCTTAATCGTCATTTATAGAAATGAAGAGAATTTTAATAAACCAGAACACTAAAATAGGCATTAGAATTAGAATAGTTCAAGCAACAGTTTGGAGTATTGCAAGTTATGGCATGGACACTCAGAAAGAGAGATATGGAAAGAATTAATGCATTGGAAATGTGGTGTTATAGAAAGATGGAAAAGATTAGCTATACAGAAAGAATATCAAATCAAGAAGTTTTAAGATGAGTTGGGATGGAAAGACCACTGCTAAAGAATATTATGCAAAGAAAGACCAGATTTGCAGGACATCTTCTGAGAGGTTCTTTGGGACATCTGACAAGGCTATATCACAAGGGAAAGTTGAGGGGAAGAGAAGACGTGGAAGACCAACTAGAGAGTGGTTTAATGACATCGTGGAATGGACTGGTTTAAGAATGATGGAAGCGACAGACAGGGAGAAATGGAGAACTGCTCATCTGCTGCAACCCTCTTGCTAGAGGATGTTACCGGACGACGACGACCATAATTTTGATATTTTATCCAAATATTTTATACACTGTACTTGCAGTGTATACGTGTACTTACAGTGTGTATGTATATTTCGAAAGTTGCAGCACCTTCACAGGTTCAAGCCACGAGCCGCCACTGCATCGCATTAAATCTCGCATATTAATATCATTCAACATTGATGTCATAGTCGCCATTTTTCTTGTACGCATCAGTGCCACAACATAGAACGTTTTTGCAATAATATCGTATAATAAGAGCCACATCTAAACAACACAGTCAAAAATAAAGAAAATAACATCAATTATATTTAATAATATATCAAATATTTAATAAAAACGAAGACTTATCTAAGCAACATATGCAAGGTAGCTCCTACTGAACATCCTTCGCCACTACTTCGGTATACTCTTTCTTAAAAATGACATAAATGGAACATGGAAAAATATGAAACCGTAAAAAGAAACCCATAAATCTAGATGTAGAACTTCAGCTTAAAAAAAAGCTAAAGTTCTACATATCAGTTTCTGATTGCTGGAATTAATTCTTGAAGGGGGGGGGGATTAAAAGAGAGCAAAACTCTTTTCAGGATTTCTAAAGGAGTGGCCAAAATTGTGGAAACCTTTTGGAAAAAGTGTATTTTTGAGATTTGATGGCTCATAACACTGCATTTGTTTGGTGTATCTTCCCACTGATATATAATTTAACATTATATATCAGTGGGAAGATAATTTAATCAAGAATGTAATGCAACAAAGTTTGTTCAATTATCTGTATTCTATGAAAAGTTATAGCCAAATAACCAGAAAAAAGAAGCACAACTTGCTTAGGTTGATATGAAGTAGCTTTCCTTCATTTGAATATAACCAATGAATATGAGTGTTTAGAGAGCCAATAAGGTCACAGCAGGATTCAGCTATTGATGTCATGTGTTGGAGCTGAGAGTAGGACATTTGTCAGTGTGTTATGTGATTGCTATCAAGTTGGTTGGGTTTTTTTTGTGTTCTTTCATTTAGTGAGCTTGTAAAACGTAATAAAATTAAAGAAACGGCACAAAGAGTTGACTGGTCACCCAGAAAGCGATGTAAAATAGTACTATTAAGTGAACAAGGCTACAGCTATGAAGAAATTATAAGAAAAATTGGTGGAAACTTAACCAAAAGTGGCAGTATAAGGAGACTCAGTCACTACAAAATCAGACTGGTAAAGACAGGAAAAGGTGCACAACAGCAAGTGATGATAGAAGAATTGAGAGACTGTGCCTACATAACAGAAGAAAATCATCTGGGTATATGCAAGATGAAATGATGCAATACAATGTGAAGTTGAGTGCAAGGGTTATTCGGCGTAGACTGCAGGAATTTGGTCTAAATGCTAGAATTCCACAGGTTGAAAAGATTAAACTGGGCTAAAACCCATGTTAACTGGACAGCGGAACATTGGGACAGTGTTATTCGGAGTGATGAGACCAAAATTTCTCTGTTTGATAGTGATTGCATAAAATACGTAAAGAGAAGAATCGGTGAAGATTTGCATCCTGATTGCATTACACCTACAGTGAAACACCCACTTAGTGTTATGATCTGGGGTTGTATGACATCAAAAGGTGTGGGCAGAATTTGCGTGATTAATGGGAATATAAATGCCCAAAAATACATAAATGAAATACTTGATCCCAAACTGAAGCCTTCTGCAAGTGATCTTTTCCAAGATAATGAAGCATTAATATTTCAACATGATTCAGCTCCATATCATGTTGCTGCTGTGTGCAAAAAGTGGTTTCAAGATAATCATATTCCACTGCTGGAATGGCCTGGGAAGAGCCCAGACCTTCACCCAATCGAAAATCTATGGAGCCGAATAAAGAAACTTGTTAGTCAGAAGCAACCCAGCAATAAAACCCAATTAATAGAAGCAATAATTCAATCTTCGTTTCGCATTATAACAGCTGCGGAACTAAAAAAACTTGGTTCACTCTATGGGAAGGCGTTGTAAGGCCGTAATTAACGCTAAAAGTTACGCAACTATTAACTGACATAACGAGAATTTTTGTATATCTCATTTTTTCTGTTTCACTTTTCTTCTTTATAACTGTGTTCTAATAAAAAAAATCCTTCGTAAACGTTATTGCATTACATTCTTGATTAAATTATCTTTCCATTGATATATAACTTTATGGTATTACTCCAAAAAAAAAAAAAAGTGGTGTTATGAGCCATCAAACCTCATAAATACACTTTTTCCAAAAGGTTTCCGCAATTTTGGCCACTTGTGTAATATGCAGTTAAAAAGTACAAATAAAAAGCGAATATTCCAACTCATCAAATATTTTTATCTTTTTTTACAATGGCAAAGCACCTAACTGTTATTTAAAAATCCGTTTACACCTTTTATTTCCCTATGGGGAGTAGGCGAGGCTGTTTAGCCAAGTAAAACATTTTGAAATCTACAGGAGTTCAAATTTCACTGTTCATAGATAGCTAGTCTTCAACTAGCACTAATTATAAATGGTAGCCGGTGAAGAGTCGGATACAGTAGCGCCATCTCTTAATGTCCCTAACCATTACGTGATATGTTTATTGTCTGAAAAAAGTGTGATTTCTACAGTTGATTTTCTAGAGTTTATAGGAAATGAAACTCAGTGTCTAGGAGGAAAAAGCACTTAGCCCGTGACAGAGATCGACTAACTCTGGAAGCGGTCGAAGAAAGTGTTAGAAAATGTTCTCTAGTCGGCGACTAGAATCGAGGTGAGAACTGCTCTCTTTGGGCGGCCTAGCGTTATAGGTATAAACGTCACTTCCCAGGTTGTAATATTATATGATGCTTTTTTATGTTCTGCTTGATATGTTCATAGAAGATTGTGAATGAAATTCTACATGAAAACGCAGTTTTTCGATAATGGTAAAGCAGAGCCAATGGATGCTAGTGATTTTAGAGTAATTTGGGAATGTGCATAATAGACAACTGCCGCTAATTCATTCATGATCTTAAGACCCCAACATTTGTACTGTTATCAGAAAGAGTGAGAATCCTACTATCGATTTTTTTTATATGGCGGTTAAAACCCTATTTTTTCGAAGAAAAAACGCAACTTGCCTCATCGACTAACTCAGGAACTGGCACGGGAGAAACTGTGTATTATTATTATTATTGCACGGGAACCTCCTTTCAGTCCATAGACTCATCATGGGAGACTCAAACTTTCGACGCAGTATCTATTGTACCTCTCCTTGAAACCATTAACAGTTAGCGCACTCACAACTGACTCTGGAAACCAATTCCATTCATTCACTACTTTCTAAGAAAGAAAAAATCTAGTCCTCTACCTTGCTAATCACACTGTTACCGAACCTCCAGGGACGACTTCTTGTTTTCCTCCCTCCAGCCAAGTTTAATATATTTCCTAAGTATTAATTCTATAAAATGCTTTAAATAACTTAAATGTTTCTATCATACATTCCCTTGTTCGCCTATCATCCAACTCTCAATCTATCCTAATTGGGAGCATTTCACAGTCACTTATCATCTTGATCACTAACCTCTAGATCTTCTACACCACTTTGTCACCCCCAAGAATCCCAGTTGACCAGACTTGAGCATAATAATCCATATATGGTCATCTCAAGGCTTTATAAAGAGGAATTATAACTCCCATATCTCTGCTCGTTAATATGTTCTTCAGTAACAATTAATCCTGTGAGTTATCCCGCTGTCTTAGCAATATGCACAACTTTACAGTTTTCCATGAAATTAACCTCCATTATGTTTTGCCCATAGTGTCATCCTACTGAAATCATTTTACAAGTTCTCTACATCACAATGATTAACTATTACCCTATCTAACTTTGCATCATTAGTAAACAGTTGAATATCTCATTTCAAATTATTTCCTATATTATTTATGTATAAATCAAGCAGCAATGGTTCAAACACAGCATCCTGCGGCACATTATCATCTGCCTTCTTCTGGATTCTGCTTCTCCATATACTACTTTTTGGTATCGGTCCATCAGTCACCCTTGTATCCAGTGGCTCACCCAGAGGGTGGGGGGAATCAGGGATCCTGCTCCCAAAGAAAAAGGCAAAAAAAAAAAAAAAACTAGAAATATTTCCAAAAGTCTTTTCTTAGTTAAAATTCATTTTTTTTATTATTTATGTTGTGTCGTGACTTGATCACTCTTATGGATACTCTTGATACTACTTATGAATTAGCAATCATTGTAGATGCTCAGTCATAAGTCGTATAGTGTGTATTCTCAAATCATCTACTCAACTCGCTTCCCCCCCAAGATTAAATCCTGAGTGCGCTACTGCTTGTATCCATATCACCAGTTTCATATTCATACCTATTTGTTGCAATTTGCATAACAGAATTCCATGTACAATAGCATCCTGTCACACGCCTTTGCAAAATCCAGCACTATCATCGTGTACTCATTCCCTTTATCCAACTCAGCTGTCACTCAACTATAAAAAGTCAGTAGATTACTAAAGCACAACCGACCCCCCCACAAAACCATGCTGCCCCTCATAATGCCAAAATGACTAAAAATTCTTCCGTTCTGCGAAACGAATTGAATTGAATCACTCTTTCTACTGGTAGTCTAGCTTTATGATATAAAAATGTTGCCTAGTCACTTTCTTAGTTTTCTATCTTTCAAAAGTGAAAATTCGTAAACATACTTTTTTTTGTTGTTTTAAACGCAAGAAAGAATACTTAAGAATAAGCATGGAAGTTTTAAACATTCGTGCGTTCATTAATATTAAAATATTTATTATTAATAAGATAATAATAATTCAAGAATATTTGAATGAAATTTCAAACTTTCATGTTCTTTATTTTATTGTACACTGTGTTGTTTCTGACAATTACATGCCGTTTCAAACTTTCAGTAAATATAGGTATTATTTCTGGGAAATTCCCATGTTACTCCTCTTAAAAACTATTATCATTACGGCTATTTTTTTTTTTTTTTTTTTTTTTTTTTTTGCCTGTCTTCATTTAGGAGTGTCCCTTTTTCAGTAAATAGTTTTTCTTCGTTTGTAGATGCTTGTAAATGTCCTGATCTTTAACGTAATCGAACTCCTCTACACATGCGTAAGCTAAGAACATCATTCATGGGTTACTGCAAATCAAAATATTTATTTTATGTGTTGGTTGTGCGGGTTTTTGCTGATTGTGGGAGGTATTAAAAAACCCTGCTTTCTAATTTGCACGTCTGTTTGTTTCCGGGGAAATACTGAAGTATTATAAATGATGGATGGCAAACTTGCACACGTGGCTAAAATTTTAAAATAAAATAAAATAAAATAAAAAAGTGCAACATCAGTTCCTTTAGTGCCTTTTTTCTTGGGTGCAGCTTGAGTTTATTGTTTTGATTTGGATATGGAATTAAAAACCGTTGTTAGCAATGCAGCAGTATTCTTTACTGTGGGATTATTTTTAACTGGAATGTAAGTTTATGTTAATTTATTATAACAACCCTGAGGTATCTCGTAATAATAAATAATAATAACTTCCATGGAGTTATCGGACTCGTGGGAAGTCTAAGAATAAAAATTCAGTGACACTTTGTCATGCTCTAAGGTAGTCACGAAGATGTGTGTGCTTATTCACCATACAATAATATTTCTTTCGTGTGTATGTACTTGTCGCATTCTTGGAGAATTCGAGTAAGTGTGACACTGACATAGAAACGATATAGCTGGAAAAATATCACTTCACAAAACTGAAGTATTTTCTTCGAATGTTTTATATTAACACAGGAAATAGTCTACATCGATGTCGATAATTGAAAAATTCACCTGTCACAAAAGAAATAACATCCTGAAATACTGGTTCCTATTTTAAGCTTCTTAACCAATCTCGCCAAACTCCATGTCAATGTCAATAATCATCACCTCTTGTTTATCAAGTTCTGTAGTTCAAGTTTTTGCAGTGCAGCCTGACATTTTTTTGAAATTACTAATCGGGCATTTTTCATAATACTCTATGCAGACATTAACCTTAAACTCACCATTCATTCATGCAGATGTTATTCTTATATCTTTGTTACTAGTTCATGAGCAGTTTAACTGCTATTAAACAATTAACTTGTTAATAATAGCAAATGTATAATCAGCCGTAAATTAAAGATGCGAAGAAATTATATTCTTGGCATCTTAATTTATAGTATAACCAATTGGATAAAACTTTCGACATCTCTATTCCAGAGTATTTTAATAATGAGGTGTGACACCTTTTGACTAGTTATATATGGAAATATGACTTCTGCATTACTTCAACCTTTGGTATCACTCCCTGGTCGCTCCCACTGATGAGACCTCAATAAAGGTTGAAACTAGTCTGGGTAGTAGGCCCGATGTCCTTATGTGCATTGCATTGTGGGATACTAAGGCAATTGAAGAGAAGTCATCAGTTTGTGTATACAAGTAGCCCAGTTGTGAAGTTACTTCACATGCAAACTTTATTTGTTTGCACTTGAATAAAGGATGAAACCAAGACTATAATTTCTTGGCATCTTTAATTTATAGTATAACCAAGTGGAAAAAACTTTCAACAACAACAGTATTTTTTGTATGTAACATATTATACAGATGTCTTCATTGAGTCAGCAGAAAGACTCATTATGGGAGACCACACTAATCATTATTCGCACAATATGTCTTCATTGAGTCAGCAGAAAGACTCATTATGGGAGACCACACTAATCATTATTCGCACAATATGTCTTCATTGAGACAGCAGAAAGACTCATTATGGGAGACCACACTAATCATTATTCGCACAATATATCTTCATGGAGTCAGAAGAAAGACTCATTATGGAAGACCACACTAATCATTATTCGCACAATACCCACCTTACCTCTTTTTAAACTCATTCACTGTCAGAGCATGCACCTCTAGCAATCCATTCTGCTCATTCACTACTCTTCAATAAAAAAAAAAAATAAATAAAAAAAATTAGCCTGCACACCTTACAAAACTTGCTAGGATCATCCCTACTTCTTGTCACATATTGAAAATTTTTTTTGTGTGTGTCAATCTTATATAACCCTTTAAAGACAGAGCAGTTACAAGTGCCTCAAAAGATGTAAGATATAAGCAAGTCTGAGACAACAAATAATTGACCAGTTTCAAAGTTGTTGATTAGGAACTAGCCAAAAATTATGATCATCTTATAGATTATCATAATATCTCATATCCCTTTGAAGGTATATACCAAAAAATATCTTTAATCTTTCGACTGCTTTTCATAATAGGAATTCTGAGCATGGAGCATATATATGTTAGAAAATATATAAATGTGTGTGGGCATGTGTGGTAAATATTCATCAATCCATTCTTACACCCATATACTAACTGACCGCTCTCTAATCCATTGAACACCAGTCCTCATTTGCTGATTGATATTTCAACATCATTATTGTTATTATTATGCATATTTCCATGGAGTCAGAAGACTCATTTGTAGGAGACCTGCATCAACCATTATTCACACAATACCTGTCTTACTTCTTAAACTCATTCACTGTCAGGACATTCGTAACTACCTTTGGCCATCTATTTCACTCATTCACCACTCTCCAAGCAGAAAAATTGGGTTGCACCTTACTAACCACACTCTTACACAACTTCCAGGGATGACTCCTTGCTCTCTCCCTGCTTATCATGTATTGAAAAATTTCTTTTGAATCAATCCTATAAAACCACTTTATAACTAGATTCTATTCAATCATCTAATTTGCAACCCACATGCTTTACATCTGTACTCATGAAGAGCATTCCAGAACCATCTCATCATCTTGGTCACTTGTCTCTGGATTCTCTCCACCACAACCTCATCCTCCAAAAAACCCAGATGATCAAATTTCCATGGTAGTCATTTTTTTTTTTTTGTCTCCATTCCATGGTAGTCAAGGTGCAGCCATATCGCTGCCTTATTAAGAGGAATATTAATTCTTCTGTGTGTGTGTGTGTGCGTGCACGCACTTCAACATCAAAGTAATCCTTTGAGTTGTTTAAAGAACTTTTTGCAGTATGTTCTCTGTCTACCATCACAAATTCCTAGTGTCATCAGTTTCCTGCAATTCATTTCCATCAATGTAATACACAGTATATAATAATGTCATCTCAAAGTGCATAACCTTACTCTTTGCTACATTGAACTGATATCTTGGAGAATTTGCAACCCACATGCTTTACATTGAACTGATATCCATTACCTCACCCACACTGCCAGTTAATATAGATCATCCTCCAGAATCTCTGTATCACCGTTATCTATTTGCACCTCCCATAATTTTGCATCATTGACAAATAGCTGAATACATCTGAACTGAAATCATGCCCTGATCATTAATATACAAATTAAACAGTAGTTGCTGTAGTATAAAGCTTTAAGACAGTCCATTAGTCACCCTCATTCTCTGGGATTCCACTCCATCATATACTACTCTCTGGTGTGTCTGCCTGTCATCCTGCCACTACCATGTATGCCAACAGCTTCATATGTTTCCATTTGCTCCAATTTATGTGATAATTTTTTTCAGGGTATTTTGTTAAATGTCCAGCATCATCATCGTATCCACTTCCCTTATCCAATTCAGCTTTTATTCTGTTAGAAGGATAATGAGTAGAAGTGTTAGAAGTGAATAAAGAGGATGAATACTGAGTACACAAAATGTCAATAAGGCAGGGGGACTAGATGGAATTTCACCATGTGTTTTAAGGAAATGTGCCTAAACTTGACTGTTTAATTAAAGTCTTGTAATGACCAGGTTCCTGGAGAGTGGATGGAGGGTAAGATAGTACCATTGATGGAAGTTTTTTCACTTGGTTATACTATAAATTAGATACCAAGGAATTATACTTGGTTTAATCCTTTATCCAAGTGTAAGCAAACAAAGTTTGTGCCTGAAGTATTTTCAGGACAGGGGAAGCTCGTATAAGGAAGTTATTCACATCACTTGCCTTAGTATCCCATAATGCAAAGCACATCTCCTTGCGGAATGTATAATGCTGTGCATTATTGGAAAGGATCCAGACCGTTTCAACCTTTATTATTATTATTAATGTTTATTATTCACATCACATTTACAAATTATACATATTATACTATTCAACTTGTATAATTATGACAATATTTCACAATACAATTCAATGCACAGTACAAATGTTACATAATAAAATTCAAGTATTACTATCATATTCTGTGGGTACTAACACTTATTATGGCTATTATTTTATTATGGTTAATAAAAAGTTTTTATTGAGGTCTCTTCAGTGGAAGCCAGACCCAGAGGGATACTAAGGTTGAAGTAATGCAGCAGTCATATTTTCATAGACCTAAAAATATTTCAGGCACATACTTTGTTTGCTTACACTTGGATAAAGGATTAAACCAAGTATATAATTTCTTGGTATCTTTTATTTATAGTACCATTGCATAAGAGTAGTGGTAGAATGGAGATATCAAACTATAGGCCTGTTTTTATTTCTTCTGTAGTTATGATTTTGGAGAAATTTATAAGAACACATATACAGACTTGGGCAGATGAGGGTAATATTTTTTGTGCAGGCCAGCATGGATTTGTTAAAGGATAGTCTTGTTTTAGTAATTGGTTACCTTTTACAATAAAGTAACAAGAGCATTGGATGAAGGTAAGGCATACACTGTCATTTTTTGGATTTTTTCAAGGCATTTGACAGGGTGCTACATGACAAGTTGAGTTTTTAAGTTGCATCGTATGGATTTGGATATCAGGTCAGTGGATCAGATTGGTGATTGTCTCTCTGATAGACATTAGAGTTGTATATGGGAGGAGCAATATCAGAGAGTAGGAAGGTTACAAGTGGAGTTCCACAGGGTTCAGTCCTGGGACCAGTGCTGTTCAACTTTTATGTCAGTGATATTGTTGCAGGACTACAAGATGTTCAGTTGTTTGCAGATGACGATCTGAAGCTTGGGAGAGTTATTAGTAATAGTCCTGATGTTTTGGTTCTTCAAGAGGATTTGAATAAGCTGGAAGGGTGGGCAAAGGCATAGGATTCAGTTTAATGCAACTAAAAGTATGGTTTTAAAATTTGGGATCCACTGAAGGAATGCTTCATACTCACTTATTGGAGTTATACTGGAAGAAGTGCAGGAAGCAAGGGATCCTGGGATGATTTGGGGTGATTGTGAATAGAGATTTAAAGCTTTTGGGGACATATTGCAAAGGTTGTGGAGACATTTCAGAGAATTGTAGCAATGTCAAGGAAAACATTGACCATGAGAGATAAAATTTTGCTGGTCCCATTGTATAAAGCTTTGATCAGACCACATCTGGATTTCTGTGCTCAGATCTGGGATTTGAAGGGGGTGGAGTAATCTTGGAGAGGGTGCAGAGATGGATAACAAAAATTATGTCAGGACTGTACAACGTTGATTGTTAAAATAGACTGAGGACATGCAGAGTTTGGTGGATAGAAGGCAAACGGGGGGGAAGGGAATATGATTGGACATTTAAGCTGTTGAAGAGTTATCATATTAACACTGAGGGAAAGGAATAATGACAAGAGGAAAGGAATAATGAAAAGAGGCCATCCCTGGAAGTTGCAAAAAGAAATGGTGAGTAAAAGGGTAAGAAGTAAGTTTTTTGCATGGAGAGTAGTATGAGTATGGAATGCATTGCCTGAGAAGGTGATGAATGTGCAAACTGTGGATGATTTTAAGGAGTGGTATGATAGACTTTGTGTTGACTTCCTGTGATGAGTCTTGTGACTCCATGGGGGTCAGGAAAATAATAATAATAAAATATGAATAAATTATTAAGACAGGAGGTAAATTATTAAGGTGGATATAAGGTGAGCTTATATCTCATAAGATATAAGGTTCACTCATAAGGTGAGCAGCACCACTTAGAAAGTGGTGCTACTCACTTTATATCCACCTATTCCTGAAATCTATTGTTAAGCAACTTTTGCAATGCCTTAGTGACTACTTGTGAGATAGTAATTGGTCTGTAAATTGTTACTTGCATCTTGGAGCCTGTTTTAGGCAATGAAACTATCTTGTCTCTTTTCATGCTCTTCAAGCCTTGTCAGAGATTTAAATTAAAAACAGCTTTTGTCATTGGCACTAGTTCTCTTGTACATTCTCATAATACACAGACTGACATGCCAACAAAACCCACTACTATATTCATATTGATATTTCTCAATGTGTTGAGTACCTCTAGTTCATCTACCTTAGTTCTCATATCAGTCTGTCACATCAACTGTGTTATCTCACCTGGATGATACATCCTTGCAAAATGATCACTCACACAGTAACTCAACTGTTTCTTCTGTTTTGAGCACTATCCTGTCACTGGTAATTATTAAAGTTATCCTTCCATAATTATTCTTCCCTTTCTTGTTACATTGTGAAAAATGCCTTAAGATTTCCTTTGGTCTGCCAAACTAATGGATCAAACTCTCTTCACTGCTTGTCTTAGTATCTCCCATAATGCAAAAGACATCTCCTTGCAGACATGTATAATGCTATGCATTAAGGGAAGGGCCAATACCCAGACTGGTTTCGACCTTTATTGAATGTTCATGTACAGATCAAACTCCAAAAAGTCAGTGTTGTTCCCCTCAGTAACAGGCTAGCTCTGCCACTGAGAAGAATTCTCAGAACCGGTTGACTCTACACTGTGGCAGGCTCACCCCACCACCGAGCAGAGCCACTCATATCTCATATCTCATAACTCCTGGCATTATTATAAAGCATAAAAATGCCACTATTTCTATACCCAGCATTATCCCCTCTAGACCCCCACTGGGCTCAACGCTACCTGATGTTGTCTCTCTTCTCCCAAGTACCCTTTCCCACAAGAGTCCACCCTTGCTACCATCCACATTGGGCATTCTAGTTTCCCTGCATTGACACACTGACTCGTTCAGAACAGCAATCTCTCCAGATGCCTATGTCCTTCCTCATTCAAATGCAAGTGGCCTCTCGCATACAATTCCTCTCTGTCCTCAAATGCTATCCAAGCATCCACATATTCCAATCCTCTCTTCTGACACATTCTAGCTATTATGTTATTCAGTATGACTGCTCTTCTGCTCAGCTCGTCACAATCATACCTAGGCAACACGCATACCATCTTTCCTCTCTGCATCTTCTTTCGTACTACCTCAAGCAAGAATTTCATATCTCTCGCTGCCCAATTTACATTACCTCTCAAATCATTTGTTCCTACCATCATAATCATCTCATCTGCCCTTTCACCCCTCTTAATTGCCATCCACACTTTCTATTGCTCCTCCAGGCAAACACTCCTCATGCATCCACAGATCATTGAATCACCGTACATTACACCTCTTACCATTCCCTCTCTCCTACTGTTTTCCATTCTCTCCTCTTCTATCATTTCCATAACTGTCTCTCATTCTCTCTCTCTCTTCCACTTATCCTATTCTCTTCTCTTCCATCATTTCCATAACTCTCTTTCTCATTTCCTCTCTTCTACTGTTCCCATTCGCTCTTCTTCCCATACCTCTCTCTCATCCCCTGTCGTCTGCTGTTTCTATACTCTCCTATTCTATCATTCCCGAACCCCTCTCTCATTCTCTCTCTCCTACTGCTTCTCTACTCTCCTCTTCTATCATTCCCAAACCTCTCTCTCTCATTCCCTCTCTCCTACTTCTTCTATTCTCTCCTCTTCTATCATTCTCAAAACTTTCTCTCACTCCTACTTTGTTTGCCTTGCATACATCTCTTCCATTTCCTAATCTCATCTTTCATACTTCTCATATCGTTCACAAGATATTCCACCTCCTCTTTCAGCTCATCTATCCCTTTCTGCAAGTTAGTAGAAAGCTCTTACTCACCATTCTTTTACCCAATCAAAACCATCTCCGTAAGCTTCACAGTGATTCAAGCCCTCCACACTCTTGACTCTTATTTTCTCATTCATACTTCGCTCATCATTCTCTCCTATCACACTACTTGTCTCCTGTTTGTCATTCTCTCCTATCACACTATTCATCTCCCATTCGTCATTCTCTCCTATCACACTACTCATCTCCCGACATTCATTTCGCATCCCTGAAGCAACTAGGTCGGTTATCGACATATTCAATTCATTAATTTCCTCCCACTGTCTACATTTTGCACATATATATGCACTCCCCCTTCTCTCACCCACCACATATCCAACTCCCGGGAAGCATGCACAAAGTCCTTTATATTATCAAATCATTCAGACTTGAAACCTTGTAAAATGTACTTGGTATTCCATGATCATTTCTGCACTCATTTATCTTAGCAAATGCTTAGCTAGACATTATGCTTGACTGCATTCCTCTGACATTCCTAGTTTCTCTACTTCTGCTACTCAAACTTCTTACTGAACTTTCTCCAAATATCCAACTCTAAAACCATCCAAATACAATGTCAGGCATATACAAGTCATGTCCATCATATTCCCTCCATACAGATATAAACTGCATACACCATTTCTCCTATACAATCTTTTCATTGATGCATTCACAATCATAGCCTTTTCTCAATTCAGTTCTCTGAATTGGCTCTTATGGCTCACAAAAACTTTTCATGGATGGGAGCCACATTAAAAAAGTTACTGTAATATTTTTTGTATTCTTTATTTATTTATTTTGTGTTTGCAGAATTCTTTAATTTTGTGGAATGCATTAATTTTATTTCAGGCTCAACTGTGCCTTGTTAATCTTATATGTGCGACTACTCCTTATGCCTTACTTAACTTAGTTCTGTTTTATTCTTAATACAACCCTAATCTATTTAACAAATATCTCTCTCAGATAATCCTTCATAATCTTATCCTTTGTTCCTACTGCAAAGTAAACAGACCTTGGCTTTTAGTCAATCTACGAAAACAGGTCATCTAATTTCTTACACTTCTCAATCAGAAAAATTTATTTAATTTTACGTCTAATTGATTTTTATATAGTCTGAGAATTTAGGGAAGGAACACAGGCAAGTTGATATACATGAAGTTAATTGCGGCAGATCTGTATCTAATTGTCACATAGGTTTTGCTAAATTTTCCTTTTTTTTTTTTTTCTTTCTTTTTTTTTTTTTTTGAGATAGTGCATTGGCAATTGATCAGGCAAGGTTCACCACAGTGCTAAACTATCTACAGTAAACGGGCAGCTGTCCCTTGAGTTACAACTAAGTACCTCAGTTATATATACAATTATACAATCAATTCACCTATTGCATAACCATATCATGAGGTCTAACATTTCACTAACACTTTTCCGAAAGCACTTTCATTACACATACTAATTCTGATTGTACTTTTCTTAAACATTAACAAAATGAGCTCACTTACGTACTCTTTTACATTGTCAGTCCAGTCAATTGAATAAGCTTCAATATGGATGGTTTGACTCTTCATCTTCATCCTTAGTTACAAATGTCGCTTGGACATATGGTGGTTCCTGCTATGGAGACTGTCCGTTACAGTCCGGGTAATTTCCCGTTGACACTGCCGCTACAATTCCTCATCAGGTTACTGGGAAAGATCTGCCAAAATCTCCGTTATGTCTGCGGGTAGTTGCATTCTCCTGGCACATCCATACATCCTAGCAGGAGCTCCCCTGATTACATCCTTGTTTCTGCACACCTGGAACTGGGTCCTCAAAAGTAGGGAAAAACTAAGAGCCAAAAGTGCTGTTGTCCCGTCTTTGTCCTTTTAAGTATCTTTTCCCATCCTTTGTTCCAATGCTACAGTATCCAGGATTATCCGTCGGCAAGATGACATCACTTCGCCCCCTCTCCCTTCGGGATCTTGGACGCTTATTTACTATTCGCAAGACTTTGCGAACATTTGTTTTTGCTTACTCATCATACTAATCTCGGTTAATCCCCCTCTCTTTTGGTTTACATATACTTTCAATGGGACTTAATTAATGTATTTTACAATAAAATAAAATATTTATCCAATTACTACATAATTTCTATTATAAAATATCTGAAAACCTCTGTAGAATTTTACACTACCGTATAGGATTATATTGCTGTTTTTTCCCACCACATTGCATTTCTATCTCCAATTTTAATAACTTACAAGATTGTGTGTGATTAATAAATACATTTCATGGTTATCACAAAAGATTAGCCAGATAAAATTCAATATCTGCAAAATAGTGGTGTCAGTCACCATCTGATTTTAGTTTATATGAATCCCATGCACACACAAGTTTACAAAATCTCTAGCACATCAGTGCCATGTGTGGACAGGTGGTCAAGAAGGAATGCTTTCTGAACAACTGAAGTTTGTTCTTCAGAATGATGAGATGAAAAGAAGATGATGATGAGAAGCCGATTTTGTAAATTAAAGATACCAAGAAATTATGTACTTGGTTTAATCCTTTATCCAAGTGTAAGCAAACAAAGTTTGCACCTGAAGTATTTCCAGGACTGGGGCAACTCGTATAAGGAAGCTAAGACTTCACATCACTTGCCTTAGTATCCCATAATGCAAAGCATATCTCCTTGTGGATATGTATAATGCTATGCATTATGGGAAGGGTCACTACCCAGACCACTTTCGACATTTATTGAGGTCTCTTCAGTGGGAGCCAGACCCAAAGGGTGATACTAAGGTTGAAGTGATGCAGAAGTCATATTTTCATATATGAGTTGCCAAAAATTTAATAATAAGGTGTCACACCTTATTATTAAATTACTCTGGATTAGAGAAAGTTGTATATGCCAGAAAAGGTTGGTCGATTGGTAGAGCCTCTGCTACTAATGGCTCGCAAAAAGTTAAGGAAGTTTGAGCGTGGTTAATAGTTGGAAGGGGTTCGATGCTGTTGGCACACTCTCCCTCGATGAGTCTTTGGACTTGGAGGTGTCTAATAATAATAATAAAGGTCGAAACCAGTCTGGATAGTGATCCTTCCCATAATGCATAGCATTATAGATGTCTGCAAGGATATGTGCTTTGCATTATGGGATACTAAGGCAAGTGATGTGAAGTCTAATCTTCCTTATACGAGTTGCATCAGTCCTGAATATACTTCAGGTGCAAACTTTGTTTGCTTACATTTGGATTAATGATTAAACCAAGTATATAATTTCTTGGTATCTTTAATTTATAGTATAACCAAGTGAAAAAACTTCCAACAAGCTGATTTTGTATTTGAAGCTGGACAGTGAATGGATGTTGATCAGCAGCTGCTCATGTGTTTATGGACTTGAGGGATAGTGAAAGAATGGTGTCAATGAATTCAGTAAAACATCATCCACGAAATGCCTATGGAAGAAGTATAAGTGTAACAAAAGCAATATGTTACAACATTGAAACAATAAGAAGGAAACCAAGAACAACGTGAACATTGAGAAATAGAAAATCACTCATTCTAATCAAACCTTTAAATTTCTTTAAACCTTTGTGTAATAAACAAACAGAAAGTTGAAATTAATTAAGAGAAACCAGTTCATGGTAAATTTTATTTTTACATCATCCTCAGATGATAGTGCAAAACCTATAATGTTTGCACTGTTTGGATAATTAAACTATATGATTGAATTTCAGAGATAGTCAAATAGGTAGTGAAGTTGGAGGAGCTAGGAGAAGAGGCAGTAAATGAAGGCAAAAAAGTTGGGTAATGAGATCCTGGAAGGGGATTCAAGGGCTAGTAACCTTCAGCATGGGATATCAGACAAATGCAAGTCTTGCCCATCATACAAAAGGTATCATGGATGATGTAATGAGGAAAGTTGAGTTGAGGCTTTGCAGTGGACTCCAGTTGCAGTTCAGTTATGAATAAGATATCAGGTTTAAATGTCTGTAGGTTGTGGTATACATCATTGATATTAGTGTCAAGACCTCTAATGTTAGTAACTTGCATATATAGGAATAGGCGAGGCTTGTCATGAAAGAGCCTACAGATTGGCAGGAAGGTGAGAGTTATCTAGTATTCTGGTGGGTAGATGGACAGTTGGATTGTTGCTAATGGTATCAGACACTTTGGCATCACTGTCCTCTTGATCAGGAGAAGGGAATTTGGTTTGATTTATAGATGTTGAAGTTGTCAAGGATGACCTGATGACCTTGCTAGTTGGTTATTTTGGCTGTAGAAAATAGAGCTTAGAGAGAGAGAGCGAGACAGTCAGACAGGTCCAAATTTCAGAATGGTTTTCAGAATTTGGAGAGCAATAGAGACAGAAGCAAATGAATGCAACATAATTTGGTGAGGAAGTTTTGAGTCAACGCATTTCAAACAGCGGGGAATTCAGGGTTTGCATTCTTTGATGTGGGATGTCAATCAATGCACAAAGTGCTAACCTTATGGTGGACTGAATGCTAATGGTATCAGACACTTTGGCATCACTGTCCTCTTGATCAGGAGAAGGGAATTTGGTTTGATTTATAGATGTTGAAGTTGTCAAGGATGACCTGATGACCTTGCTAGTTGGTTATTTTGGCTGTAGAAAATAGAGCTTAGAGAGAGAGAGCGAGACAGTCAGACAGGTCCAAATTTCAGAATGGTTTTCAGAATTTGGAGAGCAATAGAGACAGAAGCAAATGAATGCAACATAATTTGGTGAGGAAGTTTTGAGTCAACGCATTTCAAACAGCGGGGAATTCAGGGTTTGCATTCTTTGATGTGGGATGTCAATCAATGCACAAAGTGCTAACCTTATGGTGGACTGAATGACTGGGTGCTAGTGGTGCATATTATTTATTGTTAAGCACAGACGGCTCGTGCATAGGCACTACGAAACTGCAGCCTTCCCAATTTTTCTTGATATATAAATATATTTATTAATTTATTTATATTTGCTTGTAATATTTAATTTTATCATCAACAATCCTATACAATTCTCTTATTTTGTATAAAAAATAATAAAAATCCATCTTGTGGCACTTAGGAGGGCAAAGGATACTAGCACCACAGTGTCATATTGCTATGTGTGCAAGCATGTGCACGTCATAGTGAGATGCGAGCTATTAGCATAATGTGGCACTGTCCGTTGTGCAGTTCCACTGTTGCTTATATGCAGTTTGCACCAGTCATGTTTACTCCATCTCTTTAAATATTTGGACATTACAATTAAAGGATTAAATTGTAATGTCAAAAAATTGTAAATCCATTCTTTAATTACAATCTAAGGAATGGATTTTATTCTTAACTAATTTTGAATTATACCAAACATTATAATTTTATCAGTAATCAGCAATATTTTTTCATGTTTAATTTTTTAAAAAAATTTTACCATAATTTTGATATTTTATCCAAACACGTATACACTGTTCTTAAGTGGGTATGTATATTTCGAAGGTTGCAGCCCCCCCCCCCCCCCATGATTTCAAGCCATGAGCCGCCACTGTTGTTAAGGTCATGAATGGTGGAACAGTGGATAGATACCTTTTTTATACGAGTTGCCAAAGTCCTGAAAATAGTTCAGGTGCAAACTTTTTTGCTTACACTTGAATAAAGGATTAAACCAAGTATATAATTTTTTGGTATCTTTAATTTACTTTTTTCTGGTCTCTTTCAACTGCAAATGAGTTTTAAATTAAAGGTACCAAGAAATTATATGCTTGGTTTAATCCTTTATCCAAGTGTATATTCCAAGTGTATATCCAAAATAATTCAACTTCTATATACAAGTTTGCCCCAGTCCTGAACTATTTTCAGGACTGGGGCAACTTGTATATAGAAGCTTATAACTTCACATTACTTACCTCAATATCCCATAATGCAAAGCCCATATCCTTATGGGTATATATAATGCTATGCATTATGCAAAGGGTCACTTCCCAGACTAGTTTATTGAGGTCTCGTCACTGGGAGCCAGACCCAGAGGTAATTGACATTTATGTCTTTAGGGGTGAGGCAAGATACTTTTCATATTCCACGCTATCTGTTGTGGTTACAGTGAGGGTAAAATTTATGAGCAGTTTGCTCGCCCTGATTGGGCATGGAGATTATGCATCGCTACAGGAAGTTAAAGTGACTTTTGGTATTTTATATTTGAATATGTCCGTTGCCTCGTATGCTGCAGCTTGCTAAACTAAATCGTTGGGGGTGTATAGACGTCTTTAGGAAGAACTTAGATGCTAAAGATTGTAGGAAAGAGAAAATATAGGGAATATTTGTATGTCTATGAAGTTGATTGTTTCTAACATACCATGGGGCGTTCAGAATCATTCTTGAGCACTTATTCTGTACTCGTATTTTGATAATGTTAGTATTAGAGGTGTGGCTCCAAGCTGTAGAGGCGTAGGTGATGATAGGACGAATCGTCATCTGGTATAGCTACAATTTAATTCTGTTACTTAGCTTGCTATTTCTATTAATTAGCGGATAGATCTGAGCGATGGATTTAGATGCCTTTGCGCACGCAGATTTATTGTGTTGGTTGAAAGTTAGCTTTTTTTGTCGAGAATTACACTCAGGTATTTTGTTTCTGTCTGCCAGGGAATTTTAGTATTGAATAATAATACATCTCCTGCAGGAGATATTAGCCTTTTCGAGAAAAGAATGGCTGAGCTTTTTGGGGGGTTGACTTCCAATCTCTATTTGGAGAACCAACCCTCCAACTTTATAAAGTTTTTCTTGAAACTTTCTGGTAATGAAATGTGGTCGGAGAGATCTGGTTAGTATTGCTGTATTGTCCACATACATGATGGAGGACATTTGATTGTACGGAATGTCAGACATGTATATAGAAAACAGATGGAGCTAGTAGGGATCCCTGTGGCACTCCAGTGAAGATATGGTACTGGGATGAGGTAGAACCAGTGGCGTAGCTAGAGGGGGGGGGGGCGGTCCGTCCCGGGCGGCACTTTGAATCTTTTTGAACTTTTGCAGTTAATTCTAAAATACAGTCTCGAAAACTCAGTTTCAAATATTGTAATAGTGCTGCAAATTTTCCTCATAATTGCAGTGTTGCTAGTTGAGAGGAGTTTTTCTAAATCAAATTAATTAAGAATTACCTACATTACTATGAAATAGACGTTGCCAATGTCATCGATGATTTTGCTACCAGCAAGCAAGAAATATAACATTTTAGAATGTGGAAATTAAAGTTTTACTTCAGAAATAAACATAGCGTTTTAATTTATTTCCCTATGCGTCGTTTTGACTTTTTTTAGTATTGTAGTATTTTTGGTGTGTATTGCGAGAGGCGGCAAACTCATGGACCGCCCCAGATGACAGTAGCTCTGGCTACACCACTGGGTAGAACCATTGATTTTGACTTGTATTGATCTATTCTGAAGATATGAACTGATTAGATGAACTATTTTTAGTGAGATACCGGCTGAGATAAGTTTATGTAGGAGTCCGAAATACCAAATTTTGTCAAATGCTTTGGATAGGTCTAGAACAGTGGTCTCCAAACTTTTCGCCATGAGGGCCACATTGGGTACTTCAGCACTGTTCAGCGGGCCGTAGTAATAAAAAACTCTAGAACTAGATATATGAGTTTTATTGAAAGCAGATAAAAACTGATTACAGAGTATGTGAGATTAAATTATCGTATATTAATGACAACGAACACTATCAGCAAATTCTCATATTTTTATCACAAATTATAATAAAATCATTAATGTGAATGATGTAACCGTGTTTGTATTTTTAAAATCTTATTAAACTCAGGTTCAAATTTTTAAGTGCTAATTACAAGTAGCGATTTCAAATGTTCATCAGATAAATTTACCCTGTATTTTGACTTGATATATTTCATTCGGGGAAAAAGTTTGTTCGCAAAGATACGTTGTCCCAAAAAATAGAGATAAATTTACAAGCAAATTTCTTCAAATTTGGGAACTGCTCAGAGTTCAAAAATTTATAAAAATCGATCAAGATTTCTTCCTTGTATTTATCTTTAATATGTTCATTTGCCTGAAGTTCAATAATTTCCATTTGAAGTTGACTTGGGACATCAGTAACAAGTCAACGGATTTTGAAACAATCTTATTTCCCTAGCATTGGCGTCCAAATCAGCAAATCGCTTCTGAAATTGTTGTTTAAGATCTGAAATAACTAAATTTGCGAACGAGAAAGGAAATTCTGCTTCACCCTTTTTATGCAATTCTGTACAGTATGGCATATGAGCAAAGTTACAATTTTTCACCTGGCCTCCCAGAAGTATCAACTTTGCTCTGAGTGCCTTGATATGAGATAATAAATCACAAATTAAGTTATTTTCACCCTGCAACTTTAAATTCAAATTGTTCATGTGGTTCACCAGATCTGCAAAAAATGCCAATTTCCAAACTCACTCGGTATCTGATAAAAGTGGTTCGTAACGGTATTTCTCGGTAAGAAATATATCAATTTCATTCCTGAGATGAAAGAAGCGTGAAAGAACCTTTCCACAGCGAACTGCAGTATAATATGTCAATTCAACATACTCAGAATCACATTCCTCGAGAAAAGACCTAAACTGGCGATGATTAAGTGCATGAGAGCGAATGAAATTTACCATAGAAATAACAGGTTTCAAGACACAGCTCATATCAACGTATTTTCCACAAAGTGATTGTTGGTGGATAACACAGTGAAGAAACATTGGTTTTGATATTTCTGCATCCTCACACGCTTTTGTGATTTGCCCAACCAATCCCATTTTTATACCAGACATGTTTTTTCCTCCATCAACTGTCACGCACTGCAGACGATTCCAGTCCAAATTATATTGTGTTAGTGTTTTTTGAATTTCTTTGAAGATATCTTCTCCTGTTGTAGTACCATGCATGCTGCGAAGTGACGCTAATTCCGGTGTGATATTAAGTTCATCGTCAATGCCACGTAAAAATACTTCGAGTTGCGAGGTATTACAAACATCATTTGATTCATCCAGCGCGAGAGAATACCGACTAAAACATTGTGCTTTGCCTACAGTTTGCTGGATAATGTTATTTCCCATATTTTCGACCCGACGAGCAATAGTATTTGGCGAAAGAGTTATTATTTTAAAAATAACTTTTTCTGGGCATAACTCGGCCACTGCTTCCATGATACATTCTTTGATGATATTGCCATCGATGAATGGTTTTCCTTTTTTAGCCAACACATAAGCAACTTTGTAGCTTACCAAGGTTAAGGCTTCCTTTTCTGAGTTTTCTTTCGTAAATAAGCCTTGCTGAGAACCAAAACAACGACATAATGATTGAAATTTATCTGAACGCTCATTTTCTCTAAATTGCGAAAATGTTGAAACGTGTTTTGTTTCATAGTGGCGGCGTGTATTGTATTCTTTCAACACAGCAACAGTGTTTTTACAAATGAGACATACAGCATTATCCTTTGAGTTCGATTGCACGAAGAAGTATTTTACGCCCCATTCTTCATTAAACACGCAACATTCATGATCAACTTTTCTTTCTTTTCTTTTTCCCATCCATGTTAACCCTATAAAAGAGAATAAGTTTATAAATAATTATAACTTTTTATTTATTTCAAAAAAACTCTTATCACGACAATTTCAACGCGCGAACTGATACTTTTTTTTTTTTTTTTGAAATAGCCGAAATCGTTTTTTTCCGTTCCGGAAACAATTTGTTTAAATTTTTGCTAGTCGTTAGTTTTTCAACCGAATATACACTGACAATTTACATGTAACTTTTTTTTAAATTTCGTATAACTTGGAGTTTTTTGTCAATGAATACAGATCGGAAATTTTGTTTTTATTTCATTTTTTGCTCGTTAATTCATTTTAACCGTGTTTTTACCGACTTTTTTAAGTGTTCTTATTTCGTGCGACATAAATTTTTTTTGTTGATAAAAAAGTTTATTCGGATGTAACTTTTTTTATTTCGTTTTGAATTCTTTAAAATTTTTTTTTTCTTCGTTAGTCCATTTTAACCGACCTTTTACAGTCAGAAAGACCTTAACTTGGATTACGGTTACTTTTTGCTATTCGGGAATATATTTTGAACACAATTTTAATGAATGCATTTGAAATCAATCAACACCCCGTTTTTTTTTTTTTTTTTGTGGATTCTTATTGAAAAATTAGTCCAATTGGCGGGCCAGATAAAATCATATCGCGGGCCGTATCTAACCCATGGGCCATAGTTTGGAGACCCCTGGTCTAGAAAAACAGCTCCTGTGCACTGGCGCCAGTTATAGCTGGTGGTGATGTATTCCACAATTCTGTGGATTTGCTGGGTAGTACTATGGCATTGCCAAAAACCAAACTGTTCTTTAGGGAGGATGTTCAGGTCATTTACTGAGATTTGGAGTCGTGAGAGGATGACCTTCTCTGCAACCTTGCCCAGGTTGGAGATAAGACTGATTGAACGAAAATTTTGCGGTAGGTGTGGGCCTTTGCCTGGCTTATGTATAGGGATTACATCAGCCAGTTTCTAGTTGGAAGGAAAATAGTGAAATCTTAAGATTGCATTTATTATAATGGTCAGGTGCACTACAGCTTTTCGAGGCAACAGCTTGATACCCTGTTTGAAATGCCATCTGGTCCAGGAGCTTTTTTTGTTCTTTAAATTTTTAATAATATTATATATTTCACCAGGTGATGTGGGTGCAATGTGGTCAGTACTGGTATCAGGAAGTTTGAGTGAGTGTCTGACCTGTCTGTGAATTTTGTATATGTGATTGAAGTCTAGATTTCCATATGCAGGTTTGCACTGCTCTTCTAAATTTCTTGCCATGGTCTCCGCCTTGTCCACATCAGTGTGTACAAGGCCCTGGCCAGAGAGTATTGGGGGAAGAGATTTGCCTTTGTTTTTGATATTTCTTAGTAATCCCCAGACATAGTGATCAGTAGGTGAGATAGAGGCTAACTTTTCTTCCCATAGATGGTCTCTGTGAGCCTTGAGTGCATCTCTCACAGTCCCAGTAAGTCTGTTTAGATTTATCTTGTGGCACACGAGTGTTACGAAATCTTTTCCTGGCTCTGTTTTTTCCCCTGATCAAGTTCATAATGTCTTCAGGCAAATGACCAGGCTTGTGGACAGATTTGTAGAAGGTGGCTACCATTATGGCAGAGTTAATTAGTTGGGAGAGGCTTGTAACTGCAAATTCTATGTCTTCTTTTGTGCGTATGTGAGGAACAGGGCCTATACTATCCCTGAGCACTTCCGACAATCTTTCCCATGATATATAGGAATGAGGGGGAGGATACAGGTATTCTTGTCTTCCCATCTGAAGTAGTATTGGGTTGTGATCAGATGACAACTCATTTAATGATCTTAGGCTGTATTGAAGATTAATATCCTGCAGGATAGCTATATCAGTGAATCACATCTAAGATCGCAGTCTTAGATGTGATCTGTCTGCAGTTCCAAACGTACTAAGATGAATTGGTTTGGTGGGGCCTGCCACAACAGCATTGTGTGATCCTATGAAGTTGGAAAGGATGCAACCATTCTTGTTGGTGGATCTGCAATTCTATGCAGGATGCTTGGAGTTCAGATCCCCTGCTATAATGGTGGGTTCTCTGGCGCATAAGATGGCATTCAGGTCAGAGTGTAATAGAGTTTTTAGGGGTGGATTGTAAGCAGAGTAAATTTTCAGTCTGCCAGCCGAGCTGGTGAACACCTCCACGCCCGTGATCTCAAGATTAGTGGTTGGAGGGTTGTTCACAGAATTGTGCTTGATGTAATTTTTAATGAAGATGGCAGTGCTGCCACCTCTGTAGACCAATCTGCCATTTCTGTATAACCGGTAACCCCTTATTTTAGGGTTATCTGAGGGGCTTAGATGTGATTCACCAGATTAATATAACATCTGGTTGATATCTGTTAGTGAAGTCTTGAAGCTCCAGAATTTTGTTTCTTAGGCCATTTGCATTCCATGCAATGATCTGCAAAGAGGCTGGAACGAGTTTGTTTCTACTCATCAATTAGCACTGTGAGGATGGCCTGTGTTTCACGGAGAAATCTTTTGGTGGAGGTTGCTGAAGGGTTTGACAAGCGTGTTGGCTGGAGAGGCTGTAATAACAGCTGTTAGGTTTGTAGGTGCTGATTTGTTTGTATGGGCCACGTCAGCATAACTTCTTGTTTGCTTTTGGTTCACTCTATCTTTGAAGGTCTCTGACTGTGGATGCTGAGCCTCTGGCTGTAGTGCAGGGGCCTCTAAGTGTTCTTGTACTAGAGGAAGAGGAAGAGGACTGGTTGGCTGATTCCATCCGTCTATTTTTTGGGTGCCGAATGCATCCCTTGTAGTTGGCAGGATGGGGGCCACCGCAGTTGGCACATTTAGCCGGGGTTGTTTTCGGCTTTGTGCAGATATTGGTTGGGTGGCTGTCCTTGCATTTCAAACATTTAAATTCAGGGCATGACCAAACTTTTGACATCTATGGGCACTGCCCAGAAGATGCTCTTTTTCGGAGTGGCTCTGGTGTGACAATGAGCCTGCAGATTGTTTTCAAGTTGTAGATACTTTTATATATGTTATGGATCTCTACGAGTACTAACAGCATGGGAGATTTATTGGATCTGTACATTCTGCTGACCTTAACTGGAGTTAGATCCTGTAAATTAAGATCAGCAACTATATCTTCTGTATCAATGTCTTCACAGATGCCACAGAGGACCACTTTTTAATTTTTCTCCGAGCTGAGCAAAAAGGTGTGATATTGTCCATTTCTTTTGTTAGTCGCCTGTAGTCTATCACCATTGTAGTATATATCTTTATTCCTTCATCCACATTTTTGGCCTTTACATAGCCAATGTTGTAGGTTGGACATTGTTGATCTTAAAGTTGCCCATCTCTGCTTCTTTTTAATAAAAGACAAAACATGAATTCTATTAATGTTCAGTATATTATGAATTTTGCAAAAAAAAAAAAAAAAAAGTATGTGCAATAGTTGCTCACATTGATGTACTTTAATGATGTATGTTCTGTAATTCATCAAAGGAAAATATATGTACAATTTAATTACAAGAAATTATATAATTTTTCCCTCTTTTTATAGACATACTTGTAGAAAGATATGGCAGAAGAAATCGACTGCTGATATACCACCTTTTCCTTTTATTTCTGGCTTTGTGAGGTAACTTAAATAGTATACAAATGGTTTTATTCATGTATATTTTATCATTTTAATTAGTATTATCATTCATATTTAAAAATATGATTTATAGCTAAAGCACAGGTCATTTAGATTAAAATTGTATGGTTGTTGATTACAATGGATATATATAATAGTAACTGTTTATGATAAACTTCAATTCCATTTAGATAAGAGGAGGTGATTTTAACATAATTGTATGTGTTGTACCAGTAGCATTCATATTGTTCCATCACCCTCAGTTTGCATAAAAAAATGTCTTATTCCTCAGAAGTCAGTGGCATCGAGTCACATCAAGTTAGTTTGATGTCAGTACACATTTCTGGGCATGTATGTGCACATGTGATTAGACAATTGCAAAGAGTGAGAGAGCAGTCAGATGCTGTGCTGATTTTGAATTTTTTATGTATATAATGAACCCCACACATGAAAGGTCACAGATCTACAACACAACAGTGCCATATGTGGGTAAGGGGGCTAGGGAGAAAGAAGTAATTTTTTGATGTTTTTTAAAGGAAAAAACAGTATGGAAGGGAGCGGAGATTTGTTCCAACGAAAAGAGGTGGATGGAATGTAGAAAGATGATAAGGTTGTTCATTATGTTTAAAGTCAACAGTATATGGGTAGGTGCTCTTTGGCTGTTCTAATTCTTACCTGATTAGAAAAAAGTAGAGGAATAATAGTGGAATGTGGAGTATGAGGACAGTTTGAGAGAATGTAAGTTGCAGAGCCTCATAAATAGGAGGAAGAGGGGGGGGGGATATGATTGAGACATATAAACTGGTCAAGAGTTGTTATCAGGTAGACATGGAAGAGATTTTTCATAGAGGGGAGTAGAACAAGAGGCCATTGCTGGAAACTGTATAAGGGAGGGTGTGAGCAAAGGAGTGAGAAGCAAGTTCTTTATGGATGGTGGTTGGTGAGTGGAATGCATTGCCTGAGTGTGTTTTGGATGTGGACACATTGAATCAGTTTAAGACATGGTTGGATGAGCATTGTATGCAATAGTGAGTACCTCCCACGATGAGTCACTGACTCCACGGAGGTCGGTTGTGATGATGATAATAATAATAACGTTTTATGACTGTGCTAAAGAACTGAACAACTCCATTGACCTGGCTGTTCAGTGGAAGTCTAGCTACTGGGAAAGTACCTAGTGAATGGAAGGAGAGTAAGATAGTGTCATTGGACAAAGGGTGATGTTAGAATGCTGGCATAAAGCTATAGACCAGTTGTGTTTCTCCTGTGGTTGTTAAGATTTTGGAGAAATTAGTGAGACTGTACACAAAATTGGATAGATGAGGGTAACATTATCTGTGAAGGTCAGCATGGATTTGTCAAAGCACACTCTTTTTTCAATAATTTCCTTCTCTTTTATAATAAGTTACAAGAGCAGTTGATGAGGGGAAAGATAAATACTGCCTTTTTTAGATCTTGCAAAGACATTTGATAGGGTATCACATAAGTTGATATTTAAGTTGCAATGCATGGGTGTAGATCAGGTTAGTGAAATGGGTTGGAAATTGGTTGGCTGATAGATATCAGAGAGTTGTGTGTGGGAAAGTGGTATCAAGTGAGAGGAAAATCACAAATGGGGCTCCAAATGGATCAGTACTGGGACTTTTGCTTTTTTAATCTTTATGTCAATGATATTGTTACTGAGTTGCAGGAGGATGCAATATTCCTTTATGCCCCATTGTATATGCCCAGAATTCACTTACTTCTAATCTTTTCAAATATCTATCATGGTTGCTTGTCTTACATATAGGCAAAACAATCCTATGTGAAAAATTCCTTGTATCTCCTTGAGAAAACAAAGTATTTTAACATTGGCACTATCAGACTTCATGACAGGCCTTGATATTGTTATCTTCATGAATGCTCCCATATAATTTAATATCCTTTATAGGGACTATTCCTTCCTGATAACATCAGACTGTTCAAACTTTGTCTGTATGGGATATTTTATCAATTTGCTGATGAATACCATGAACAAAAGCTGGGTTTAGCTGATGAGGTAGTTTCTTTCCCTACTGACACTTATTTACACAATACTTTAAGGACAAGTTTTATAGAACTGCCAGAAAAGATCAATAATCCTGCTTCAGTATGTTGACAACATTTTTATCATTTGGTCAGGATCTAAGGAACTACTGGAAGAATTTAGAGGCTACTTAATTGCTGGCCTGGTTGGGCCAAGTGGTTAGTGTATCCACTCTCCAACCTACAGGCTGCAGGTTTGAATTCCACTGTGGACATGGATGTTAGCGACTATCTTGAAGTGGCAGATGAATTTCTTTGTCTGGTGCCAGACTGTAAACTTTTGAAAACATTCTTATTATATGTTATATACATGTATATATTTGTAATGTTGCATAGAGCTAAAGTTTTTACCCTTTTTATCATTACTCAGTTGCTCTATATTAATTTCTGATATGTTCACGATCTATCCAATTTCTCACGCTATGCAATCTGGCAAAATTTATATATTTTTTCGACTATGCCAGCCAGACTGCACTTCCAAGAGTGAGGAATTGGAATGTAGATTAATTAAAATGCAGAGATTCAAAACCTTAACCGAAGTTTGCTCTTTATGTTATTGCAACTTGAAGTCAGTTGTGACAACCTATCCCTGGCACACAGGCTCTCAATTTTTTTTTGGAGATAATGCATTGACAGATATCAGATGAGCGTTTTGTTTACAAGTTATTTATTAAAACTGAGAAATGCATATACAGTCTAAACATCAAATAGATATATCTATACCTTCCTAGATTTTCTAAATCTTGACTCTAAGCCTTCATAGGGCTTGAACATTGCATTAATGTAAACTGAAGGCACTCTCAGACAGTATGAGGCTAACCTTCTGACACATTCTACATTACTAAAATAATAGCTCATTACATATATTCATACAGATACTCTATGCCACAAGAGTATTAATTTATCACAGTTACTTACAGATTGTCCTTCACAAACAGTTCTTTATACTCAGTGAAAGTTCTGTTAGGATGTCCTGTCCCTTTCTTCTGTCTTGTTAATAGCATTGTTCCTATTCTTCAGGATGTTGCGGCAAGTGAACTTCATCCCTTGTGGTGGCTCGATGCAGACTGCTGGTGATGTTCCTCTTTCTTTTCCTCGATCGTTAACGACTGGAGGTCTTCAGTCAGGATAATATCCTCGGAGTTATGGGACCACATCGGCGAGGCCTCTCTTTTGGTTTCTGGCTGGAGATGCTTATGGTCACAGGGAAGAGTAAGCGCTGTGAACCTGGAAACCCTCTTCCCACTCACAAGGTTCTTAAATATCCTTCAATCTTTGTCCTTACTTTCGCATGTTTTCTGCTCACCCTCAGGTATGTTGATGTCACTTTTGCATGCATTTTTTGAAGTCTTTGTTCTTGGTGTTCTCTGACCTTTGCAAGTCACTACGACTTTTCGCTTCAGGAATTTCCTTTTGTTCTTCATTAATCCCGACAACTTTTTTTTTTTCTGACTCATTATTTAACAAAGAAAGTTTTCATTATCTATATGGATCACATTATGAAGGAAAGTGGTATTAAACATGATATCAGAATTGCTTTATGCAGACGATGTTATACTTCTAAATAAATCCACTACAAGTTTGCAAGATTCCCTGACTAAATTGAATAACTGTTGTAATAAGGTCAGCATTAAAAAGACAAAGACAATGAAAATAGGTAGAATTGTTGAAAATGTCAACTGTGTTGTGAATGGGGAATCTGTGAAACAAGTAAAACATTTCAGCTACTTAGGCACAATTTTTAGTGAAGATAGTAAATTAAATATGGAAATAGACAACAGAATCAACAAAGCTGGTATGGTGGGAAGTCAATTGAATAAATTCATATGGAATTTGAATTGAATGAATTCAAATTCCATATGAATTTGAATTCATTTGGAATTTGTTTTAACTTATGGATCTGAGAGCTGGGGGCAGAAGTAAAACACTTGACCAAAGACTAGAGACCGCAGATATGAGAGTCCTGAGAAAGATTAGAAGCGTGAACAGATGGCATCAATGGCTATATCATATTAAAAATGAGGATATTAGGAAAGAACTTGACATTGTCGACATCCAGGAATTCGTTAGCAGAGCTAATCTCAGGTGGTATGGTCACTCAAACAGAATGGGCAAGGAAAGATTAGCAAAACAAGTGTTCTCTGCCAGGTTGGCAGGAAAACGACCCAGAGGAAGACCAAGATATAGGTGGATTGATACAGTACAATGTGCCTTAGACGACAGAAATATAAGATCTGATAATGATAATATTGGTGTCTTGACAAGTAATAGACCTGATTTTGAGGAAAATTGTAGATAGGAAGTTAGTAACGGTGTAAATTTTTCATGTAGTACTATCATATCCTGTACACCCCTTGAGGTTATATGTCATGAATTTGATGATGAGAGCTTTCTTTCTTTTGTGCTTGAGGCACAATTGATTACAAGCAATATCAAAACCTTACATATATTATGTATTATAACTTATTAGCACATATACACTGTACATCAATTTTTATATTACATCTTATGTATTATCTTGACTTAAGACTCTTGCAAAACCCTTGATAAGTTATAGAATTACTTTCATGTGAGATTTTGCAAGGCCACCAACCTGCTTATTGTACACTTGAAATGGTTTGAAAAACTTTCATGTTTGGTCTCTAGGGAAGGTTTTCTGGATTTATGCAAAAAAAAAAAATCCTTCATCCTTCCACTGTACAAATCTACCAGACTTTTACAAATAAATCTTTTGTAGTGGAAGCAATATTAAAAAAAAATTTAAAAAAAAAACCTTAAGCAATTTACATCCATGTAAATATTTCACTATAGAATTAAAGACAAGTCCCTTCCATTTCTGGATGTTCTTCTTGGGAGATGGTCCCTGACCAACAATCTTATGCATGCTGGGTGATACTTCCTTATTACATCCATGTCATCAACCTGTGGCATACAATATTCTGATCTATGATAAGAAGCATAATCAAGAGGTAAAGCTCCCCATCATAACCATATAGCAAAATGGCTGTAAATGCAGCACATAAAAATAGTCACTCTGGAAAGCCACAAGCATCCAGGACAACTGTGATTATAGAGAAGCTGTAACTCTTCAACATACGATGGACTGAACAGCAGCAACTGAACTAGCATGAAGTAAAGACAGCCTTCAACCTGTTGTCTATACATGGTCCCCATATTTGTACGTCCACTTCAACTACCATATCCTATCCAGAAAAACTGGCACTTGACAAAATCCACCTCCTTAATAAACTATCCTGTAAAATCCACCTCCTTAATAAACTATTCTGTAAAATCCACGTGGCAGAGCATGCCAGAGATGTGAAAAATCAATGATAACATAAATTAAATCTAGTTTTCTGCACAACAAATGTCACCATCAAATCCTCTGGCAATAAAATGAAATGGTTTATACTGCTTACAATTGTTTCATCTAGTTATTCATGGAGTCTTCAGAAATACATACACTAAAAATGAAGCAAAAAGGATCTAAAAATCAGGTGTAATTATAGCACATCCTTTTAGCTTTGATATATAGTGTCATTATATTGAGAGAAAAAAGATAAGACTTTCTTCTAGCTTAGATTGAATGGAAGACAGTTTATTATTATTATTTTGACACGTCTAGGGAGTCCAAAGACTCATCGAGGCAGGGCACCTGCTCTACAGCTCTGTCTCCACCACTCAATCCACAAACTGACCACAACTACACCAACGCCATCTATCACCAACCACCACCACTAGTATTTCCAGAGACATTCACAAACATCCATGCGCATGGCGGGATTTGAACCTGCAGCTTTTTGTTACTGTATCCACTCTGTGGATATGGTAGCCAATCGGCCAGCCAGGCTGGCTAGATTTAATAGTGAAGTGTGCTTTCAAAATTAATTTTACTTGCAATGTGATGAGGAATACTTTGAAGACCTTTATCATTGTTAAAAAATAAAATTCATTACTGAAACTCTTTTAGGAGAGACAGTATAATCCTGAATAATGCAGAAATCTAATTTGTTAAAGACTAGTTCGAGATGGTAACATTCATAAATGCATACCTGCTGCCATAAAAATGTCTTTCCTAGTTGGAGGAAATGCCAACCAGCTGGTGAATGACTTCAACTGTAACACAACTGCCTTGCTTATTGATGGCCTGAAGTGGCTTTGCTATGTTGGGTTTCCATGGCAAGATTTCTGGTTTCTGTCTACTCCACTTCTTTTTTTCTTGTAGTGTGGGTAATAGCCTCTTGGGACTGTCCCTCTGTAGGTCTTAAATCTCCCCATTCGAGATAACACCAGTAAAATGGTTCTACATTCAATCTTCTAGATAGTACACAGGACTATAAATTTTATGTAAAATGCCTATGTTACTTGCACACCACCTGAATGCAGTCTTCCCCAAGGCAGACAGCCCATGATGTATACGTGTGTCCCTTCCTCAGTTTTGCTTTGTTTATTATTGAACATGGACATGCTGTGTTTATGTATGCATGCACCTGGATAATTTTTAGTGTTTTGTGCTGTGGTAGAGTCCAATCATGATTGGAAAAAAGTGAAAACCCATACATAATTGTACAAAATTGATTTAGAAATGAAAAGAAAATTTATAAAGAAATATGAAAATGGACAAAGATGAGTGGCTGTAAGATGTGATCTTGGTCTCATGCCATCAATTGCAAAATAAAATTTTGCAAAGATCTAATGGTTAAGTGACCAGAAATGTTCATTCAAGACAGAACTGAGAAAAATTTTACCAAGGACAAGTCTGTGATAAAATGTGGAAATAAGAAAATAATTCTATGTAAAGTCTTCTAGGACTAAAGAAGGGCTTTTCAAAGAGAAGGAAGATAAGCTCCTGGTCATGGTGGGAAAAAAAAATGCAGCCTAAACTAGAAGAGAAGAGTAAGGAAGTTGAGTGCTTGATTGAGGAAATGTAAAATTCTTGCAGGCACATTGTAAAATTCCTAATAGATTTAAGTAGATAATCTGATTTGAAGGACCTGTTCAGGCCAAAAGATTTATCTACATACACAGGCTACTGAATTAGAAACCTTTATGCAGGTGTACGTAAACGGCACGCATTGTATATGCAAAATACTTGGTCATGTGCATCACCACTTTTCTTGGACAACTTTTTAAGAATACTGTTGGTAAGTAATCATCAATAGTATTGATCACAGTGGGAAAAACAAAGGATTTTTTGGAGTTCAATAAAGAGTTTATTGTGGGTGCCTGCTGCTGGAGACATGATTTTGAAAACAGCAGATCTGACTGGTTTCTTAAAAGTTGAGATATCCCAGGTATTTAATCAGTGAAAAAAAAAACCCACATTGCTTATTTAAGAGGCCTAACTGTGGCCATAAGACACTCTATCAGGAACAAGATCATGTTGTCTGAGAAGGATTGTACAGACAACAGAACTTCCTGTGTGCAGCAATTGACCGAAGCATTTAATGAAGGCTGTCCCAGATCCATATCTCACCAAACTATGTACTGGAAATTGAAGAGGATCAGCATTGGCAATCATATGCCTATATGGAAAGACTGATTTCTGCTAAAAACTGGAAAGTTTGTTGGCAAGTGGTGTCAGGAACACTGTGACTGGATGCTGGAAGGCTGGAAAAAAGTCATGTGGTTCGACGAGTCACAGTACACCTTATTCCATACCAATAACAGACAGAGAGTTTGACAGAGCCCCATGAAGCTGTAAACTCAGCTTGCCTTGCAAACACAAGTCATGGTCCTGGAGATGGTGTGAGGCATGTTCTGTTGGTATGGAACGGATCCCCTGATATTGTTGGAAGGTTGGATGTACTCCAAGGAATACCTGAACATTGTTGACAATCAAATCCATCCTGCTGTGTTGACTTTTTATCCAGCAGGTGGCAGTTGTTTTATGGATGACAATGCTACTGTCATTCATGCAAGAATTGTTCAGCAGTGGTTCAGCAAGCATGACAGTGACTTCCACCATCTTCCCTGCCAATCACAAAGGATCGATTTAAACCCCCATTGAGAATGTATGGGACATGTTAGAAAAACAGATCTTGAAGCAAAGTACTCTTCCATCAAATCTGAGCAAGGTAAAAGGACTTTTTGGTGAATGCTTGGTATGTTGTAGATGAAATCCAACACCTTGTTGAATCTATTCTAAATCATGTGCTATAATTCAAGCTAAAAGAGTTCAACATGGTGTTAAATAAAAGTTTCTAATTCAATGGCCAGTACGTGTACATACTTGTTTTCCTGAATGAGCCAACATAGCAACAGAAGCTGCAGCAGAGTGCTCAGCACATAACAGTAAACTCCTTGAAGGTCTTAACAGTGGTGAAAGGCTGCGAATACTCTGAACAGATGAATGTTGCAAAGACAGCGGAATCAGGTGCACTAGCATTCTGACAGGTTGTAGCTGATGTAATTTGTGTGACATTAGCTTGATGAGTATCAGTGAGACAGATGTGACAGCCACTACCTGAGTCCAGGGATGGTACAGATGAGAAGGCTCTCCCCTTTGTCATCTTCAGCTGCAGGGTTCCCACATTCCATCATGAGAGGATGCACCTACATTCCACACTCACTTGTTTGGCGCCTCAGACCCATCATGTCATGCAGTGAAGGTTACTAAATTTCAGGAAGAGAGAGTTGGTTACAATCATCAACCTCTCATGGAGTGCCAGGATTTCCTTCTGGAAACTCGGATTTTCATCCTGCAAACTGGCCAGAAGAATGAATAAATACATGCATGCTTGCACATACATACACACTCGCACCATTTTCCCCCACTTGATTGAATTTCTTCACTTTGATGTTAACAGAGCACTTGGCAGAAATCATATTGCATTCAACACCTTCCAATAGCTAATTCATTGCTTTGTTTTAATTATACAACAGAATTCCACTGTTCCCATTCTGAGTCAGCTGCTAGTTGCCAGCAAAAACGTTCACACCAGATGAGACATCTAGCATGCTGTGTAGATGAAACATTCCATGAGCAGGCCCAACACTGATCCAGGTCAACTGTTCCATCACAAGAATAGTTTCCTAGGACCCATTCTCAGTGCAGTGCCATCCTGCTTTTTTGGACTCCAGCCCAACTGCCCCAGTCCTCAGAGAGGCATGTTCTAGCATGAAAATCACTCACTTAGGTTTTCAAGGGCTGATAGAACTTGGTACATTGAAGGAAGTATCATGCTTTTTAGGCAAAATTTAATGATTTTGAAATTCCTATATGACCATATTGTTTTCCATTCCTTTTTCCAAATTTGTGTTCTGTGAGAATCCTGCCTACAATAGGTTCTGAACCTATAGTACTGTAACAAATGTCGATTGCTGCACCCTTGTAAACTAAAGTTATCTTTTCTGTTTAATAAACACCTTTTATTTATTTATATATCATTTAAATATATATATATATCTTTATCTCTTATCATATATATATTTCTTTAACTTAATATTCTTTTTGTATTTTCTTTTCTTATTGTTCTACCTTAAGTATATTTTTTCTTGGCTGGGATCTCCAGATATTTATTTGATTAAAGACTGTGCCTCTGAAATTCCCCTATAGGCAAAATAAAGTTTTTATACCCTAGTAGATCAAATAATCACTAATATCCTATTTTAGCCAAGGTTTTGCAGTCATGGCAAAATTTACTCTTAAACCACTCCTAATCATTTGGGTTTCTGCTATCAGGTCCGAATAGTGTTTTTAGGATCAGTGCATTGCAAAAAAGATTGAATCGGACAACTATTTTTATCAACAATAACAACAAGTTTAATTTCTGGTCATATAATTATACATATCAAATGAAATCACAAGATTCATTTATGAAAGGTAATTCTTAGTCTTTCTCAATCACTCAACTTGGTTTCTAGTATAATATTTCGCACTTTGTTAGACTTTCAAACAGCATACTTTATATTACAACTATCAGGAAGTTATACACATAACATGAATTCGTTAGGTGAGCTTGACATTCCTAATTTAGTCTCTATCAAAATACAACATACATGTATACAAATATATATCTCAGAATCTCATTCCTTTCAAGTACTTAATCATAATCTAGGCAATAATATTTATACAATCCACCTCATTGAGTTTCAAACATTCCAATAGTATGATATCAGGAACATACTCTATCATAAAATTAAATCATAAGTACACATATAATCAATCAAAGAAATTTCAATAGCTCAATATTTTCTTCCAGGGAAATTAACTGCGCTCATGTTTCACTCATTAGCGATTATACACTTTTATGAGAAATGTTAACACTCTAAATACTGTCTCCTTAAACTAGACAATTTAACAGTTCGATAGGGAATTCTTTCTTAAATCACAAACAAATTATGAATAAATAGACTCACATGGGTCTCTTCTTATCTTGCATGTGTCTTCCGTCCTTTTCCTTATTCCGGCGCTTGGGGGGGGGGGGTTCTCTCCTCCATTCGTGTTTTGGAAGTCTTCTCAAAGCGTTACAAGGCGCCAGTGAATAGTCACGGCAACTGGCGGGATATAGGGTAGGCTTTTCCAGCGCCTTGAACTGCCCGGCGAAGGATCTCTGCGTAGGTCAGGTCATGCACTGACTCGATTTCAGGACCAATACGGCAAGATTTCTCCTTAACTTATTGCCTCCGGATATCTTTGGCTGTGACTGGAACGACTATCAGTGGACAGGTCTCTCAGCCTACCCCACTGGAACTTACGGCACCTCGGGTCCTCGATCTCTCGTGGATGGATCACTCAGGATGAAGAAAAGGAAGCCCTTCTCATCTCCAAACCTGTGCGAGTCTTGTGAGTAGTTTTGCGAACCATGGATGATATTTCTTGAATATTCGCCGACAATCATGATTCGCACCATGCCCTTTCAATATTGACCTTGAAGGTCACCTGTGACAAATCTTGCGAACAATTTTCAAAAGACGTGCCGAATTTCGGGTGATGCTCTTGGTTTCAATACTTCTACTTTCCTTTTTAAACAATGAGTGAGTCAATTCCTTTTGGGCTTATTTTGCTCTTTATACAAATAGCTTTACATAGATGGTTAAAATATACATTTTTACAAGGAAATTTTGGTGAATTCCTACTGTAAAAAGTCAATGTTTTTAGATAATTTATTTTAGCAACATCAAATTTTTACAGTACATTGGTATGGTGGGCAGGCTGAATGTTAGATAAGCCAGGAGTCCTCCTCTGAAGAGTAACCATAGTGGTTATTCAAGCCCTTCAGACTGAATGAAGCAAGATGGCGGGCAGTTTCAAACTGGGCAGCAAAAACTGTCTACCATCTATCTAAAATACATAGACATCTTAGGAACTTAAATCAAAAGAGCTAGGCTAGCCTGGTTGACCAAGTGCATAGCAAATAAGTAATTAGTTTGCAAAATATCGGCATTTATGCTGATATTTTTCCGCTTTTCGATCTCTTTGACTGGTTGCCTTTTTAAGTATATTGGGATGTTTTTTTATTATTATTATTTTTTTTTAAATCACAGTATACTAGAACTGAAAAAAAATTAGTCCCAACATAGTTATTGACTTCAAAGCATACAGTCAAAAAATTAATATTCTTTTATGTGAGTGCAATACTTATGCACCAATATTATTGGCAGGAATTCCACCAAAAGACAAACTTAATAAATGCAATAAAATCCTTGATAATGTCACTTCATTTAATCAAAGAACTATTAATAATAATAATAAAAAAAACTCGGGACATGCTTTGCTGGACCACTTAGGATTTGTGGTCTAAGACTACTGATTGCTCTTTAAGACCAGTTGTCGATTCTCTCAGAAGCACTATTTAAAAATAGCCAAGTTTTTTTAATGTTCTTTTTTCTCGCAGATCATTCAGACTTATATCAAAAATGCTGCAGAATTTCTCTTTAAAATTGAAGATATAAAACCCGATGCTTCTGATATCATGGCAAGTTTTAATATCGTCCCCCTGTTCATAAGCGTATCTCTTACCAATACCATGGAATATTTATTTCTTGATTTTATTAGCTGAATTATAGATTTCTTCAAATTTGTTCTAAATTCAGGAAATTTCACCTAAAAAGAGGCTGTAAACAAATAGAAGGAACTTCCATAAGTCCCCCCCCCCTTTATCTCCAATTCTGGCTATCTATTATTTAGATCATTTGAAAGAAAAAGTATAAATTTCTGTAAATTCAAAACCACTGGATGTATTACATTGAGAACATTTTTACTGTTTGGAAATATGCAGAATTACAAGTTTTTCTTAGAAAAATAAATCTGTCGTCTGCATCCTATAATTAAATTTACTTTTGAAAAAGAACCACAAGGAGAATTACTTTTTCTCGACATTTCTTCAAACTTGAAATAGATTGGCTGTCTCAACATCATTATGCCACTAGCCAACTTTCTCTGGGTAGTATATACAGGGCTCCAGAAATAGCAATTAAATCTACTGGTCACAAAAAAAAAAAATTACTCACCCATAGTATGTATTGTGGTAAAAGGTGTGTGTGCACTTGTCCAATTCAATTTTAGCAGCAAAGAGAACATCTAATAACAGAATAAGCATATCACATGCTACTTTAGTTCCACTTGTCTGCTTACTAATTATAGTCTTCATGATACCTCCAAAGAGTCTTTGGACTCTTTGGAGGTATCATGTAATAATAATAATAATGTAACTTGTTCATTTCACTCATCTATCCAAGTACACTGCAGCTGAGTTTGAGAGAATTGTGTAAACAAATGCTTCTTCCAATTGTATGTATGCATCTTATATAATGGATGAGTTACTCCACATTTGAAATATCTGAAGGAACATCTAGAAAAAGACTTGCTACTGAAGTCTTTAATTTCCTTAATTAATTTTTATTTAATGATGTCAATAGTAATCGATGCAAATTCTTTACATTTCATATCATTTTGATGCTGTTCTACTACTTGGCATATAAGTTTTTGAAGTCAGTAAATTGGTTATTGAATTTGGCTTTTAATTTAATTTAACTTTATAAAGAAAAAGTATAATATGAGAGGAGAATGGCCAGTCAGGTCAAATATAATCCAAGGGAATTTTTCTGTTATGTGACAAGCAAGAGGGAAAAAATTATGGCAGGTTGACACTGGTGGATAGTTATGATAGCAGGGTAACCATAGCAAATGATGTAGTGGAATTATTTAATGAACACTACATCAATGTGTATCATAGTGGTGTGAATGATGCTATGCAATATGTAGAATCTAAGGAGGCAAGCTTATTAGGAGAATTAAAGGTGGAAGAATCTAAGATATATCAAGTGTTGTTTGGGTTAGATGTTAATAAGGCTGTGGGAATTTGAAAGAATGTGCAAAAGAGTTTACCATGCTCTTGACCTGGTTATTAAAAGTCTTGCAGTGGGGAAATTCCTAAGGAGTGGAAAGAAGGCAAAATAGTACCGCTCTACAAACATGGTTACTCTGTTCTAGAACTGTGTAACTGGCCTGTATATTGAAGTTGTGATCAGTGTTGAAAAAAGTGGTTAGAAATAGCAAAATACAGGATTCAGTTGATCGACATAAGATTCTCTATGATGGTCAGCATGGGTTTGTGAAGGGCAGGTCTTGTTTTAGCAATCTGCTTACATTTTATAAGGGAGATTCATCAGTGATTTTCTTGGATTTTTCAAAGGCATTTGATAAATTACCACATGACAGATTGGTGTATAAGTTGCTTCACAAGATGGGATTGGATAACAGATTGGTTGGTTGTTAGATTGAATATTGGCTTTCTGAATGATACCAGCAAGTTGTGTATGATGGAGCAGCATTCTCAGAAATGGAAGGTGACTAGTAGCATGCCTCAAGATTCTGTTCTTGGGACCCTGCTGTTTAGCTTATTTGTTAATGATATTTAAGGTGGATTGACTGAGGATCTTCAAATGTTTGCTAATGATGCAAAGTTCCTTACCTTCTCATCTGTTCTTTAGGATGGGTAAAGTCCCTTAATGCGAGGGGGGGGGAGTTACGATGAATTAATGCAACTGGCTCATCACTCCTCTGCTGCATCCCCGGAGGTCAAGTATTCATGACTGTAGATCCATGTCTTCACAGGGCTGGTTTGTCTGTTCTGAGGGATGAAAAACCCGAGTTTCTGGGTGAAAAAAACCTTCTACCACTGTATGAGACCAGCTAATTCACCTTTAGTTGAAAGAGACCAGATCAAGGTTCCTTACATCACAGATGGGAATTGAACCCAGGTCTTTCCAACCAAAGGGCTTTGTTTGTGCCGACTGATCTACAGAGGCTCTTGATGCAAAGTTAGGTAGAATTATCAGGAGTATTACTGATGTTAATTCTCTACAGGATGATTTGAATATACTTTTTTTTGCTCGGACAGATAAGTAGGGGTTGTAGTTTTAAAATTAATAAATGCAAGGTGTTACACTATGAAGTGCAGAGATATAAGGCTACATACTGTATTGGTGGAGCTGTACTTCAGGAAATACAGTGGTATCTCGCTAATCCAAACTAATGAAAACCGCGCTCGTTCAGATTAGCAAAAAGTTCGGGTTAGCGAATTTCCCCACAAGAGGCAACAATAACTAGCGTTTAAGACAAAAATAATCAGATTCTAATGGTACATCAATTTAATTTCGTAAATAAATGAATTAACTGATAGAAAAAATGCTACTGTACTGTAATATAAAACTTAAAAAAATAATACAGTATGCAAGTTTATTTTAGTAAAATATTTAGTTCGTATTTACCTGTATTGTTGAGGATTCTGATTTAATAAAATTGCATAGTTCAGTACATAACTTAATTTGCATAAAAATATCACTTTCTTGTATACAACACACACAAAAAGTTTCACAAAATAACACAAAAAAGTTTTTTTTTATTTCTTTTTAAAAAAGTCACTGATTTTCTTCTGCTTCTTGGAAGCTAAACTTTTTTTGAATGCTTCTTCTCTGGCTGCATTAGCAATAAAATTTTGTAGAATGGTGTATCATTCTGCTTAGCCCATTCTATACACATATTAAAACTGTCAACTGCTTCTTCGTGTTTTACTTTTTTTTTTCCTTCGAATTCTTTATTGTCATCATCGTCTGCTAATTCATTCTGTAGCGTCATATTTATAATTTAAGCATCTGATTTGATTTTGAATTCACTTTCGGTTCTACCCGTAATCCATTCCATAACATCTGTTTGTGAAATTTCAACATTTGGATTTATATTTTTAACCAAATTATGCCCGTTTTGAATATCCGCTTTTTGTGTATCACTGTAGTTATCTTCGTAAATTCTAGAAGGCCACATTTTTTTCCATGACGCTCGACAGCGGTGATTCATGCCGACAATACATTACGTACTGTACAGTGTAAAAAAGCAAATGTGAACACACAATAAATCAAAATAGGCCTGCAGTGTAACCATACAATCGACAGTATGAAAAAAATATATACTGTACTGTAATAATAATAAAATAAATAATAATAGTTAAAATAATAATTATTAAATAAAAATAATAGCACACAAAATAATAATACATAATAAATAAAACTTTTTTTTTTTTTTCAAACCACAGTTCGGATTACTGGAGGGTTCGGATTAGCGAGATTCTACTGTAAATGAGATTCAGGATTTTGGGGTGATGGTAGACTTTTCTCACACCCTATTCTAGCATATTCAGTTAGGTAAGGCAATGTGGCGAATTCATTGACACGTTCCTCCAACCACTCAGTAGTTGTACGAGCCCAATGACAAGGTGCACTATTTTGTTGAACGTTGCACTGTGGTCCAGGTATGGATGGAGATGGTAGGCTACAGGTTATTGAATGTTACAGGTCCCTGTAGCATTCACCAGTCAGTGTTTGTGGAATGATAACCAACAGACCTAAGGTGTATCAGGAAAAAGCTCCCCAGACCATAACACCACCTCCACTGGCCTGTTGAACCCTAACTGTGCAACCAGGGGATAGGACTTCATGCTGTTTATGCCAAATGTGAACCCAGTCATCAGCATAGTGCAATAGGAACAGGACTCATTACTCCAGATGACCTTCTTCCATATGTCGAGGGGTCCATTGCCGACATTCCTTGACCCATGCAAGGCATTTGCTATGCCATCATGGATACCCTCCTTGGGCTCCTGCTGCAGAATCCCAGGTGATGCAAGGTATGGCGCATGGTGCATATGGAAATGGGAATTGCTGAGATACCAGTCGTGACACCTGACACTCACCTCTAGGATCAACGATGAGTGGCTGACCAATGTGTGGTGATGGCATCCAGCAGAAGGGTTCACACCAATGTGAACCCTTCTGCTGGATGTCTGTTCATGGTTAATCCAGTCCTGATACACCCTTGATACAGTAGTATGGAAACAACCAACAAGTGTGGCAGTTTCTGAAATACTGGCACCTGCCCTCTGGGCCCCAACTATCCACCCACAGTCAAATTGGCTTACATCACCACTTTTCCCCATTACTGGCAAATGTTTACTGATTACATACAGAAGGATGAGTGTGCCCATTTATAGTAGCTGCATGTGATGTTGATGTCACGTGGTGCTTCATTATCAAACCAAATATGTAAATTGGTAGGGGAATCCTAAAATGAGTTGCCTCAGTCCTGAAGATACTTCAGGTTGAAACTTTGTTTGCTTACACTTGGATAAAGGATTAAACTAAATTTATTATAGTCTAACAAGTGGAAAAAACTTCCAACATCTTTCTCTAATCCAGAGTAATTTAATAATAAGGTGAGACACCTTTTGGCAACTCGTATAAGTAAATATGACTTCTCCATTACTTCCACCTTAGTATCACCACCTCTGGGTCTGGCTCCCACTGATGAGACCTCAATAAAGGTTAAAACAGGTCTAGTTAGTGGCCCTTCCCTTAATGCATAGCATTATACATGTCTGCATGGAGATGTGCTTTGCATTATGGGAGATACTAAGATGTGATGAGAGAGCTTAGTTCCTCAGTCCTGAAGATACTTCAGGTGCAAACTTTGTTTGCTTACACTTGGATAAAGGATTAAACTAAATTTATTATATTCTTGATTTTTAGTTGACTTATTATACTTGTATAGTGGGTAAAATAAAATCTTAGCCTGGATTAATTTTGAATAAAATACTTTGGCGAAGTGAAGCCTGTTGACTCTTATTTCAGTAACAGAAAGACATGTTAGAGAATAAGTTACTCTTGTCAAGGAATTGGGACAGAAGCTATCACAGAAAAAATAGCTTAAAAAAAAAAAGCATGTAATTGCATTGTCACTAATCAAAACAAATCAGTGCATTTATGGATTAGTTTATAGGAAATACTAATCCAAGCAAGAAAGAAGAGGTTCAACCAGAGAACATGTCAAAAGCCTGTTTTGTGGGTACACTCAAGACCATAATTTTAGCACTTAATTTTCTGGCCCATGTCTTCAAAAAAAGGTAAGCAACTGGATGTGCTATGAACACTTTGTAAAATAATGTCGGTTGCACTATTTTTAAATAACATTGTTATTTGTTATTTTCTTCAATATCTATGTCGGCTGCTGTGCCTTTGTATTATTTTTACTCTTCTTTTGTCGTTATCCTTCCTAAGTCTACTTTAACCTCAAACTCTCTGTTAAGTACTCTTTACCTTATTCTAATCTAATTCGATTAACTTAATCCCCGCTTACAATCCTTTATACTTTCTACAAGTGTTAGCACTGTTAGTGAGAACGCTCTGGAATAGGCAACTCACGGTTACAGTTAACTATCTCCCACACTAACTAAAGAAAAATTTATATTGTTTTTCAACTGCGCCATTCTGAATTAATTTTATAGCACAAGAAGATTAGTTATAACACTTATAGAGTAGATCACTTTCTAAAATAATTACTTAAATACTTAGTCGTAGCAATTTCTCTAATTTAAGCACACAGGTTCAGTTATTTTTATGAGACAGTGTATTGGTCAGAGATCAGGCGATAGTTTTAAGCAAACAAAACATGTTTATTTTATCTTAAGCAACTATATAATCTAATATACAATCGAACAATTTCACTCTGATGTCTATCTTAAGTTCAATTCGTAACCTTACTATACAGACCAGCTATTCACAATGCTTAAACAACTTGCTCTACAAAATATAGGCAATTACTGGCTGTTACAATCTATATTTTTGGCTAACATTCTTCTCAATATATACACTAGCTAATTCTCAGTCTCAATTATTTCTTATAGCGACTTATACAACTAATTTAATAAAATAACGTTCAGCGGACATACAATTCTTAATCACTACTGGGGGCAGCTCATGCATAGGCACTGCAGAGCTGCAGCACCCCCAATTTTTCTCGATACATGAATATATTTATTCAGTTATTTATATTTGCTTGTAATGTTTAATTTTATCATCAACAATCCTATACAATTCTCTTATTTTGTGTAAAAAATAATAAAAATCCATCTTTTAGCACTTAGGAGAGCGAAGGATGCTAACAGCACTGTGTTTACCACAGTGCCATATTGCTACGCATGCAAGCATATGCATGTCATAGTGAGATGCAAGCTTTTAGTGTAATGCGGCACTGTCCACCGTGCAGTTCCACTGTTGTTTATATGCAGTTTGTGCTAGTAGTAGAGTGTTTGTAGTGCTTATCGCGTTTACTCCATCTCTATAAATATTTGGACATTACAATTAAAGAGATAACATTTGTTATAGTTTTTATTTTAGAACATTATTGGGGTTATGATAATGGATTTTATTTTTAAGTAATTTTGAATTATACTAAACTGTATAATTTTATCAATAATAAACAATGTTTTTTCATGTTTAATTTTTTTTAAAATTTTTACCATAATTTTGATATTTTGTCCAAACACGTATATACTGTACTTACAGTGTGTATGCATATTTCAAAAGTTGCAGCACCCCCACGATTTCAAGCCACGAGATGCCACTAATCACTACCTTAACGTTGATACAATAGAATCTACTCACAAATTCGTAGAAACATATACAGTCCTAGTCCTACCAGCTTTGAAGATTTGTGGCGGTCCTGCTGACTGCTATCGTCCTGGTGTAGTCCTCTTCCAAGAATTGTGGCATAGCTCACCGTCGGTTTTGGATCTCCTGTAGGTGGCATGTATCTGGTTGCAAGTGGCATGTTCCGTTACTGAAGTTACATCTCCGTAGAATAATCTGCCTCTCCTGGTTTTCCCCGTGCCTAGGGGTCACATTCAACGAAATCGTGGAAGTCCGAGCAGGCCAATGAACTTTCCGTTTTAGAGGTTCTCAAGACCTCTTTTATATGATTCTGAAGTTCCTTGTTTTAGGGTTGGAGACCCACGAATCTTCTGTAAATAACTGACGTCACTGTTGTTTTGACCTTCAGTTTTGGTAGCAAAATCTCCACATCTGAGAGCTTGACCTTCCCTTTGTTCACTATCAAGTCGCTAACATAATCTTGTCTAATCCTCTTAACTTGAGGCAGAAATACTTTTAACAGTCTTAATATCAAATCAATGTAATGTACAATTTTAACCTTTATAATATTTTATAATTTATGAACAAATTCTGTCATTTATTTTGTTAGTTACCTTTACAAGTTTATAATCAGCATATATCCTTTAAAATACAGTAATGTACAATTTTGTTCTTTCTATATGATTTATGACCTCTGTAAAATCGATGTCGGAAAATTTTTTTTGTAATAAAATTTCACTGTGTCAAATTTTACAAAGGCCCACTCTTTCTCGAAAAAAAAAAAAAAAAAAAAAAAATGTGGATTTTTTTTTTCCCCGTTTCATTTAAATCATTCATCAGTGCTGAATGATTTAATCAAAACAACATTGGCTGTGCAATGTTTGACTTGACATCCGAGCATGGCAAAAGATATGTCTAACTGTGACAAAATTTTGAGTCTATTACCATGCTCTTCCAGGTGGTGGTCTCTTGTTTGCAAATGGCCAGTGAAAAATCATCTGAAACCAAGGTGAGCAAAGAAAGAATAACAGTCCTCATTGCCCTTAAACTGGAAAGAAACATAAGAGAAAACTACTCGTAGCCAATCTAGTATGTCGGCATATGAATATTGTCAGTACCAGTGAAATACACATCCAACTGCTGCAATTGGATGTGTATTTCACTTTTAAAACAGAGGTCATCTAGTTGCTGCACACCTGGATGACCTTTGTTTTAAAAGATCTTTTGTTTAAAGAGTGGCCACTTTGTATGCAATGTCTTTGTGTTGTTGGTATTCCCCCACTTAAGTAAATGAAAGGAATTTAAAATGTGAATAACCTTTTTGATTATTAATTTTCATTTTGTTTTTTTTTTTTGAGGTATTCTAAGGAACATTTAAGAAATTAATCATGGAAAAGTTTACAACCCAACAACGAACCAAAATCATGCAATTTTATTTTGAAAATTAACAACATTTTTGGCAAGTAAATAGTTTAGCGAAGATCTGCAATTAATTTGCCATCATGTTTTCCAGATCTGACAGCTCCTGACCACGGAGTTACTTGAAGGAAAAGGTATATGTGAATAAGCCCCAGACAGTCAAACAACTGAAGGAAAACATTCATGCAGAAATTAGAGCACTTCAGCCAGAAACATTAACAGCTGTCATGGAACATGGCATAGAAAGGGCCCCCTCTTTGGGAAGCCAAAAATGGAAGGCATTAACTTGATGTAGTTTATCATAACTAATTAAAAAAAAAAAAAAAAAAAAAAAAAAAAAAACATGTTCTGTGTTTCATTATAACAAAAAAAAAAATAATTAATTAATAAATAAAATATTTATTAAATGTTTAAATCCCTTTGTGACTTGTGGGCTACCCTGTATATGAATAATTTCTCCATAAATTTATTAATAGTTTTTTTATGTAATGATATATTATGTAAATATAAATGGAAGATATTTGTGCTGCCAATACAATACATACCTTTGATCCTGTATTCTCTCTCCCAACAATTGCTTTTAACAGATAATTTAATATTTTTCTTGGTAAAGATCATTGTGCATTTAAGTGGTGCACTCTGCATTTTCATGCATAAATATACCAAAGAAAATGCCTAACCTCTACCACATCACATGAATCTTAATTTGTAGTGACATCTATTCCCAAAATTTGAAAAATTGTGAATTTGCAACTGTATTAATTTTTTTTCCCCTCAGGTTTCCAGTAACATTATTGTTTTAGTTGTGACTGTATTTAAGAGATGCAGTTGCATGTACATTCTAAATGGTGGCATCTAAAGAGATGCAGCCATTGTTAGAGTATTTGGTTATAATCTGGTGCATTTAAAATTCCTCTGTCTTCTTAAAAGAATTGTGTAAAAATATATCTTCAGTATGTAAACACACCGAAGGTATTTTGGGATATACAAAGCAACTGTGTTTAGTTGAATATTATATCCTCAATTATGATTATAGGTTTTTTTTCTACCAATGTTAATAGCCTTCTTTCTTATCAATATCCTATAGTACTAAGGTGCTGTAGGTTGAACAATCTTCAAGTTTGTGATTACCATAAAGTCGATCATTGTGGGATTAAAAAACAAAACACTATTACCTAACAAACTGTCATTTTTTGCCTGTCACCTAGCTGGGAGATGCTTTTCGTTGCCCACTGTAAACACCACCACCACCACACTGCTTATGGATGCCTAAATTGAATTTAAAAAGTACCATTCTTGGTTTTAGAACAGAACAAAGTTTGAATTATCTAACTCTTGGCCTACCCATGGTAATAAGTGTCAAGTATTATAAGACTTTAGATTTAACCTAATACTTGTAATACAATTATTTCTTGTGTATTTTAATTATTTTATTTTTATCAGCATTATTTATACTTTCAACTCATATACACCTTCTTTGGTGATGTTCAAAAATTGCATGACATGTTTTTCAATTCATATGAACTGCTGGTAAAAACATATTCTGTCTTATATGTTTGGTCTTCTAGTGCAGGCTTTTGGTTACAGTATGGATTACTCGCCCAGGATAAAGCAGTGATCATTGTCAATTCAGTTGGTACTGTCCTACAAATTTCATACTGTATATGGTATTACATCTTTACATTTAATAAAGTAAGTTCTAAATCATCATTAGTGCTAAAATGTCATGTTTCCTTTAAAATTAAAAAAAAAAAAGTCTAATTAATGATTATTTTGCAATTCATTGATATAGTATGTAGTATAGTTTTATATACAATACTATTGTGTTAAATGTTAGTGTGCCATAACCCATCTGGAACATGTCTTTGATTAGTGAAAGGTTTCTTGGTTGAATCTCTTGTGTAACTCAGAAATTTATAAGTCAACTTGTAAGCTTTTCAGCTGGAGGTGATCTGGATCCTCGGGAATTTCATGAATTTTGTGGCAAACTGGCCACAGAATGCAGACTACAGAGAATTAAGCTTACTAAAGCCAAGTTTCTGAACATTCAGCCTGACACACAGAAGTTTCCTATCCTCCCTCTCCTCCTAATATGTGTGAAATGGATGAGATGGATATGTACAGTGTGGGAAAATTATTATTATTTGTTAACCACGCTACCGGCCAAGACATATATATACGTCCAGGTTATCATGGATGCGAAGTGCATATTAAAATTGTAATACCATTGATATTACATTGAAATATATGATGGATACGATGTGTACGAGGATGCGTATTTGATCCATAATGGGCGGTAAGGTGGTTAACCTCCATGTAATCAACAGACTCTTCATGGGAGGCCTACTTAACCAGCAACATGCCTATCGTAATGAGCTTTGAAGTTATTTACACTACGTGCACTAACAGTGCACGCAGGCAATGTATTCCACTCACCAACAACTCTCCACATAAAATATTCACTCCTCACTCCCTTCTTCATATCCCTATACAACTTTCAGTAATGGTCCCTCGTTCTTCCCATCTTAACATCCACTCTTTTTATGATTTCTTCTGTATCGATATGATAGAATTCTGTAACTAACTTGAAGGTCTCTAGCATATCTCCTCTTTTTCTCCTATCCACCAACCTCTGTAATCCACATTCTCTCAAACACTCTTCATAACCAACACTCCAGAGTCCTGATATCACTTTGGTTATTCGTCTCTGGACCCTCTCTAGTGTTTCCACATCATAATGAAAACTAGGTGACCAAACCTGAGCACAATAGTCCATATGTGGTCTGACTAATGCTTTATATAGATGCACCACAACCTCCTTATCCCTACATGTCAATGTACTTTTTATCATAGCAGCAATACAATGTGCAGTTTTTGCAACACATGGGATGTACCCCTAGAATTTCAGTCCACTGTCCACCATCTCTCCAAGATCCTGAAGTACAGCTCCACTAATACAGTATGTAGCATTATGTCTCTGTGTCCCAAAGTGTAACACCTTGCATTTATTAACATTAAAACTGCAACCCCCCCACTCATTTATCCAAGCTAAAAGCCTATTCAAATCTTCCTGTAGAGAATTAACATCAGCACTACTCCTGATAATTCTATCTAACTTTGCATTATTAGCAAACATTTGAAAATTCCCAGTCAATCCACAAGAAATATCATTAACAAACAAGTTAACCAGTAGGAGCCCAAAAACAGAACCCTGAGGCATGCCACTGGTCACCTTCCTTTTCTGAGACACAGCTCCATCATACACGACTTGCTGGTATCATTTAGAAAGCCAATCTACGATCCATCTCCAATATACTATTCATTATCCTCTGCAGCTTGTACATCAACCTATCATGTGGTAATCTATCGAATGCTTTTGCAGAGTTAAAGAATATCACTTGAATTGTATTACATGCTTATCATTTTTTTTTTTTTTTTAAAGACAAACTTTATAAACTCAGGGAGCTATAGAAGCTCATCCATAGCAGACTTGTTTTAGTAATCTTCTTATGTTTTATGATAAGGTGATGAATGTGTTGGATAAGGGGAGAATCATTAGTGAACAAGTCATGAGTTCAGGTCCTAATGTGGGTGGATATGGGTGTTGGTAAAAGCCTGCTATGGATAAACTTCTATAGTTCCTTGAGTTTATAATGACAAACTTTTAAAAAAAATTATAAGCATGTAATACAAATCTTTCCCTTTCATAAAATCTTGTGACAAAATTGATCTAACCTTTCCGAAAACTGTGACCTAAAAAAATTTCCAAAATGACTATTATTTGCATTTTTGCTAGTTAATATTTTCAGACTTTTTCAACCGCATGTTGGAAAAATCTGAAAATCACTGGTTCAGATATCCATTATTGAAAATATCTGTAAAACTGATTTGTTTCAGTGATGCTATTTCTGATTTTTATATGGACATTAGGCATATACCTAACATCAGAAAAGTCCAGAACTAAGAGTATATTGCCATTATATTAATTTGTGGACTTGCTATTATTTGAGATGGAGATAAAAAAATTAATAATGTTAAAATTCTGCATTTTGATCTTTACATTCCTGAAGACGATCTTAACACACATATATATATATATATATATAAAAACAACATTAAAGCAATTAGCACTGTATTATTGTAAGCTACATAATGTCTAAAACTAATTAACCTGCCCCAAGCTGTCTTTTTATGGTAAAAAAAAGTTAAAAAAATAAAAATAATAAACTAAAAAAAAATTGCATTAGCCATTCAGAAAATTCCTGTTTTTGGCATCCAGTTATTAAACTCCTATAGTTAGTCTTGCCACTTTATATTATTCTACTCATTTGCATCTTAGTTCTGTTAATTTTGTGCCTGACCTATTATACTTCTTAGCGCTTCTGTTGACCTTTTTTCATTGAAGTTATTTTGTTTACTTTCAAGTAACTAAGTAATTCACAAACATGTTTTGCAGGAGCTGCAAGTAGGTTAATGTCCCTCCAATTTTCACATTCGGTAAATTCTTTCTTTGGAATTATGGTTATCATTGCTTCTTTTCTGCTCTCTCTCTAGTACTTAAATTAAGAATTGCAATTTTTCAGCAGCAATTTCTTTAGCTGTCTTAAACATTTGTATTATCACTGCCACATTTGCATTCTTCATCTTTTCTGTTACATTTTAATATATCGATTTTAACATATTCAAAATCCATACTTATCAGGGATTCTTCCATTATTGTACTTATCATCAGTCACATTGTTTTTTTACATTTAAAATCTTAAAGTGCTTCCTGTCCATCTTCCACAACCTTAAGTTGTTCAATTAGCACAATAGTTCTTAACCTGGGTGGTAGCACCCCCCACCCTGGGGGGTGCTGTGAACTCTGGGGGGGGGTAAGCAGTTAGAGGATGCTGAGGGGGGGTGGTAAGCATTATAATACTACTAATACAATAAAAGCAAAACATTCTGTATTTAATCTAGCATCCCTATTTATATTGTCTGTCTGCCGATAGCGTTCAAATTTATTCGCTACTTATTTTTTGTAATTTTTACATTAAAAGTTAAATAATTGGGCTACTTTTTGGTCTGAATTTTCTACTTTGAAAATAATTAATTTGGGCTATTTTTAGCCGAATCCACTACTTTTATAAACTTTATCTGTTACTTTTCCTAATGCCCATCTGACAACCCTGGTTTACAGTTTACATCTAGCCCATGGTATCGTGTGGCACACTTCATTGATATTGTGTAGCACTTTGTAACCCATTAAAATGTGTGAAAAAGGTGTAGTCATTATTCAAATGAATATTTAAAATATGGACTCACTCCATCTATAAATAATGAGCAGTTACCAATGTGCTTAATATGTGAAAAAAACTTTCTCCAATGAAGGAATGACGCCTTCAAGAATGATTGATCATTTAAGAACAAAACATCCAAATAAAGCAAAAAAAATGTGGAGTACTTTTGCAAATTAAAAAATTAAAGACTAAATTTAAAAATCATCCTGGACTTAATTGCAAGACGAGATTTTCTGCAGTTCCCAAGTCTAAAATGATGATTTAATATTAGATACAGATTTGGATTGTTATTGTTTCCATCTTCTGACACCGAAAGAAGAACTTGATGATCAGATTCAAAGAGAGACTGAGCTTAAAATACTCGATTGGGTCATAAATCCATTTCTTTCTGATGCCATGTCTGTTCATCTAAATTTATGTGAAGAATTTATTGACTTAAAAAATTATTTTGAAGCTCAAGTACAATTTCAGCAGCATGGGTATGAAAGATTCTGGCCAAACATGCAATGAAATAAAATTACTGCTCTGGCAAGCTTTGGCAAGAAATAAAATTACTGCTCATTGCTTTTCTTTCTTCATACTTGGTCGAGAAAGGATTCAGTGTCATGTTGCAATTGTTATTATTATTATTATTCAGGGCCTCCATGGAGTCAAAAGACTCATCGTGGGAGGTCCTTTCTAAGAAACACAAGTCTATCAAGACTCATCGAGGGAGGTCCCTCCTAGGAAACACAAAGTCTATCATACCACTCCTTAAACGCATTGACTGTTCTCGCTCTCACCACTCTATCAGGCAATGCATTCCATGGTTCAACCACCCTCCATGCAAAGAAACCACTCCTCACCCTCTTTCTCGCAGTTTTTCGTAACTTTTAGGAATAGGCCCCTTGTCATGACTCCTTCCCACTGTTCAACTAAGCAAAAGAACTCCCCAATGTCAACCCTGTAACCACCTCTCAACAGTTTAAAAGTCTCAATCATATCACCTCTCCTTCTTCTATTCACCAAACTCTGCAGTCCACACTCCCTCAGCCGATCCTCATAACTAATATTGTACAGTCCGGACACCATCTTTGTTATCCGCCTTTGTACCCTTTCCACAGTTAATTTATCCCCTTCAAATCCTGGGGACCAGATCTGAGAACAATAGTCTAAGTGTGGTCTGATCAGAGTCTTATACAACAGAATGATAACTCTTTTATCTCTGCCGGTCAGTGTCCTTCTCATTATTGCAGCAATCCTCTGTATTATCTTCACTACCTTTGCAATGTGTCCCCTAAATTGTTAGCAAAGCATCGAAAAAAAACAAGTGAAAAAGGAGACTTGAGACTTCGTTTATCAAACATTGAACCTAATATTGAAAAATCAGCAGGATCTCTTTAATAATAATAATAATAATAATAATAATCTCATCAGGCTCAGAGTAGCCATTAATGATTGGCTTATTAAATACAGTAAGTTTACATCTTTTTTTGGAATAAAAATTAATTTGTATCAAAATCATTCATTTTTAATTAACTATCAGTTCAAATATGTTGATGGTAATTTAGGTTTGCCTAATAATATATTATAATTATCTTATTGAGTCATTAATCTCGTGTAAAATTGAGTAGAGGCCCCAGTCAAAAAAAACAGTTAAGAACCACTGAGTTAGCATGACCATTTTATTCCTTATTGCATTTTTCTTGTTTCTTTCTTACAAGTGTATATTTTCCTTATCATTTTATAAAATTTTCCAATACTTCATTTGGGTTTCTTTTCCCGTACTGTCCACATAATTTCTGTTCTCTTACCAGTCTTTTGCTCTGAATAATTTCTCTGAATTTCTTTAATTCTGATAAAATTTCAAAGATAACTTCAAATTTATGCCTTTCTTGATAATCCAGGTCTTGTTTGATAATCATTCTTTTTTTTTTCTCTTTGTTTCCTTAAATAGTTGATAGCCTGATAAAACTAAAATCCAACATAAGAGGTTTATTATTATTATTATTTATTTATTTTTATTTTATTTTATTTTTTTTGAAGGAAAGTATCTAAGCTCTTTTTGGTCTGCCTCTTGATCATCTTCCTCCAATGATTCCATTCAAGACTGTATTTGGTAATCTCTGAAAGGACATTCTCTGGAGAAGTCTAAACCATCTTAATTACTGTTTAAGAATTGTAGCTATGATATCTTATCTATATATTTAATTCATGTTTGACTTGCTGATTTGTTTTGTGTTCTGACTAGTGAGTCTTGTTTATTTTTCTTAAGCATTTCATTTTGAATGCTGTGATTTTCTGTATCTCGTTCTGATTTAGTCTCCATATCTCAGCTCCACATGTTTCTGTTGGTGTAGTAATGATTTTATAGAGTTTTAGTTGGAGGCTTTTTTGAAATGCTGCTATTTTTCCATATTTTGTTTAATTTATTCATATTAGACCATCCTTTATTAAGTCTGTATTTTACTGTTTCTGTGTTGTTGAGGTTGTGAGTAATGAAACTGCCAAAGTATGTAAATTGCTTTACTTGTTCAAGTATATGATTTTCTGAATTAGTAGTGCACAATACTTGGTGCACCAGTTTAAATTCTTGGTGCACAGTACTTTAAAAAATTCCTTTTATGGGAAACCACCAAGAAAAGGTTTAAACCTATCAGATATTCAGTATTGTGTAGGCTAGTTCTTTTGCTCTAGAGACCAAACATAGCACTTTTACAAGTCACTTTGGGCCCCAAGTTATGGTCTCACCATGAACAATTAAAATCACCTACCACTTAATAAACCTTCATAAATATTCATGCCTATAGTGGCATTTGAATCTATAACCTGTTTGCTGGAAAGTGATAAAACTATTCAACCAGCCTGCCAGATATATGCAATTTGAAAATAAATACCAGGGGAGTCTCTTCAGATTTACTCATAGTCGATAAGGATTTTATGGTATGTGTGGAGAGGTTAATAACACCAATCATTAACACTAATGATTAGTACTCTCAGCAGCCAGTGTTGTACACCTGCAGAAGTGTCAATATTTTTTAGTGTGTGTGTGTGTGTGTGTATTGTCAAATAAAACAATTCATATCATTACATAAGAATTGCTTTGCGGATCATTTCACATCACCTTTGATCATTTTTTTTTATGTTCGAATTTAAGGGGTTCAAATTCTGAATCACTTTTGTTGGCATGTTTAAAATCAGCTTAAAAATCGACATGAAAAAACAGCTTTTGTTACGCTCATACACAATGCAATCTATAGAACAATATTTGAAACAACTGTCTAAGAGGCACTGACTGTTGAAAGTGAATTTCTCTGTGAGGCCTACCTTTCACGGGTGGGCCTCACAGAGAAAGTCACTTTCAACAGTCAGTGTTATATAATCCAAAACGCACAGCCTCGGAGACCAAACTTGTTTCTAGCCATTTCAGGCTTGTAATAGTCACAGTTGTGATTTCACATCATGGGATCACATTTATTTACCACTTATAGGTTTCACAAATGCCCATGCCAGCAGTGGTATTCAAACCCGTGGCCTATTGACTTAACAACCATACTGGCCAATATACATTTACTAATCTACTGATGCCATTTGGGCTGTGGTAACAAAACTAAGACTGATGCTTCACAGCATGATTTGCAGTTAATAATAAACATTAAAGATGATTATTAGTATCTAAATACTTTTAACAGTATACTGTATGCTCTTGCTTTCAGTGTAATTAAATAGCACTCATTATGGAAGATTTATGGATTCAACTCCTACTTACATTTTAAAAAAATTGAATAACATTAATATTCTATGTTTTGACCTTTATATTATTATTATTATTCGGGCAACTCCATGGAATTTGAAGACTCATCACTGGAGGCCCAATCTATCCACACTAAGACTGATGTGACAAAAAATCTAGTCCTCACATCCCCTACTAACCACACCTTTATTCAACTTCCAGGGATGACCCCACATTCTGGTCCCTCTAGCCAAGTGCTGAAACATTTCCCCTGTATCTATCCTATAAAACCCTTTAAGCAACTTAAACGTTTCTATCATATCTCCTCTTTTTCTCCTATCAACAAACTTCTGCAATCCACACACCTTCAATCTATCTTCACAGGGAACATATCTTTGTCATGGGCACTGACCTCTGAATCCTCTCCACTGCTTCCTCATCCCCAAGAAACCTAGTACAGTAATCCAGATGGGCATATCAAAGCCTTATAAAGAGGAATAACAACTTCCTTATATCTATAGGTTAATGTATTCTTCAATAGCCAAGTAATCTTATATGCTACCTTAGCAACTTTAATTGCCCTCTAAACTTTCACTCTCTGTCTACACCACCTCTAAATCTCTTACTTCATCTATTTCCTGTAGTAGTGCCATCAATATGATACATGGATTGTAATCTATTTTTCCCAAAATGCATAACTTTACATTTCTCCACATTGATGTTAAATCGTCCTGCAAGCTCTCCATGAATGTTCCCTTGATTAACTATTACTCTACCTAATTTTGCATGATCAGCAAACAACTGATTTCCTTTCAGGTTATTTCCAATATCGGTTATGTACAAATTAAACAGCAAGGGTCCCAATACTGAACCTTGCAGCACACCACCAGTTATCTGCTTTTGCCTCGATTCTGCTCCTCCATATATACCACTTTCTGATATCTGTCCACTTAACCAGTGAATTATTCCTCCCCATTTGTTCTGATTTTCCTAACAGAGTTCCATGTGGTATTCTATCAAATGCCTTTCCAAAATCCAACAAAATCATCATGTAGCCATTTCCTTTATCCAGCTGAGCTCCTACTCTGTTATAAAAAGTTAGTAAATTACTAAGGCATGACCGACCCTTCACAAAGTCATGTTTGACCCTCATACAGCATCATATTTTTATCTACCCATTCTTCAATTCTCTTTTTTTACAATTTTTCTAGTACTTTTACCACCACACCCGAGCTACTGATTGGTCTATAATTTGCTACTGCAAATAGAATCTCCCTTAAGGTCATCTTCAGGGATGCATACATATCTAGACACACTACATTAAAGCAACTAGCACCATACTATTGGAAGTTACATAATGCCTAAAACTAATTAATCTGTGTAAACTGACCTCTTGTGTAAAAAAAAAAAAAAAAAAAAAAAAAAAAAAGTTGAAAATAAAAAATAAAGAAAAAATTAAATTAAAAAAATTAAAAGACAACATGAGCCAATCAAAAAATTCCTATTTTTGACATCCAATTATTAAACCATAGTCTTGCCATTTTACAGTAATGCATTCATTCACAGCTTACTCCTGTTAATTCTTTGCCTGACCTATAGCCCTTGTATTTAGCCTAGAATCCTTAATTGAATCTTCCTTATCTATTTTGATTAGCTCATAGCTGATATGATCTTCATTATTTCTGTTGGTAGATATTAGTGTTGCTCTGTGCACTTCGCAACCATATGACTGGGGAAGGAGTGTCCCAGGTTCGATTCCCGTCGGAGGCGTGAGGAATTTGAGGATCTTCCTCAGCCACAACCAAGTTAGCCGGTCTTGGGTGTGGGCAGTAGGGTTTTTTCGCCAGTTTATCTGGTGTTTTTCATCCCGCAAGCAGGCAAACTGGCCCTGTGAACACACACGAATCTACAGGCATAAATACTTAACCCCCCCATGAGGGGGGCTCAACTTACCCCAATAGGGATGGGGGAGAAAAAGGGAGGTAACTCCATATGAATTAATAAATAAAGTGTTGCTCTCATTTGGCACTATGGATAACATACCTGGTAACTGTTGAAAGTTTATTTTTCATACAGTTACCAGGTATGTTATCCAAACTTTAGTTTAATAAATTTAGTTTAATCCTTTATCCAAGTGTGAGCAAACAAGGTTTGCACCTGAAAATATCTTCAGGACTGGGGTAAGGTAGTACAACACTGGGCAACTCGTAGCAAAGGTGCGCCAAGCTAACATCATTCTTATCTCAGTATCTCCCATAATGCAAAACACATCTCCTTGCGGATATGTATAATGTTATGCATTAAGGGAAGGGCCACTACCCAGACTAGTTTCGACCTTTATTGAGGTCTCTTCAGTGGGAGCCAAGCCCAGAAGTGGAGATACCAGGCAGAAGCAATGGCAAGGTCATCTTTACCTATAGGAGTTGCCAAAAGGTGTGCCACCTTTTTATTAAATTACTCTGGATTTAGAGAAAGATGTTGAAAGTCCACCTTTGCTGCGAGTTTCCCAGTGTTGTACTACCTTACCCCAGTCCTGTAGATATTTTCAGGTGCAAATTTTGTTTGCTCACACTTGGATAAAGGATTAAACTAAATTTATTATACCTGGTAACTAATATTGGTACTTAAGGTGGAACTGATAGAGGATATAATACAAAGATTGACAAAAGCAATTACTGCTTTCAGAAGATTGAATAATAAATCCCAATTATCCAAATATATTATAATGAAACCAAAATGAAGCCCTTCAGTAGTAATATTGAAGACATTGAATATGGATATGAGACAGAAATTGATGACTGTTTGGCAAAAAAAAAACAGGTAGCCAAATGAAAGTATTTGCATAAAACACTTAAAATATTTTAGCCATGGTGCATAAGAAAGGATGAGTTGTATAAATAAAAAATATAAATTTAAAAAAAGGATTGCCAGTGAAATAGAAAAATGAAGAAGGAAAGGGATTGGTCATGCATTGTGAATGGACAGGGAAGAAATTCCAATGCCAGTAGCATTGGAATTCCTTCTGGGATCCATGCCAGTAGCATTGGCATGGATCCCAGAAGGAAAAAGAAAAAGAGGAAGGCCTAAACTAACATAGCATGATGGGGGGAGGAGCCAGATGGAGGAGAGGAGAAGCAGAATTAATGCAAACGACAGAGTTAAATTGTCAAATTTGCAAAGAAAATGGGTGGACAGGTAGTTATCAGCTCTGTTAGTGATAATTAATATTTGAGATATCTTTGCAATTTGGTAAATTCATCATGATGGCTTCCATATGCCTTACCAGTTAACATGGTGTTTGACTGGAAAGACAAGAGTTTAAATTCTATCTAGAATATGAAGAACCTTTACAGCACTTTTCAACGTGAAGTAGGCTGATCTTATATACAGAGATAGTAGGTTTCCCCTTCCCAAAAACTTTATTCCACAATAAAACCAGCATGAATACACAGTTGAGACATAGTACATTTATACAGATATATTGACCATGCTATTGCATCATTAATGAAGTTTCTGAAAACCAAGTTTGTTGCCTGTGATAGGCCATTGCTGTGTACTCCTTTGTTTTGATATAAAGTTCTTTTTTCAAAATTTTTGTTCAGTAATTACTCCATTAATAAAACTTATTTTCCCCTCTCTTCAAATTTCTCAAGATTAATAGTATACAGTTTTAGCCTTTAAAAGAATGCGGAGAACTGACCAAGGCTTCTGACCTAATGTCCAATCCTCACCTTCTCGTGGTGCACCCTGTTGGGTATCTACTTGGATACTGAACGAACGGGGATGGGCTGGCAATTTGGAATTTAGCCGACCAAATTGTATTCTTATTGGTTAAACCAAAATAAAAAATGATGGTACAACATGACAAATTTCGTGCCGGCTGGGGTATCGCCCTGTTAAACAAGACCCCCGTTGTTTTTGCCAGGGAACCAGGGTGAACAGCGAAAAGTCAGCTACTGGAACAAATCTGAAAACAAACCCCCATTCAACATCACCAGAGTTAAAGATCGGTACTATCAACATAAGAAGCCTGAATGGCAAAGAAATGGAGCTAGCTGAAGAATTAGATAAGTTCCAGATCGACATAATAGGGTAACTGAAACAAAAAAGACAAAAACTGGTGAGATCTTTCTGAGCAGTAAATACAAAATGTTATATTCAGGCAATGGCAATCAAGGAAAAGAAGGAGTAGCCATAGTATTCAACACAAAATATGAGGCTAATCTTCTTGAATGGCAGTCACTCTCAAGTAGAGTAATGTGGGAAAATATGAGAATGGGGAACTGGACAATGAGACTTATTTGTGCCTATGGTCCCACAGAAGGTTCTACTAAGGTAGAAGTGGACGAATTTTTTGAGACTTTAGAAAAAGCAACTGACACAATGAAAAAGGAAAAGTTGGTCCTTGTTGGGGATCTAAATAGCAGAGTAGGAAATGACTGTGAGACATACAAAAATATTTTGGGAAAATTTGGAGAAAAGAGCAAAGCTAATAATAATGGCAAATATCTGTTGGATTTCTGCTCAGGACATGGACTGGTTATTACTAACACTATGTTCCAACATTAAATATGCACAAATTCACATGGAGAGAAAAGGCAAGGAATAAGAAAAGTCTTATTGATTATGTTATTGTAGATAGTGATGTTTTCTCCCTGGTGCAGGACACCAGAGTGTACAGAGGATTTGAAATTGGAAGTGATCACTGTTTAGTCATGAGCAGGATAAAATTGAATTTCGTATTGAAAAGAATAACATGTAAGAAAGTTTTAAAGCGAATAAAAGTTGAGCAGCTCTCAGATGTGAACTGTAGACTGAAATACACAAAGATTATTGAAAAAAAATGAAAGAGTTTGAGAACAGGAATCAAACCTTGGAGATTCATGGCAGACTCTGAAAAAAACATTGATTGATTCTGTCAGAGAGGCATGTGGTGAAGTTGTCTGCAAGGATAAAAAAATCAGAACTCCCTGGTGGACACAGGAAGTTAAAGAGGCAGTGAAGGAAAAGAAGAAAGCATATCAAAAGTTCCTGTCAAATAAGTCAGCTTGTGCTCTTAGAGAATACAGGGACAAATGCAAGAATGCTAAATGCTGTGTAAAACTAGCTAAACAAAAGTCATGGGAGGACTTTGGCAAGAATATAGAAAATAAATATCAAGAAGGTGGCAAAATATTCTGGAGGTTGTTGAAGAAGCTTAGGAATGGAGGAAAGAGTGCTGTAAAAGGAATTAGAGATGATAAAGGTGACATGAAAACAGGAGAAAAGGATATCCTTGAAGTATGGAGTAATTACTTTGAAAAACTGCTAAATGAAATAAGCAGTGATGACCGCACAGTGGTTAAAAATACTGATCATACATGCAGTCGGGAATAAATATCCATACTTGAAGTAGAAAAAGCCATCAAAGGCTTGAAATGTGGAAAGGCAGCAGGAGTAGATGATATTCGACCAGAAATGCTGAAGTATGGTGGTATAAGAGTCTTACAGTGGCTGCACTGCATAGTTCAGAAAGCCTGGACAGAGGGATGAATTCCCGATGATTGGAGTAGAGCTCTCATAGTACCCATATATAAAAAAGGGAAATAAAACTGAATGTGAGAATTACAGAGGTATTTCCCTACTAAGCGTTCCTGGCAAGATCTATGCAAGTATACTTGAGAAACAGTTGAGAAGAATTGTGGAAGAAAAGATTGGTGAAGAACAAGCTGGATTCAGGCCAAATAGAGGCTGTCAGGATCAGATCTTCACTTTACGACAAATAGTCGAGAAAGCATGGGAATATAACAAAGATCTGTATTTAAGTTTTGTCGATTTGGAAAAGGCATATGACAAGGTGCCAAGAGAGAAGCTATTCAATACGCTGCAGTTATATGGTGTCAATGGGGCATTATATCAAGCAATACTTAGTCTTTATTTGAGTTATGAGTCAGCAGTTAGAATTGAAGGAAGTACAGGAAGATGGTTTAATGTTAAATCTGGTGTGAGACAAGGATGTACATTATCCCCTCTGTTATTCATTATCTATATGGATCACATTATGAAGGAATGTGGTATTAAGCCTGATATCAAAATTGGAGATGTTAATGTCAGCTCTTTGCTTTATGCGAATGATGTTATACTTCTAAATAAATCCGCTACAAGTCTGCAAGATTCTCTGACTAAATTGAATAGCTGTTGTAATAGATATGGTATGAAGGTCAGCAATAAAAAGACAAAGACGATGAAAATAGGCAGAATCATTGAAAATGTCAACTGTGTTCTGAATGGAGAACCTGTGTGAACAAGTAAAACATTTCAGCTACTTAGGCACGATTTTTAGTGAAGATGGTAAATTAAATATAGAAATAGACAACAGAATCAGCAAAGTTGGTATGGTGGGAAGTCAATTGAATAAATTCATATGGAATAAGAGAGAAATTAGTCGGAACACTAAATTAGCTGTATACAAGACAGCGTTCAAACCAGTTTTAACTTACGGATCTGAGAGCCGGGTCAGAAGTAAAACACTTGACCAAAGACTAGAGACCGCAGGTATGAGAGTCCTGAGAAAGATTATAGGCGTGAACAGATGGCATCAATGGCAATATCATATAAAAAACGAGGATATTAGGATAGAACTTGACATTGTCGGCATTGAGGAATGTGTTAGCAGAGCTAATCTCAGGTGGTATGGTCATTTAAACAGAATGGGCAAAGTAAGATTAGCAAAACAAGTGTTCTCTGCCAGGTTGGCAGCAAAACGACTCAGAGGAAGACCAAGATATAGGTGGATTGATACGGTACAAAGTGCCTTAGACGATAGCAATATGAGATCTGATAATGTTGGAGTCTTGACAAGTAACAGACTGATTTGGAGGAAAATTGTATATAGGAAGTTAGTAATGATGTAATTTTTTTCATGTAGTACTATCATATCCTCTACACCCCCTTGAGGGTACATGGCAGGAATTTGATGATGACGATGATGAGTTTTTTTTTTAATTTTGTTCCTTCAATTACATTTTGCTTCTGTATGCTTTACTTTCCCCCTTTTATGATTGATCATGCCCTTTTGCTGAAAAAATGTAAGTTTTAAAATCTAAGGTTTGAAGAATCTTTATAAAGGCTTTTCAGTCAAGGTTGAGTTAGCTGGTCTCTTATGGACTTATGGAGTTCTAGTATGTCCATAATATGACAGGTTGCAAGAACAGAGGACATTGTATATACTTGAAACAGAGATGGGAGTGGACCAGTATTCAGGTTTAATGGAATGAAATCAGTACAGTGAAGTCCGCGCGGTTAGCCTAGTGGCTTTGTGCTTCGCAACCATATGCCTGGGGAAGGAGTGTCCTAGGCATATGGTTGCAAAGCATATGCCTGGGGAAGGAGTGTCCTAGGCATATGGTTGCGAAGCATATGCCTGGGGAAGGAATGTCCTAGGTTCGATTCCTGTCAACAACGTGAGGAGCTCAAGGATCTACCTCAGCCATAGCCAAGTTAGCCAGTCTCGGGCGTGGACAGCAGGGTCTTTCCCCACCAGTTTATCTGGTGTTTTTCATCCCACAAGCAGGCATACCGGTCTGAGGACACACACGGATTAGTCAGGAATACTGACCCAGCCATAGGTCTGATTCATCAGCCTATGCCGGTTCCGGAGCCCGGATGAAATTTGGGGGGACTATATGGTACCATGAACTCCCGTACAAAAAAAAAAAAAAAAAAAAAGGGAACACTGTATCATCACACGGAATTTATTTATTTAGTACAGTGAAATAAACACGGGTTTAATATTTCCAGTATTCTTTCCCTTACACAGCAACATCATCTAAGGTCTGCTGCCATTTCAAAAAAATGTTTTAAGTTTATATTTGCTGTGGTGAAGCATAATAGTTTTCCGTTTGATTCAAATCATCAAAGGCATGGTCAGCTAGACCTGACTGATCATAGTTGCAGCAGCAAATATATTTCTTCCGTTCATCATCAGGAATATTGGCAGTTCTAGTACGTCTTTAATATGACAGGTTGCAAGAACAGAGGACATTGTATATACTTGAAACAGAGATATGCATGTGCCAGTATTCCTTTACAAAAAAGATTCCCTATAGGTCAGAGTGCAGAAGTTATAAAATTTGGAAAGATTGACATTGCAGTGATATCAAAGAGCAAGACCTGACTTAGCCTTGCACAAATGCAAGGCTAAGTCAAGTCTTGCTCTTTGTATCTTCTTGGATTAATTGATCATCTTCAATGCCTTATCTTCAAGATAAGGGAATGTCATATACTCACATGGCAGTCTAAACAAGAATTGAGGCCTCATTCATCATATTTGGTAGTCACTATTGCTCATGCATTATTACATCAGTTTTTTTTTTTTTTTTTCTTCCAGTCACCTGAAAGTCATACAGAACAAAATTACATTTAGCAAATGTACCAGGTATGTTATATGTATAACTTTGGTCTCAAATCTAGATTATTTTTTAAATTGACTGTTTTCTGTGAATCATCTGTTTATTTTTACACTGAATTCATAATGTTCTTTATCCTAATGATGCTTTATTTTAAGCTTACCTTTCCTTGTAATGTTATTATAAAAGATTTAATCGATAAAGACATGCTGAGGGGAAAAAAAGAATTAGTGTTTTGCAAAAGTTAGTATTTTTTTTTTCTTCTAGTGAAACCGTAGCATCATCATCATCTAAGCAACATTAAAGTTATGTAATAAACTTTATTCTTTTTGCCTTAACATGTCTTTTATCCATTAAATCATCTGCTGTCAGATAACTGACAGTAAAACATGTTTTTCTTTTTTAAATGCTTTATATGCTATCCTTGTGATCCTTCAAAAGAAGAAAACTATTTAATCATGTAAATACACAATAATCTAGGTATTATACCATGTCCCTTCTTTTTTGTTGTTGTTGAAGTTGCTATATAATTATGGATGATCCTTTCTCCTCATTTTTAATAATTTGTTGTATTTTCTCTTTTAATAAACTTAATTTTTTTAAAATTGGCAGGCACTTCTGCAGAAACAGCTACTAATTACAGGGATTATGCTTGGTTTAATCATCTTCTATGTGAATTATGGAATAAAAGATAAAGCAGAAGCAACCAGTTTATCTGGCTATGTAGCATCAGGAGCAGTTCTAATGTTTCTTGGATCACCATTGATAACTTTGGTAAGATTAATCATTATTACTATCATTATTTCCCAAGCATCTACATGGAGTCAGACTCATTGATGGAGATCCACTCTAACCATAATTCACACAATACTTATCATACTTGCTTGAACTCATTCATTAATGAAGCATTCACATTCATCATATCTGGTGCTCCATTCCACCCATTCAATGCCTTCCAAGCAAAAAATCTACTCCTAATAATCCTGACTGAAAAAAGTCTTCAGTGTTGTAAAACCTCTTTTGTAATTTATAAGCTTCTATCATGTCCCCTCTTTTTATGTCTATCAGCTGGTTTTGCCATGTGCTGGGGTAAAAAAAGTCTTTGATGTCTATCCTATAAAATCCCTTGAATAGCTTATTCCTATCACATCCCCTCTTTTTTGTCTATCAGTAATTTTTAAAGCTCACATAGGGTGCATTTCATACACCAACTACAATCTTAATGTCACTCACCTATGGATCTCTCAATACATCCTCATCCAGGCAACCAGATCTGTGCTACAGTAATTCAGATGTGGCCTTATTAAAGCCTTATAATGAGGAATAATAACATAATAATAACTTCCCTGTCCCTTCTTGTCAGTGTGTTCTTCAGCAACCAAATAATTTGATGTGATGTTTTGGCCATCTTTGTGATATGCCTTCCCTCTGAACTTCAACTTCCTGTCTACACTCACTCCCAGTTTCCTGCAATTCATTTCCATTGATATAATACACTGCTAGTGCATTCCAAAGGGCATGCCCTTACACCTGGCCCCATTAAACTGGCAGCTTTTGCTTTTACTTTTGCCCATACTACTACTCTGTTTAATTCATCCTGCATGATCCCATCATCATTGACACTTACTCTTCCTAACTTTGTATCATCAGAAAACAGCTGAATGTTTCCCATCAAATCATTTCCTATATCATTGATGTACAAATTGAACAGCAGAGGACCAAGTACTGAGCTCCCTGGCACACCATTCCCATTTGTTTCAGGTAATGTAACAGAATTCCATGTTGAATCCTGTCAAATACCTTTTGCAAAGTCCAGACTTTGCAATAGTATCGTTGAGTAGCCATTTCTTTTATCCAAATCAATTGTCATTTTATTTTAAAAAGTAAGCAGATTACAAAGACAAGATTTGCCCTTCATAAAACCATGATGCCCACTATGGAATATCATATTTCTGACCACCCAGTCCTGAATTATTTAGCAACTTCTCAAATACCTCAACCACCACTCCTGAGATGCTAATTAGGTTGTAATAACATCCCATAATAAGTCTGCTGACTCCATAGAAGGTGTGAGATTGATAATATAATAATACTTTTTAACTTCAGTCTTGGATCTTCCTGATATGCCATGGCTATATTCATATTAAGGTTCTCAAGTATTGTGAGCATCTCCAATTTGTCTGCCTCTGTTCACCCATTAGTCAATGTCACATCTCTAGTAGCAAGACTTATACGTTGGTTAGACATAACTGGTAATTAGTTTACGGAATTAACAACGCATATAAAGTATATTAATTAAAGGTAACTTTAATGAATAACATTACATTAAGCAGTGAACAACACACCATCACACAAAAAAACTCAGCCCACTTTAAAGCCAGTATAGAAAACCTCACACTCCAACACACTGACATAATGGTCAGTTTTGACGTCTCCTCCCTATTCACTAATGTCCCACTCAAAGAAACCCTTGAGCTCATCCAAGCCAAGTTTCCTCCCGATATCTCAGCCCTATTTCAGTTCACAATGAACTCAGGCTATTTTGTTTGGCAAGGAAAGTTCTACAAACAGATAGAGGGGACAGCCATGGGTTCACCACTTTCCCCACCCTTGGCCAATTTCTTTATGGAGACATTTGAAGAGAAAGCCTTAAACTCCGCCCCACAAAAACCCACTATCTGGCTTCGTTATGTGGATGATGTGTTTGCTATTTGGCCACATGGCTCAGACACACTCCACTCCTTCCTAACACACTTAAACAACCAACACCCCAGAGTCCAGTTCACCTTAGAAAAAGATGAAAACAACACTCTCCCCTTCCTAGACACTTTAATCACCCGCCAGCTTGACGGATCTTTGGTTTTCTCTGTTTACAGAAAACCCACCCACACTGGCAGATACATTCACCAGCAATCCCCCCCCCTCACAACAATATGGGGTGATAAAAACACTATATAACAGGGCCAAATTAATCTGCTCAGATGACAAGGCCCTGACTATTGAACTAAACCACATTCTCAACACTTTCTTAGCCAATGACTATAACCCCAAAAAAATCCAAAAAATACTAAAGCCTGTAAACCACAACCCCCCTCCCCCCTTCACAATAAAGATTACACCAAGTCTATCACCATCCCCTACATCCAGGTCACCTCTGAGAAAATAACCAATATCCTCAAAAAATATGACCTTACTTCCTGTTACAGACCATATAAAAAGTTGGCATCCCTTATCAGCTCTACCAAAGACCAACCACTTCCCCTAGACCTACCTGGTGTATACCAGGTCCCTTGCAGCTGCAAATTGTCCTACTTTGGCCAAACAGGCAGAACAACAAATATCAGGATTTCAGAACACCAAGACTACATCCGGTTTCACCAGTACAGCCGCTCTGGGCTGTTAGACCATGCCTTAGATACCCACCATAAAATTCGTTGGAAGAAAACAAAAATAATTCATCGCAGCAAGTTTAAATACGAAAGATTATTCAAAGAATCTTCAGCAGGCTCTAAAAAATGTTCCTAACTCCCCCAAATTTGGGAGACTTTCATTATAAGAACTTCAGCCCAACTGCCAAGACTACCAAATTAGCCCGCAAGAGGGCACCATTAGGACTTTAGGAACAATATTAGTTTCTTGCTTTCTTCCTCATTTGCTTTGTGTTAGTTCCTGAGTGCATATACCATATCTTGATGTTCCTGAAGATGGCAATGTGATGTTGCCAAAATATAGAAGTTATTCATTAAAGTTACCTTTAATTAATATACTTTATATGCGTTGTTAATTCCGTAAACTAATTACCAGTAATGTCACATCTATCTTTGAAAATTTCCACCTGGTTGGTAGAGAAATTGAAGTTAGTAAAATCTGTAGAGAGCTGTAAATTAATTTTTAATCTGATGTACTGATAATATTTCATATTATTAAAAATGAACACATACTATAGTATTAAGAATTAAGTACAGATATTCTGCTATAATTTCATATGGCATCATCAATAATATCATATAAACTTACAGTTGAAACTATGAGAGCAAATAATATAGCGATAATATCTACATACTAACAATAGTTATCATTCTTATACTAGTATCTGTATATCAGATTGAAATTCAAATACTATTAGGAATTCTGGGATTAAAAATACATCATAAAATAGTACAGTTCATTATATTTTTCCAAATTTTCAGTATAGAAGGTGTCTGTCATTGTAACTATGATTGGGCTGGTGTAGCAGAGCATCGAACTACTACACTAAGTATCTTCAAAGCCGAAGATACTTTAGTGTATAAATTAAAGATGCCAAGAAATTATATTCTTGGTTTTATCCTTTATCCAGTTGTAAGCAAACAAAGTTTGCACCTGATGTAATTTCATGACTTAGCTACTTGTATATAAAGACTAATGACTTCACATTAATTGCCTTAGTATCCCATAATGCAAAGTACATATCCTTACGGACATGTATAATGCTGTGCATTATGGGAACGGCCACTACTCAGATTAGTCTGACCTTTATGCAGTGTCATCAGTGGAGCTAGATTAAAATCAGTGGGACCCAAAAGTGATACCAAGGTTGAAGTACTTTAGAAGTCATATTTCCTCATACAGTTAGTCAAAAGGTGTCACACCTTATTACTAAAATACTCTGGATTAGAGATAAATGTTGATACTAAGGCAATTGATGTGAAGTCGTTAGCCTCTATATGAAAGTAGCCCAGTCATGAAATTGCTTTATACACAACCTTTGTTTTGTATGAAGGGAGTCCAAAGACTCATCAAGGGAGGGCACCTACTCTACAACTCTCAGTCTCCACCATTCAGTCCACCAACCACAGCTAACTGCAATGACACAAATGCCATCTACCTCCACCACCACTAATAATTCCACAGACAATCACAAACATCCATGCCCATGGTGGGATTCGAACCTGCAGCCTTTTGGCTGGAGAGTAGATATGCTAACCACTCAGCCAACCAGGCTGGAAATATGATGGTTTTATATACAAGAAGACCAGTTGTGAAATTACTTCATGTACAAACTTTGCTTGCTTGCACTTAGATAAAGGATCAAACCATGAATATAATTTCTTGGCATCTTTAATTTATAGTATAACCAAGTGAAAAAACTTTCAACATACTTTAGAGTAATCAATCCAAAGGATCCTGTGGTTAGTGTCAGTTCCTTGCTGAAATGCAACAGACCAGTAGTTTTATATGTGTGATATGGTCTTGATGGAGATCAGATTTGAATCGCCAAGTTGAGTAAAATTGCAGGAGCATGGAATTTGAAAATGTCAGACAGAGAGAAGGGGAGCAAATTTGTCTTTGTGAAATACAGCTAGAAAGTAATCATTAAATTTTGTTGATTGGTACTTCCTGAGTATTTTGACAAATCTATGAACAGTTTGTTGTCACCTATTCTTGGCAATTATTATCCAGAGCATTTAGATGAAGAAATGTTCTACTTATTTCATTTACAACCTTCTTTGTGTGCCATTTCATCTCCTTTTTGCCATCCTAAAATTTCATCTTACGATGGCAAAATTAACTTTTGCCATCCTAAGATGAAATTTACACCTGAAAAAAATCTTAAGTAGCATTATCCTTCTTAGATGCTTGCATCTCGCATGTACACATAATTAAAAGGACACTTTAGCTTATTTGGTATCAGCACTTTGTGTGAATCCTATCTAGGATCTGAAGAACTTTATAAGAACTATTAATTTGAAGGTGAATTTTAAGGCATCATATTGAAGACAAGGGTTTTTATTCCTAGAAACTTCTGTTTTTCATCTTGCAAGATAGACAAAATGGCCAGAGAATACATACAGCTGACAGACCTACTGTGTAGGTAGGATTAACTGCTTTTATTAATAGAATTAATAAGGTTACTTAAATATAAAGAGCCAACAGGCTTCATTTCGGCGATATGAACATTAATTAAATTAAGGGGATATTAGATCCCACATTGTTTTAAAACCGAATAAGAAACTCAAAGATTGGAATCAGAGAGTTTCATGCCGAATATAGTATATAAAAACTATAAAAGTATCGGCAAATACTAGCGTGAGCTGAATGCAACTATTCCTAGAACGTAGTACAAAAGTATAGCAGAGTAAATAAGTTCTTTTCGCTATACCCTTTGGTATTAATAATTTGGTCTAGCTACTCACTGATGAAGCCTCAATAAAGGCGGAAACTGGTCTGGGTAGTGACCTCCCTACCATAATGTAATAACAGCATACATTTCCTAGGAAATGTGTTTTTACAATATGGTAAATACCAAAGAATAGTGATCAGAACTTTCCCCACCTTTGCAATGAGTTGCCCGTGTTTGTACTATGTTCTAGGACTACTTGCATTCAGCTCACGCTAGTATTCGCTGATACTTTTATAGTTTTTATATACTATATTCGGCATGAAACTCTCTGATTCCAATCTTTGAGTTTCTTATTCGGTTTTAAAACAATGTAGGATCTAATATCCCCTTAAATTAATTAATAAGGTTAATTAATTAATTATAGAATTTCTAATTATTTAATTAGAATTAATTAATAAATGCAATAAAAATGCAGTCCATGGTCAAATTGACTTGAATTTTGTAGCACTGGTTGCATAAGCCACACAACAGTACATCCAACCAAAAATAGGCATGCGATGCCACTGCTGTTTGAACCTGACATGTAAGGAGATTATGATGAAGATGATTTAATAATAAGCTGGAGCCATGTGCATTGGAAGTACTTTCTGAAATGGCTAGCTTACCAAAACTTGGAAGATAAAATTCTGTATCTAATCAGTTCTATTGTAGAATTTTGGATTACTGTAATCCTTTCAACCTTTTAGTTTATTAATAGATAAAATATGAAGATAATTCTGTAAATATTAGAAACAAGCATGTATAAGGAAGCAGAAATTCTTTAGTTTTTGTGAGTTATGGTATTTTTTATGGGCAATAAAAAAAAACAATCTCTTCTTGACTTTTTCTTTGAATTGTAATATAAAAATTACAGAAATTCAACATCAAAAGCAGGAATTTGAAATGGAGTTACAAGTAAATAATTTTAGGTAACAGGTTAAGAACTTTTATCTCTAGTAAGGAAAAAATTTTTTGAAGTAAAGACTCATTTTTGAATTATCTCTCTCTTTTACATACATACGTACATAGCTCATCAAACCACACCTTAAACTCATTCACTGTTTCTACACTACATTTCCATGCTGTGCATTCTACTCACCAGCCACTCTCCATGCAAAAAACTACTCCACTCTCCCCTTGCTCACACCTACTTTCTTCCAGAGATAGTCTCTTTCTCTGTCTATCTCTCCATTCCTTTGAAAAAATCTCTTCCACATTAATCTGAAAATGACCCTTTACTAACTTACATGTTTCAGCCATATCCTGCGTCATGTACATAAGATGATGCAAACTGCTGTACATTGCCTGAATCTTTTTTTTTTTTCGTACCCATCATCCCAGAGACCAGAAATCACCTTAGTCAGTCAATACTGGATCTCTTCCAGTACATCGAAATGAGGTAATCAAAAATGTGCACAGTATTTGTATGAAACCTGATCAAAGCTTTGTATAAGGAAACTACACCTTCCTTCTTCTACATGATATCAGTGTCCCTGGCACCATTGCAGAGGACACTGACATATAGATTTCTTCAATTAACATGAAAAAACACAAGGGATAAATAATACTGTTTATTTAAGGCCATATGTTTCTGATTGAGTATTACAGGCCATCATCAGTGGCAACAATAGTTAATTACAAAGAAGAAATGCGAATAAGGTATTGATTTTAAAAAGTAAGAGCCGTGTGATGTTATACATAAAACAATGCAATGGTATAACTGAGGAAAGATTGCAATATTGATATTCATTAGTTATTGAAAAAAAATATTGATGTTCGATTAAAAATAAGACTTTCCCATATCTTAGATAGAGAGGGGCAGTCATGGATGGTGAAGTAAAGCCTCAGCGCTTTTTCTTTGAACAAACATTCAATTTTATACTGACACCAATGAAGTAAACATGTTTCAGACCATATGATGTTGTAGTCTGTATCTGTTCTGTACTGTGCCAAGCCAGATTTACTGTTACTAATGTAAGACTGGTGTGCTTGTATTCTGTTTTCTACAGAGCATCCAATTTGTCCAAAGTAAGAATGATGACAGTCACAAGAAACTTGGTTTAAACCAGGGAGAGCTAGAGGAGACCATTTATCTTTTTAAGGTGGATTTTTTTTTTTTTAATTTGATCTTTGAAAATGGAAACCATGCTAATAATTTGTTGATATGAAGAAAAGTAGCCACCTAAATTGTATTTCTTAAGAATTCTGGAAATGGGTTCTGAGATGCCAGAAATGTAAAGAATTGGAACTTGATTTACTGTTTCTTTATTTGAGCTCGGATTATAGGAAGTAAAAAACTGTTGCATTGTCCTTTCTGAGAAGCCATTGAGTATCATATATCCACGGTAGCCAAACTGCGGCTCGCGAGCCGCATGTGGCTCTTCTTAAGTTTTATTGTGGCTGAACTAACAAATAAAAAAATATTTATAATTTTTCATAATTTTCTAGCAGACATGGGGCAATCACATAATAAAGTTTTTCTGAATGATGATAATAATTTTAAAAAACTCGAGGCAAAGCCAAAAAAAAGGAAAAAAAGCGATATTTTTCTCTAAAAATCATTTATGTTTGTTTACCATCCCTAATAAGTTGTATTTTTCTGCTCAATTGGTCAATGTTTTTGAGTGGCTTGATGAAATTTGCTGTTCGGCAATGTAGTTATATTTATATTCCCTTGTCAGAAAATTTAAAAAGATTCATTACTGAATTTCGTACTTCTTATATTAATAAAAAAAAGTAATAATTTAAATTCCAAATGATTTAAATACTAATATTTTATTTTTAAAATTTTATTATAGAATATTTTGCAGCATGACTTGAGAAAATAAACAGAAGCGGAAGTATATCGACGAACATAGAAATTTTAAGGAAGAATGGGAAGAAGACTATGCTTTTATTGAGAAAAATGCTAAAGCTTTTTGCCTCATCTGTAGTTCAACAGTAAGCAATTTCAGAGTAAGGAATTTAAAACGCCATTATGAAAAATTGCATCGCGAGTTTTCATCTCAATATCCAGAAAAATCTGAAATATGAATTAAAAAGCTTAAATCATTGAAATCTTCAGTTAATAACCAAATTAACTTCATGACAAAATTTACTGAAGAATCTAAAACTGTAATAGAGACTAGTTTTAAAATATCATGGCACATCGCACGTGCAAAACAGCCTTATACCGGAGGGGGATTTATTAAACAAAACGTTCTTGATACATTTGAGTCACTGGACCCTAATAATTCAAAACTTTTAAAGTTAATTACTGACATTCCTACCTCACGACATGCAATTGAACGTCGAATTTCAGAAATAAATGTGGATTTATTATCAAAATTAGAAAACAATATAAAAAATTGTGTAGCATTTAGTTTGGCACTTGACGAATCAACTGACATTACAGACCAACCATAATTACCAATTTTTATTCGTTTCGTTCTTGAGGATAGAGTGACGCAAGAAGAATTATTAGATTTAATAGCATTAAAAGATAGTACTCGTGGCATTGATGTTAAGGAAGCGTTTGATGATGTCCTTAAAAATGTTCCAAAAAGTAAATTAGTAAGTGTGGCTGCTGATGGAGCAGCAGCAATGGTGGGTAAGAATGTAGAATTAATTGGACTTTTAAAAAAAGATGAAAGCATTCCTGATTTCATTCCAATTCATTGTATTTTGCATCAAGAACATCTTGTTGCAAAACACTTTAATTTTGAACATGTGTTTACACCACTCATAAAAATCATAAATTTCATTTGGACCAATGCAAAAAACCACCGTCAGTTTCGAAATTTTATTGATGAACTTGATTTGAATGAACAAATAAATGATTTATCATTGTACTGCATAGTGAGATGGTTATCTACGTACGATATATTGAACAAATTTGTAGCTTTATTGGAACCTATTATCGAATTCCTAGATATAAAAAAAGCAATCATATCTGCAATTAAAAAACAATGAATGGATCCAGGACTTAATGTTTTTTACCAATATAATGGAACATTTACAAAATTTCAATGTGCCGCTGCAAGGCAAGGACAAGAAGATTTCAGAATTGAGTCAGAGCATTTTTATTTTTAAAAAAAAATTACAACTTTTTCAAAAAAATATAAGTGAAAAGACATTCAATCACCTTTCCATGTTTGAAAAAAGCGACTTCAGGATGTGATATTCTTCCTACAGCCATCAGTAACTATCGAACAAAATTAAACAACCTGTCGGACGATTTTGAAGAACAATTTGTAGACTTACAAAAATTAAAACCATCTATCACATTTCTATTAAATCCATTTGAAATTGATGTCATTAACAACGGTTTCCCGCTTTTAAAAAGCTAACTTCCTGGAATGGCATCAGGAGAAATGGAGTTAATAGAAATGCAAGAAGACAAAGGTCTTAAAATATTACATAAATCAGTAAATTCAATCAATGAATTTTGGAAATGTGTACCTACCATAAAGTACAGCCATTTAAAAAAATGCAGCATATCGTTTTTGATCAATTTTTGGATCGACGTATGATGTTGAATCACTGTACTCAACGATGAAATTTGTAAAATCCAAGTATTGTTCTCAATTAACAAACCAACATTTGAAAGAATTAATAAAAAGTTCAATTACTAATTACAAACCAAATTATCAAAAATTAGTTGCTAACATATAAATCCATAAACCTTCTACTAGTAAAGAGTAAATAAAAAATGTAAATACACGTAAAAAAATATGTAATAATAAATATAATGTTTCAAGAACTTTGTTTCCTTATTCCTTATAAATGATATTGTATTTATATGTGTACGTATATGACTGACATAGACCTTTGGGATGTGGCTCTTAACAATTTCTGGTAGGTAACTAAGGCTCTTGCTGCAAAAACTCTGGCCTCCCCTGTCATATATCATTTGATGTTTAAGAGTTCCTGCTGTAATAGTCGTAGAACAAATAGTATGAGCATGCTGCCATAAAGTTTTTATAATTCCCTTCTTCTGTGATGCAATTTTTCATAATGAAGTTTTAAATTCCTTACTTTGAAATCGCTCACTGTTGAGCTAATTGCTATTGAATGTAGCATGCAGTGCAAATAGGCTTTCAATAAGCAGAAGTAATTAATTCACCTGATGGTGAAGGAAGGAGTAGAATATCTAAAAAGGACAATTTTTTTTTTTGCATATTCATAGTAAATGTAATTTGAGGGATGTAAGTTGTTTATATTCATTAAAAAAAAAAAAAAAGTAGGCAATGCATTTTCATTATGGGACCAGATAGAAAAAACGTTGTCTATATAATGAACCCAAAATTAAAGCTGAGGGTGTATGAGGGATGAGAAAAAGATGTCTTCTAAATGCTCTAAAATAAAAGTTAGCAAGTGTGCGGTAGAGTGGACTTCCTATTGAAGTTCCTTCAACTACACTATAAACTTTATGCTGACAAATAAAATATCCAGAGTGCATAATAAAGTCAAATAGTTTCACTGTATCTTGTGGAAATGCTTCTGAAAATAGATATTGTGTATCCTTGAGGAATATTTGCAAAGAGAGGGAGATTCTCTGTCAAAAGCTAACCATTATATCACTTTCTTTGTCTGAATAAATTTAAAGTCAAGTTGAAAGAACTGCAATGAGAAGTCCACTCTCCCTTGCACTTGCTGACTTTTATTTTGAGCATTTAGAAGACATCCTTTTTCTCGTCCTTATCCCCTCAGCCTTCATTTTGGGTTTGGTATATAGACAATGTTTTTGTTATCTGGGCCCCATAATGAAGACACATTGCCTGCTTTTTTTATTGAATATAAACAACCTACATCCACAAATTAAATTTATTATGGAAATGGAACAAAAAAAACAACAAATTGTTCTTTTTTTTTTCTTTTTTTTTAGATATTCTACTCCTTTGTTCACCATCAGGTGAATTTATTACCTCTGTGTATCGAAAGCCTACTTTCACTGGATGCTACATTCAACAGCAATCAGCTGGTTATTATTCTTAGCATTTAATTGAAGAGACATTGGCAAACAGGAACTGAGGGAGTAACTTTATTTTATGGTTAGATTTATTCCTTTTGGCTTTCATATTATTATCCAGGTATCTTTATGGAGTCAGAAGACTTGCAGGAGATCCATTAGTCACACAATACCTATCATTCCTCTCCTTAAATTCATTCACTAATGAAGTATTCACAACCATTTCTACCAACCCAATCCACCCATTCACCACCCTCCAAACAAAAAATCTTCTCCCTACACCCTTGCTAACCACACTTTTACACAATGTCCACTGGTGACCCCTTGTTCACTTCCTTCCTGCCATGTACTGAAAAGTCTTCAGTGTCAATCCTATAAAACCCCTTTAATAACTTATATGCTTTTATCATGTCTTCTCTTTTTTGCCTATCAGCTAATTTTTGAAGCCTATAGACCATCAGTATTCTCACAAGGAGCATTCCACAGACCTGCCACAATCTTTCACTTGCATCTGGATCCTTTCCACAACTTCATCCCCACAGAATCCAGGAGTCCAGATCTTTATGCAGTAGTCCAGATGTAGCCTTATTAAATCTTTATATGGGGGAACAGTGACCTCTCTATTCCTGCTTGTTATTTTGTTCTTCAATGACCATGTAATCTGATGTGCTGTTTTGATTACTTTTCAATATGCCCTCTTAAACTTCAACTCCACAATCACCCAAGTCCCTGGCCTTACCAGTCTCCACCAGTTCAGTTACATCAATATAGTGCACAGCTGCTGATCTCTTCTCAATGTGCACCACCTTACACTTGGCCACATTAAACTGGCAGCCACATTTACCTTTGCCCATACTGCTAGTCTTCCTGTAGAATCATCACCTTCATTTACCATTGCTCTTCCTAATTTAACATCATCAGCAAACAACTGAATATTTCCAGTGTCATTGATATACAAATTAATCAAGAAATGACTAAGTACCGAGCCTTGTGGTACACCACTGGTCACTTGCCTTCTACTAGACTCAACTCTTCCATAGACTACTCTTTGATATCTATTTGTCAGCCACCCTGTAATGCAGTCACCAGTTTGATATCCATTCCCATTTATGCAACAGAGTTCTGTGTGGAATCTTGTCAAAATGCTTTTGTAAAGTCTAGCAATATCATTAAGTAGCCATTTCATTTATCCAACTGAATTGTCACTTTATTATAAAACATAAGCAAATTACTAAGGCAAGATACCCTTCACAAAACCATGTTGTTCCTTATAGAGTATCATATTCCTATCCACCCTGTCCTGAATTCTGTCTTTCACCAGTTTTCCAATACCTTAACCACCACCACTCCTGGGATGCCGACTGGCCACCCTTCTTGGCTGTACCTTGTACTGCTCATGGGCATGCTGATCACCTTTTTCTTTAAATTCCCTCCACAACTTTTTCTGCAACTCTTGCTTAATGATGCTATTATCGGTCTCATTTCTACCTGATTTATCCTTCTGACTCTGGGTATATATTCTTATACTGTTTTCTTCAATTACCCCTTGAGACCATTGTCTCTCTCCTCCAAATTCTTATATCATTCCACAACTGAAAACCGACTGCTCAGCTTATGATATTATTATTTTTACACCCTCCATGGAGTCGACAGACTCATCATGGGAGGTTCATTCAACTGACAACATATTTATCATATAGAATTTTCAAGTCCTAACATTCCTTGCATTAACAACACATTCTGGTAATGTATTCCATTCAGTGACAATTTTCCATGTAAAAAAAATCTACTCCTTACAGCCTTCTTCACCACACTTTTACATAACTTCCAGGAATGACTTCTGGTTCTTGCCCTCTCACCTTCTACTCTTTTTATAATCCCCTCTGGATTAATCACTTAAACGTCTCTATCATATCACCTCTCTTCCTCCTATCCACCAAATTCTGCAATCTACATCTCTTCAACCTCTCTCCATAGCCAGCATTCCAAACTCCTGATATTGTCTTAGTCCATCTGTGGACCCTCTCCAATGTCTCCACATCACATTGTGAAAACTAGGTGACCCATGCCTTATACAGTGGCACAACTACTTCATTGCCCTTGCATGTTAGAGTACTTTATATCATAGCAGCACTATAATGTGCAATCTTTGCAACCCTAGCAATATGTCCTCTAAACTTCAGTCTATTGTCAATTATCACTCCCAAATCTCTAATCTCATCCACTTCCTGCAGTATGGCACCATCAATATAGTAAGCAGCCTTATATTTCTGCACTCCAAAATGCAAGACCTTGCACTTATTGATGTTAAAACTACAACCTCACTCTTTTGTCCAAGTAAAAAGTCCATTTAAATCTTCCTGAAGGGATTCAGCATCAGCAGTGCTACTTATAATTCTTCCCAACTTTGCATCATCAGCAAATAACTGAAGATCCCCAGTCAGTTCACATGATATATTGTTTACAAGCAAGTTAAACAGCAGGGCCCAAGAACAGAACCCCAAGGCTATGGGTGGCCACTGGTCACCTTTTTTTTTTTTGAGACACTGCTCCATCATACACAACTTGCTGGTATCATTCAGAGAGCCAATCTCTGATCCATCTAATATACCAATAATATACAGTAGGCCCCACGTATCCGCGGGGTTTAGGTTTGTCGTCTTCTGCGGATACCTGAAACCGTGGATAGTAGCGAACCACTAGTGAGACCCATATTTTTGCACATATATAGCAAAATTGAAGGAGGAAATTATTAGTAAATTAACTTAGTCTCACGTGCTAGGACTGTAGGGTTCTTTAGTGAATATGTTATGTAGTTAATATATAACTAATACACTAAATTGTGTGGCTAAATAAATAATAATAAAAATAGTTATTTTTTTATTAAATGGGGTAATTTCTAGACTGCCACTTCACCTGTAATATCCAGGGGTGCTATCTACTGCATTTGGGCACACATTCCATTGCTACTCGATAATAATATTACACATTTATTTAAAATTATCATAAAACAATTTTTACATCTTTAGAATCTACGACGACCAATAAATGTGTACCCAAATGCTGTAGAAAGCACCCCTGAGTAGTATGGGTGAAGTGGCAAACTAAAAAAATTGCCTCATTCAATAAAACTTCATCTTTAGACAAAATTTAACCACATAATAATTATGTAGAACGAAATCAGAAAATATGCTAATGAAAATGTAAATAATGAAAAATTTTAATAAAAATGCTAATGAAAAATGTTAATAAAATCTTAAAATTTTTATTCTTATTAGGAGTAATCAACTGAGATCAGAACACCTCATTATGTTCAGCTACATATTTATTCATCTTCCAAATCTTTGGCAGGTGGCTGCTTGCTTGCCTACTGAGCAAATGATGTGGATGGCTGAGGATCATCGATAGTAGAAGCTTTGTCGACTTTTTTAAAAAACATTATTATTGGAATCTGCCATTTTAGTCTCTTCAATTCAGTAAACAGGTTCTGCAAAAAGGTTTCAAAGCTTCTGTTATTGTGTGAGCAATTTTTATGCTGCACTCCATCATTGAATCATAATCCATTATCTGATCCTTTAATGTTTGAGCTGTTTGAAATATCGTGGCAAATTTTTTGAGTGTCCACTCTGGTGGTTCTTGTTCACTTTCATCCTCATCGTCATCTTCTTCCATAGAAGATTTGGCAAGATCTTTCAACTCCTCTTTAGTGAGCACCTCACGATGTCCCTCTATGTAATCATTCAATTCTTCTTCTGTCATATCATCAAATCCCTCTCCGCCTATTTTCCGTGCTGCATTAATTATTATTGTTATCTGCGAGTTAATATCAGGGCGTCTTGAGAATTATGAATGGTATCACTCCACAAATTCTTCCAGCATGCAGTTACCATTTCTGGTTTCAATTCGTCCATTGCTCCCTTGATGAATACAATTGCATCTGCAATTGTGAATGATATTTCCAGCATTCTATGACTCCAACATCAGCAGAATCCTCAATTGCATGAATCATATAAAAAACCTGCTGAGCATATGAGGCTTTGAGGCATCTGATGACACCTTGATCGAGTGGCTGAAGCAATGAGGTCATATTAGGTGTGAAGAAAACCACTTGAACATTTTCATCTTCGGTGACTAGTGACTCAGGGGGTGTCCTGGAGCATTGTCTATTATCAATAAAACTTTAAATGGTAATCCTTCCCTCTCCAAGTATTTTTTCACCTCAGGAATAAAACATCGATGAAACCATTCCATAAATAACATGACCATGACCCACGCTTTCGGATTTGATTGCCAAAAAACAGGCAGACAACTTTTATTTTTAAGGGCATGTGGATTCTGTGCTTGGTAAACAAGGCCAGGTTTAATTATATGACCAGCTGCATTGCTACAAAATACTGGCATCAATCTGTCCTTAAATGCTTTAAAGCCTGGTGCTTGTTTCACACTTTTATGGATGTAGATCCATTGGAGCATTTTATTCCAAATGAGGACGGTTTCATCACAATTAAAAACTTGCTGATGATAATCTTTCTCTGCAATAATTTTTTAAAATTCTGCTGGGAACAATGTAGTAGCTTTCTCATCAGCTGATGCAGATTCTCCTGTAATTTTTATGTTTTTTAGATTAAACCTAGTTTTGAATCTATGCAACCAGCCCTTGCTTGCTGTACATGACTTTTCTTCCTCTTCTGTTTCATCTTGCTGCCGCATGTCTTCATATAGGATCACTGCTTTTTGTCGTAATGTGTTACCGTCAGTAGGAATCCTTTTTCTTGTCATGTCTTCCACCCACAAATTCAAAGCTTTCTCTACCTTGAGTAACGCCTTATCACTCACTGTATCCATAACTTTTGCAGATTTGGACACAATGGAAAGACGAGCACGAATTTTTCTTTGTTCTTCAACACTTCACATATCAAAGATTCGTTTTTATTATAGATCTTGGCAATGGTTGCAATTTACTTTTTTTCTACTTCAATCATATTGATAATCTTTGATTTTTCACTAATACTGAGCACTCCATGTCTTCTCTTCAGTTTGGAAGCCATTTAAAAATTTTTCACCATTTATTTGCTTGAATTTAAACACAATTTTTAATTGCAATGACAGACAATTGACTGCTTTCTTTGACAATTCGAGTAAAACTAAACATGAACAAACACGCACGTTTAAGTCCACTTGCCTAGCAAAACAAGCATGTTTCGACAAGTTTTCAGCCTGTGCGTATGCATGCGTCAACCCGCTCGCACTTGGCCGTTTCGCGCGCTTTTTTTAGAACCGTGGATACAGGGGGGGGTCTACTGTACTGTCTATTCCTCTCCTCTGTATCTTGTACACCAACTTATCATGTGATAATCTATCAAACGCTTTTGCAAAGTCTAAGAATATCACTGTATATGATTCTCCCTTATTTAACACACTCGTCACCTTATCATAAAATGCAAGTAAATTACTGAAACAGGACCTACTCTTTACAAATCCATGTTGAACCTTCATAAAGAATGCCATGTCCATCAACCCAATTCTGTATTCTATTCCTTATCAATCTCTCCAACACCTTCACCACAACTGCAGTTATACAGACTGACCTATAGTTGGAGACTTGTCTTAGAACCATGCTCGTGTAGTGGTATTATTTTGCCCTCTTTCCACTCCTTAGGAACCTTACCCACTGCAAGACTTTCATTAAATAACCAGGTCAAGGGAATAACCAACTGTGGTGCACATTCCTTAAGCATACGTGGTGATATGTCATCCATTTCTACAGCCTTATTCACATCTAACCCAATCAACATCTGATACACCTCTTTTCACTGTCAATTCTCCTAATACTTGCCTCTCTTCTGTATATTGTACCGGTGTTGTATCGCTTCTTCTTATTCACACTTATTTTAAACCTTTGTTGCTTTATCTCTGTAATACACTATCGGGTAGCATGTGGTACCTCTGAGTGACAGTGGAATTTCCTCGAGATAGAGGCTGTACCAGAGTATCAGAGTGTCTAAGATTTACCTCTCGTAAAACGCCAAGAAATTTATTTGTTTCGCTGCGCCACTTAGTGCTATTAGATTATTAAACATTAACAACCAAGAGGTAATCTCTGGACAGTACTTAATGATACCTATCAACTCTGCAGACGTGGCCAAAATTTACTCTTTTCAAATATCCCTTTTAATATCCCGCATAGTTCGCATTAAGATTCCAGAAATCACAGAAAGTCTTTGTTAGAATCAAAAGCAAAGTTTATTAGACTCAAAGGTTGATACACATAATAACACTAAATCAAATCCCATCTTAAGGGAGTTTCAGACAAGGTATATAAAATTCAAACACTACTATTACACTTATAAAATATTATACAGTAGCTTCCTAAAGTAAGAATTATATTAACCTTCGCTAATGCATTAATCATGTACTATTATCACAATCAATTTAAGACTCCGTAGCTCTGTCAGACTACACAAGATAACATTCATATCTTTCACAATCTCTTAATATTATGCCAATTCTTTACTCTAAACATATCCTTGATTTCATTCAATATAATGGCGAACTTTAATACAACGACAGATAATAAACATAAATTCAATATCCTTCTAAAGTCCTAGCAATACAACCTTATCCTATATCATTAATGCTCTTTTTCCATAACATATTAACGTGACACAAATCTTTCATTCCTATTCAGTGAAACACAAACAAAGTCTACTTATCTTCCTTTATGGTTCTTTATGGCATCACAAGTTCACAGGAAACTGGCCTTCTCTGGACAGTCAGACTTTTCTGCGGAGATACTGTCGGCGAAACCCGCGACTGCTGGTACCGGGCACCGACACCCTTCCTCCACTACGAGAGGGGAACACACCAGAGATCCAGGAGAAAAAAGCCTTGCTACAGGGTCGCATGACCCTTATATTACCCTCCTTTTTCTCGGCGTTTCTCGCCCCTTTCGATGTCCAGCGAACTACTACGTCATGGTGTCCATTGTCTCTGCCACTAATCGCACGTACTATGACGTCATTGTTTACTCGGGGCGATCCGCTCTCTCACGTTACAACTCCATAACCTTTGGACTTGACTCCCCCCCCAACTGTTGAATATGTGCTTACATTCAATAATTCTTTTATACATGAACTTTTCTAATGCTCTGTTACTGTTTTATACCTTCAATATTAATTTAATCACATTCGTGAATGGCACAGAATACATACTTATTTAACCTTTTCATAACAGAACACACTTGATTTATATATACATAATACTTATTCTATACTTAGAGGCAATTTATTGTATTTATCTCATTCTCTTGTGTGGAAAAGCATGTTAGACTGTGATAAGATAGGAATACATAAATTTCCACTATATCACAATCTAACACCGGATAATTTATACCAGTATGATATATGCTGATAAAGTGTTCAATAATTGAACACTTTTTCTTGCCATGTAGTGGAAAAATTCCTTCGAGTTAACCTTGGCCTGACCAGCCAATCTCCTCTCATACTGCACCTTTTCTTTCTTTACCATACTCGTCACCTTTCTAGCCTGCACCTTATACTCTTCATGGATCTGATCACCAACTGTCTTGTACTTTCTCCATAACATTTTCTTTTCCAGCACTGCTTGCTTAATTTTGCTATTCATCCATTTAACTCCCACTCTATTTACTCACTTAACCCTTGGTATGCAGTCATACATTGTTTTTGTCAGATACTGCCTTATGAGTTTCCATGCATTTTCAACATCTATTCCGCTCAGCTCATCTACTGAACGTACTGATGCTAACTGACTACAGAGCTTCCTATAATCACCTGCTTTATACTTCCACATGTAGCCATTTTTGGCAGTGACCTTTTCTTGTTTCATCACTTCCCAAACAAGTACCTCATGATCACTCTCACCAACTGGTGACAGTGTCAACACCTCATTAACAACTACATCTTGTGAAGTTATCACCAAATCCAGAACATTCAAGCCTCTACTTGCTTCAATCACGTGCTGCTTAAGATACTTATCTCTCAGAAATTCCACAAACTCGCTCTCCTTGTTCCCATACACTATCTCCTCCTTCTAGTCTATATTCCTGTAATTACAGTCTCCCATCAGGATTACCTTCTTTTTACATGCCCAATTAATTTGCCTAAACATTTCACAATCAGTATTCTCTGCATCCTATCAGATATATTAACCTGTTTATTTCAACTTCGCACCACACAGATTCAAAATCTCTGCATGCACCATGAACTTCCACACTTTGTGGACACAATTCCTCTGCAATCATTAACAGCACCCCACCTCCTCTTTTCGCATCTATCCTTCCATAAAATTATATATCTTTCTAATTCTATTTCCGACATCACATCCTCCTCAAACAACCAAGTTTCACTTATTCCAATTACTTTTTTGGTCATACTGTCTCAATCAATCACAAACTCAGCTCTCTTGTTTCGAATGCCCCTTGTATTTGTGTATAAACATAACAATTGCTGTGTGTTTGAGGTCATCCTATTAGCACCAACATTCTCTATTCTAGCTGCTATACTACACTTCTCTCTTCGGTTTGACCACTCCCATTTACCTGATCCTGATTGTGATTTCCATTCTTACCTGTCTCATCCTCACCTTTATGCATTCCATTACCTTGTACTGCTGCAACCACATCTTCAACCTCAAAGCCATCTTCCTCCTGCTGTACAATCTGTTGATTTGTGCTATCCTGTTCCACAGGTAGACTCTGATCATTTGCTAGATTAACTTCTTGACTCTGTGCCTTCTCAGAAAACAGTAGCCTTTCTAAATGCCCAACACCAAACACATTCATGCTGCCTCAGGTAATTTTCTCTCAACAGCTGTATAAATTCCATTTCCTTCCTGCTTGTGACCATTCCTCCTCCCATTCTACATCCCCATATTTGAAATCCCCCCCCCCATAATAATTACTCGACCTGTACGCATGCTAATTTGCAAGTGCATGTCATCTGTACTGGTGTCCAAACCTAAGGACAAACACTGCTTCTGAAGATTACAACTGCAAATTCAAATGAATCAACTTGTGGCAATTTGTGGAACTGAAGATTTCAAATAGAAAGTGGATACATACATAGTTTATTCACAACATGATACAATGTGAAAAGGGAAAAGAGATTTATATTAAATCCTTTCTTTTAGGCTTGCACGGTGATCCGAATGCGTTTTTGGAAATTATGGAGACAACTACCGTGTTTGAATAAAAACTTTAGTTTAATATTACTAAAATCTTTTACAATTCGACGTTTCGACCTTTATGTCAAGGTCATCTTCTGGAGCGTACAAATATACACAGGACACAAGCTATGCTACAATCATACTGGTTCGTTAAAGACACTGACTAACCGCTACCACAATTGTTGGCCTGACCTCTGGTAAAAAAAAAATTATACATCAACGATAGAGTCCTATTATTTGTGTTGTCTACTATATACATATATTAACATCATTCCATCCAGTTGGAGTGGAATGGTTTCTAATACTAGCGGATTGGCTAGGGTCCTGACTTATGTTGAATCTTTCATATTAGGTTGGCTGAATGTGTGCCATCCAGATCCTTGGAATTTTCATACCATCTTTATTGTTGATATTTGGGTGGTTTATCAGGATTTCGCAGGATTCTTTAAATTTTCTTTCGTACCATGTTTTTGTGCGGTGTAAGGAGCAGGTGCTTTTCCAGTTCATTTGGTGTAAGGTGTTAAGTGCATGGTCTGAGAGGCCTGCTTCACCATAATGGTTATATTTAATGTGTCTGATGTGTTCTTTCTTGCGTATAGGGATTGTCCGTCCTGTTTCACCTTACCGTACATTGGTGAAACAGGACGGACAGTATTAGAAACCATTCCACTCCAACTGGATGGAATGATGTTAATATATGTATATAGTAGACAACACAAATAATAGGACTCTATCGTTGATGTATAATTTTTTTTTTACCAGAGGTCAGGCCAACAATTGTGGTAGCGGTTAGTCAGTGTCTTTAACGAACCAATATGATTGTAGTATAGCTTGTGTCCTGTGTATATTTGTACGCTACAGAAGATGACCTTGACATAAAGGTCGAAACGTCGAATTGTAAAAAATTTTAGTAATATTAAACTAAAGTTTTTATTCAAACACGGTAGTTGTCTCCATAATTTCCAAAAATGCAGATTTATATTAAAAATTAAATATTGCAAATTATGGTCTTCTAAGTCTCTCTATCTTGAGCTAACTGGTAGATGTCAGATGGAGTTTTGCAGTTCAGCCTACTGATAGTTTCACATATGTATTGCCAAAATTGTTTGCATAGTTTTCCTCTACTGCATTTACCATCTTCTGGTTTGTACAGGATGAGGGATTCCAAAAAAGGGTGAGACTTCAGGATGTCTGAGTTGATGTCCAAGCCATCTGAGTTGTAGTTTTTTGACTATACTGACAAGTTGGTTCTTGCTTAGCCAGATTTAGCACAGCAGAGTTAGTGACGCAGTCTGTCCAGTTGTATCCAAGGGTCAGTCTGAGACATGTAGTTCCAAAGGAGTTAATTAGATCTGTAGTTTTTTTGGTGCTTATTGTCCAGGTTTGAGAACCATACAAGAAGATGGATCTACTGGTTGCATGGTATAGTCTTTAATGATATCAATGATGATTTTCAGATGGGGCGTAGTTTGTTATGGAAGACTAGAGCCAGCTGTTTTCATTTTCTGTATTGCTGATGTACGATCCAAGGTATTTGAAGTCCTTTACTCTTTCTAAGGGTTTATTGTTGATATGAAATATAAAGTTTTCACAACCTATTGAGAATACTTTGGATGTTGATCTGCAGACCAATAAATTTAGCCTGTGCCTCTAGTAGACTGAGATGTTTTTGTGCATTTGTTGGTTCTATATCAATAAGTACAACATCGTCAGCAAAGCTAAGATCAGTTATTTGCATGGTGTGGGTGGATGTTTTAATGTTAAAACCAAGATCTTCTGTGTTGATAGTCCAGAAGATGTAGTCCAAGCATATTAAAAACAAATAAGGTTCTAGTATCCCTTGAAGGACTCCTCTTATCACTGGAAATGATTCAGATGTTTCTGTTTTAAAAATTACTGTAGCATTGTAATCTTTATAAGGCACTGAGATTACTTTTATGAGTTTTGAGGGTAGACCATAGAAGCTGAGTATTTTAAACATTGCTTGTCTATTAATGGAGTCAAAGACTTTTTTGAAGTCTATAAAGGTTGAAATGAGTGGTAAGTTTTTATCACGTGAACCTTCTATGATTCTTCTGATTCAATGTATCTGTTCTATTGTACATCATTTTTTTAGAAATCCAGCTTGGTTTTTTTCTTAAACGTGGTGTTAAGTAAGGTTCTATTCTATCGAGTATCATCCTATTGTAGATTTTAACTGTGGTTGATAGCAAAGTAATACCTATGTAGTTATCCATTCTATTAAGACTGCCCTTTTTGGGTATAGGTATTATTCCAGTGTTTAAAGCTTGATTCATTATGGCAAGGAGATTGGAATATGTATTATACCCAGCATTTTTGAAAGCTTCTGCTCTAATTCTGTCAACCCCTGGAGACTGTCCTGCTTTGGTTTAATCTATTGCTATTTTTAGTTCCTTTTCAGTGAAGTCTTCACAATTTATTGGTAGAGTGGTGGTTAGTTGCAGGCTTGAATGTTGGGGATTATCAACATTCAGTAATTCTTGAAAGTAGTTTCCCCATTCTTTCATCATTCCCCATTTTTTTTTGTTTTATGGTGACAGATATAATTTATAAAACACTATATAAAGTGTTTATTTCAAATAAACACTTTTCAAATGATTACATTTGAAACGTGTTTCTAGTATCCCCAGTTTTATTATAATTTTCAAGTTCCTCGTAGTATATTATTTGTTTATTTGATTTTCTTTGTTTCTGGTCACTAGTTCATTGACCTTGTTATTTAAAATGTCTACTTTATTTATTTCATTCCTGTTTAAGCGGTAGAGTTTCCTTGCTTTATTTCTTTCATCTATATATTTTTCAGTTTCAGGGGTGATCCATTTTTTCTTTTTTGTTGCTGTTTCCAAGAATTTTGTTGGATGCTATGTTTATTGCTTCAATGATATCCTTATACTTTTCATTAACTGGATCTTTAAGAATGTTTTCCATATTGTCTTCTAATGTGCTATGGAAAGATGATGCAATTTGTGGGTTATTTAGTTTTTCCCAGTTGTATTGTTTCTTTTTAGGCTTGCTATTTTTAGAGACTTTTAGTGAAAGTTTAATGTGGGCACTGATTATTCTGTGGTCAGTTTAGTTCAACCGTGCTATATGCTCGACAGTTCTATTCTTGATTGATCTGATCCACTTTCCATTGATTAGTATGTGGTCTATTTGGGAATGAGAACCATTTGGACATTCCCAGGTCCATATTCTTCCTTTTGGATAGGGAAATTTGATTTGGATGATTACTGCGTTATGGCTATTGCAGAAGTTCATAAGAGAATGTCCATTGTTATTTGTGGTTTCATGATAAGTGTATTTACCCACGTTTTTAGTAGTATTGGCAATGTCTTTACTAATTTGGGCATTAAAATCACCACCAATGAGTGTGACATTGTGAACTGAGATGTTCATGACAGTTTCAGAAAGATCTTTATAATAGGTGTTTTCTACTGGAGCACATTCTGTAGGAGCATATGTGGATATTATTGTCAGTTTTGGGTTGGTACTTATGGTTATGAGGAGAATTCTTTCAGACACTTTTTCAATTGATGTTACTTTTTCTGCTAGTTCCTTCTTGAGCATTAGTCCAACCCCTCCAGTACCATCATTTTTTGCTGAGTTATAAATAAATTTCCATTTTTTGTCAGCTGATGATGTTTCATGATTGTCAGTTCTCCATCTATGTTCTTGTATACATATAATGTCTATGTTGACGTTTTCTGCTCCTCTAAGTAGCTCAAAAAATTTTCCAGTTTTCTTGAGTGTCCGTATTATATGTTGAGAAGATGAGAGTAGATTTCCATAATTTAATTTGATCACACTTTCTTGTATCTTTATTCAACCAAGAACTTCCTGGAAGGCTTTGATCCTTGGTATGCATAGTAACTATATCAGAAGTTGAGGCACAAGTCTGAGCGGAAGTAGCTGATATTATCTCATTTCCTTTCGTAATCATTTAATATCAACATTGGGTGATTAGCCCTAATATGTTTTACCAGTCACATTAGCCTACTGGGAATTTATCCACGGTCTCCAGGGACACCACAAGGAGGTGTGACTTGGATTTTTATCCCCAGAGCATGATAGGTAAAAGGTTGTGCTAAGCGAATTGTGTCAAGGAAGCTCTTTTTTGTGAAGGGATAAAGTTGCAAACTTGGATGTCTTGTAATGTCTGAAAGACATTATCTAGGTGATTTCATGCAGAGAAGAATTATTGGAAAGCTTGAAAAAGGTAGTAGAATTACTTATATTGCCCGAGAGTTTGGAATCTCACATAGCATCGTATCTAGGCTTTGGACAGCATTTCAAACACAGTGGAATGTGTTCAAGATGTTTGCTAAGAGGTTGCCCTTGCTCTACCAACAAGCATGAAAGCAGAATTTTGATTATAACAGCAAAATGTAATCAATGCACCATGGCAGGTCAGCTTGCAATTTAGCTCCATTCAAGCACAGGTATGCAGATAGATATCTGTGACAAGACGTCTGCAACAAGTAAGCCTGTATACACCTGAAGTGAGATAGAGGCCAGTCTTGGTAAAGGTAGTCTTGCATCCCTTTATCCACAGCTCATCATAGAGCACATTTTAGTCTTTCCTCCAATTCTAAATGACACTTGATCTGGCATGAAAGTGGTACTGCTTACCATCGTAAGAATGTTCTTGAAAGGGAAAAATATGATGGGGCTATGGTCATGATGTATGGGAGGCATTATGATTAATGGCCATAGTTACAAATGTTGGACAAAGGGACTATAACTGGTAAACGATATTGCAACAGAGTTCTTCAATATCATGTTTGAATGTTCCGTGTAGGTGAAGAATTTATTTTTATGGATGATGCCACACCACATCGTACATGAGCAGTGTAGATACTTCCTGGAGATTGCAGATATTAATCAAATAAAGTAACCAGTGCACTCCCTGGATCTCAACCCCAGAACATGTTTGGGATGCAATAAGAAGACACATTACTGCTTGAAATTCCCTTCCAGAAAACAAACAAGGTCTTGTCCTTTTTCTGAAGGAGGAGTGGGTCAGTTCGCCTCAAGAACTCCTGAAGCACTTGGTGCAAAGCATGGTATAATGTCATGAAAGTTGCATTTCAGTTTGAAGTGGACATACATACTGAAATGTTTCTCCACATAGTTTTCTGTAAGCACTGTACATTAATTCCTTAACATCCTTAGGTAATTTTTAACATTACAAAAACATGTTGCGATTTAATTTGTATGAAATTTATAACACATTTTTTGTGTAATATAAATTATTAGTATGCTGGAAATAAATTTATGTCCACATTTGATTGTAGTAATGAAAATTTTTCATATACAGGTAAAAATGTAGCTTATCCTTAGCTTTTGGACACCAGTATACATTCTGACTTATATCTTCTGGATTGTAGCAGCATACAATTACATATTTCATCCTGCTGGCCCCTATCTCAGATCAGATAGCCTCAAGTGAACTGCATTCTGAATCCTTGTCCCTCTGATGTACTTCTACTCTTTTTGGCTTAGATTCCTCTGCTATAATTAGTAGAATTCCCCTCCCCCCCAATCCTGTTCCTTCTCTCCTCTCTGAAGATGCCATATTCCTTGCATTCTATTCCTATGACCACATCATCTTCGATTAACCAAGCCTCACTAATGCCTGTAACAATATTCCTTACGTTATTTTATAAGGAAAAATGCAGAGATTTTTCCTTTTGGGGGATATTCAGAAAGAAACGTATGAATTTGGGATTATTATTTTAATAGTATTTGGATATTGGGTGGGGGTATAGTGTGGTGGTTAGATTTTTCATTATTAATTGTTGTTCTGAGGACAGGTAAGTGAGTAGCTCTTTTTATAGTAGAGGTTGTAACTGGATAGGTGTCTGAGTAATCTAATTAACATTAGATTGCTCAAGAGTTTTGTATACTTCAGAGATCGATTTCTGAAAAAAATTTTTCCCTACTTTTATTGAATTGAGCAGTTCATAATTTGGGGATTTGATGGTATCAGGGGATAAGTTTTTTTTTTGTGGGAAAGGGCTATATGATAAACTAGTGAAGACAAGATTTGTTGGTGAGAGAATAAATTCTATAAAAATAATTTGATTCTAGATATTAGTGTTATATTTTTGTGGTTTTGTTTTACTTAGTTTATATAAAGCAGAACTTTGAAAAGTTCTTTGAAATTAAATTTTATTATGTGAGAAAGACTGATGCCGTCAAATATCGTTTCCATGCAAGAGGGCATGGCATTATGTATAATCTTCTAGTTAGCAGAAGGAGACTTGCTAATTTAAGGAGAAACATGCAACCAAAGTCTTCCTCCCATTTTAATCCATGGTTTGATGAAGCAAAAAAAAAAAGTATCTGAAAATGTAGGCTTGGGCATATTGCAACTGCGTGTGTTCTGAGGCTGGTTTGTTAGTCGAGGGATGAAAAACAAAAAACTTTTCTATGAGATCAGCTGAATCATGTTCAGTTGAAAGCCCTTGTGAATATTCCTCGCTTTCTAAATGGGATTCGAACCCTAGTATACAGTTAGTACCTATGACTGCAACTTATAATAATAAATGCTTAATGCTAAATCCACGTGTCTAAACTTGTCTTTAAAAGAATTGTGAAAGTTGAGCTTATGCGAATTGTCTTGGTATCCACTACTTTAAAGACACGTTCAAAACCTGAATATATACCGTATTTACTCGAATATAACTACCACTTTTTTCCCCAAAATTAAAGTTAAAAAATCATGATGCGAGATATATGCAGGGATTTTTGGAAACTAAAGTTTTTCAGGAAAAAATTAAATTGATGTTTATAATTGAATTCTCAGTATTCATTGGTATTTATAATTGCTCACATTATTTATAAAATGAATGCATTTAAATTTTAATTATCGACGTTATTTACACTATTGGCCACTAACCATCACGCAGCATATTTGAATCTTTAGGGACAATGCTTCTGTAAATAAATTAAAACAAACAGTTTCATTATTGCTTGTCCTTTTATCATTTAGGAATCATAAGATGACTTACCAAGAATCTACTATTCGCTATCACCAGTCTTGCACATGATTGGTGTGGTATTAACAAAAGATCACGTTACTCAACAACAAAGGCAAGCTGATGATTGTTGAAGTGAAATACCGATTCTTTTTCAACCGAATTCCAAAATATCTAAAACTTCTGTAATAACCTTCACTATCTATTTCTTAAAGTTTTAAACTTTTTTCATCTGCGAGGTATATGCAAAACATTTCAATTTCTTTTTTCGTAAAGTAAAATCAAGGGTAGCGAGAGCTATTTTTTGTACACTTTTGCAGTGTGCTCTCTCTCCAATTTTGGGGATAGTTGTGAACTTCAACCTGTTCACCATCATCTCCAAAATCCCTAACTTCAGCAGTTCATTTCCATTAATATGTTACATAGCTGGTAACTAATCTCATCCCAAAGTACATTTTATCACATTGAACTAGTTACCATTATCATTTACCCAAACTGTTTCTTTGTTTAAATCATCTAGTAGGATCTCTACAACTATTAACTCCCTACTTTTGTATCATCAGCTGAACAACTTTTTTTTTCTTCTTCTCTCAGATCATTTTCTACAGCATTAATGAGCAAATTGAATAGTAACAGTCCATGTACAGAACCTTTGCAGCAAACAATTGTTGAAATTATCTTCTTAATTTTATACTATACTACTATATACCTATTCTTGATGTGTCTATTCATCAGGTACCCTTTTATTTTGCCAGATTCATATCCATCCCTGCTGGCTTCGATTTATGTAATATGGTTCTGAGTAATATCCTGTCAAGGGCCTTTGCAAAGTCCAAGAGTGCCATGGTGTTGTTATTTCCTTTATCGATCTCAATTGTCACTTTAGTATGAAGATGAGTTAATTAATAAGACCCTTCACAAAGCTGTATTGTCCTCTATAGTTTCATATTCCTCTCCCTCCATTCTTGTATTCCACTCTTAACCAGCTTTTCCACTACCTTAACAGCCACTCAGGAAATGTTAATGAGATTACAGTTTGCTCCTTCAGTCTTTGAGATTTCTTTTTGTAACAGAACTATTTTGTCCTCTTTCCAGACAGTAAGGAGATGAATCTGCCAAATCAGAAAGACATGCTGATCAGAGGTACAGTTGCTTCTCTTACACTTTCTCATAATACATGGACCAATATCATAATACACAGGCCTATATCCCATCGAAATCCAGTCGAGATTTCATAATATCCTACACACTTCTGCTTAGTCTTATTATGTGAATCTCACACAGAAAGGACTGTTAGCCTATAGTATCTTTATGGTTATTAATGATGTATATGAACTGATGATTAAATCTTGAAATCCTACTCTAAAGACCAAATATGAAATATCGAGCCACCTCAGGCCTTTAGTAAGCAGGATAGAACTCGCAGCCAGTTAGTTGAGGAGCATATATGTTAACCATTCAGCCTTCCCACACTAGCAAATACTGTCTCAAAGTGATTCCCAAGTGAATTCAATTATTTCTTCTACTTCTGTCATGTGTTTAACATCTGTAGTTATAGTTTTGCTTTCATGACCATTCTCCTTTTACTTGCCACATAACCAAAGATGTTTTTGATGATTTCCTTTGGTATTTCCTGATTAGTTAATAACTTCTCATTTTACATTCTAGTTACCCTTCTTTGCTTGTGATTTGCACAGCTCATGAGTTTACTGAATTATCTGCCTCTCTCTTTTTTCTCTCCCTTTATATTTCTTCTGCACTCCCCCCCCCCAGCACCTGTTTAATGATACTACTTATCCTCCATTTAACTCCCTGATTTATATCCTTGATTGAGCGTGCAATTCATATTGCTTTCCCAAGCACATTTTTTGTGGACCTCACTCCATGGCTCCCTCCTTAATGTGTCATAAATAGCCTATCATAATTTTACATATATTCCTTAACTAAAAATTTCATATGCTCAGCCACCTTCAGTTCAAGTTGCATGATTATTTTCTCTCATCAGAGACAAAGTACCTTAGTTAATCCAGCACTATAAAATTCCCAAACTTATAGGAGCTGTATAATTACCATTTCCTTTCTGCCTTTCAGTCTGTCTACATAGTTGGAGCCCCATAATAATTGCTTTCTTTGTGCTTATTGAGCTAATTTTCCAGTGCATGTTATCTGCATCTCCCTATATATTTCCTTAGCCCAGGGTTTCCCAAACTTCTTGTTAAAGTGGAGCCCTAAAGCAAGCACAATTTTTTGCCAAGCCCTTAACTCAATCTTTAAAATAAACATGAAAAAAGGAAAAAATCAATAAATATTTACCATTCTACAATTTAGTGCTCCATAAATTTAAAAAATTTAAGTTTATTTTAATGACTACAGTGCAGTTATTGTTTGAACTGCAGAGTTTTTCAAAAGTCTGGTATAATGGACGTAACTTGTAGCATCATTTTATTGATTCATTAATTAAAAAAAAGAAAAAGAAAATGTGTGTGAACAAGATTCATGGAGCCCTGGAATTTCAGTTGTGGAGCCCGCTTTGGGGAACCCTGCCTTAGCCTCTATCACTAATCATGTTTTGTCCTGTTGATCTCCATCTTTCACTTCATATGCACTGCCTCCTGTGACCTGCTCTCTAGCTAAACTTTTACTTTTGTTGATTACAATTCTTCTACTGTAATCAAGTAAACCCACCCCAATCTTGTTCTCTTTATCCTCCCTGAAAATATGGCAAATGTTACATTGTATCTTTATATCATCCCTTGTTAACAAAATCTCACTAATGCTGATCATTTTTGGCCATTGTACTAACTGATGCCAAAGACTCCACTCTTGATGCTTCTGACATTGGTCTATACGAATTGCAATATTCCACTGGCTCTCAACTATCCTTGCACGTTTTTTTTTATGACTGTCCTATTCAGATTAAAGATCTGAGAAACTACATTCAGTTTTTTTTCTCCCACTTTACATAGCCATGTATAGACTGCTGTACTCAGATATGACTAACTAGGTCCCATGGAGATGGAGAGACTTTCAAAAAAGATCCAGCAGAAACAACAGATTAACCAAGATGATATCTGGTCTACAGAATTATGCATATAAGGACAAATTGAAGAAATATGGTTAATAAGAGGAGAACTTTACATTCCAGTTGGTAAGGATCTTATTGTATAGATGTATGTCAGAGGCTCTCCTCCAGCAGTACGTTAGCTGGAGGAGAGCCTTGGATCATCATCTGTGGAAGCTGAGTAAGGATGTAGCTAGGAAACGTGAGGTCCAAGTTCTCGCGTGCGTGTGTGTGGACTACCATTCAGTATCATAAATGCATCCTCAGTGCATGTGTTCATGGAGAGAAATAATAGGTATGTAGACACTGAGTGACATAAAGGGACCTTCCCACGATGAGTATAAACCCTTGGGAGCAACTTGCATAATAACCATAATTCATTCACCCTGCAAATACACTCATATCTATGTATTCTGACACAGTTTAAGTGGCCCTCCAAGCATGAAAGGCTATAAATGTATAGTGTGCTAGTATTGTGGATTTTTTTTTTCCAGTTTTTTTGCTCCTTTTCTCCATAATGTTTTTCTCCACTCTCTCATTTTGCATGAACCACACTTACTGCACTCTTTCCAACCTTTCTTTTAACTACAAACCTCTCAACCCATGCTAACAACTACAATTCACAAGATCATTGCATTTCACAAAATCCGTGATATTAGTCTCTAAACAGTCATGTCTACCACTGTTATATTACAAAGTTGTGACTTATAGCCCTTTCTGAAGACCCAGTATACCTAATCTAACATAAATTATATCACTAGTTTATAAATAAAATAATATTACTAAGATAAAGATCCAAAAAGGTTTCCTTTTGGCAATGCAAAATTATATAAATCAAGTGGATATTAAATCCAGCATTATTTCAAAGCTGAACGCAGAAACTATGAAAGTTTTGTACGAAATTTGACCAGAGAGCTTATGGGAATGTGCTCACTGGCATTTATGAGTTGCCCTAGCATGGACCTTATAGAAAACATGATCGCTTGCCCAAGCATCCATATATTCACTTTCTATTAGTCCATTTTGATAAGGTTTCGCTGGCCTGACAGCTGTTTCGAACTGGTTGGTTCTCCTCAGAGATTAGGCAGAAACCTTAAGAGAGCAAAAACTCTCATTTAGTACTAAGGAAACTCAAAGTGTCAGAGTGGTGTATTTTTCGTAAGCGAACTCTCAGTCGGTGTGTAAAGTATTTACTAAGATAAAGAGCCAAAAGGCTTCATTTCGGCGATGCAAAATTATCTTATCAAATTACCTTATCAAAATAGGATGCTTGGGCAAGCAATCATGTTTTCTATAAGGTCTGCTCTAGGGCAATTTGTAAATGCTGGTGAGTGTGAAATAATGCTGGATTTAGTATCCACTTGATTTATATAATTTTGCATTGCTGAAATGAAGCCTTTTGGCCTCTTTATCTTAGTAAATACTTTACGCAGTGACCAAGAGTTCATTTACGAAAAATACATAAAAAACTTAGAGTTCCTTAGTATTGAATGAGAGTCTTTGCTCTCTTAAGCTTTTTTCTGCCTGTTCTCTGAGGAGAACCAACCAGTTTGAATCAGCTGTCAGGCCAGTGAAACCTTATCAAAATGGACTAACAGAAGGCGAATATATGGACACTTGAGCAAGCGATCATGTTTTGTATAATGTCTGCACTAGGGCAACTCCTAAATGCTGGCGAGTGTATTTCCATAATCTCTCTGGTCAAATTTTGTACGAAACTTTCATAGTTTCTGCATTCAGCTTTGAAGTAATGCTGGATTGAATATCCACTTGATGCATATACAGTGGTATCTCGCTAATCCGAACTAATAAAAACTGAGCTCGTTTGGATTAGCGAATTTTCCCCCAAGAGGCAACAATAACTGCCATTTAAGACAAAAATAATCAGATTCTAATGATACATCAATTTAATTCAGTAAATAAATGAATTAATTGATAGAAAAAATGCTACTGTCCTGTAATATGAAACTTAAAAAATAATACAGTACACAAGTTTATTTTAATAAAAAATTTAGTTTGTACATAACTTAATTTGCGTAAAAAATATCACTTTCTTGTACATACAACACAAAAAAAAAAGTTTCCAAAATAACACAAAAAAAAATATTTTTTTTTATTTCTTTGTAAAAAAAGTTACTGATTTTCTTTTGCTTCTTGGAAGTTGAACTTTTTTCGAATGCTTCTTCTCGAGAGCTGCATTAGCAATAAAATTTTGTAGAATGGTGTATCATTCTGCTTAGTCCATTCTATACACATATTAAAAATGTCAACTGCTTCTTCATGTTTTACTTTTTTTTTCTTCGAATTCTTTATCGTCATCATTGTCTGCTAATTCATTCTGTAGCTTCATATTTATAATTTCAGCATCTGATTTGATTTCGAATTCACTTTTGGTTCTACCTCTGATCCATTCCATAACATCTGTTTGTGAAATTTCAACATTTGGATTTATAATTCTAACCAAATTATGCACTTTTTGAATTTCCACTTTTTGTGTATCACCGTAGTTATCTTCATAAATTCTAGAAGGCCACAGTTTTTTTCATGACGCTCGACAGCGGTGATTCATGCCGACAATACAGTACATACTGTATACAGTATAAAAAAAGCAAATGTGAACACACAATAAATCAAAATAGGCCTACAGTATGACTGTACAATCGACAGTATGAAAAAAATACTGTACTGTAATAATAATAAAATAAATAATAATAGTTAAAATAATAATTATTAAATAAAAAGAATTGTATACAAAATAATAATACTTAATAAATAAAACTTTTTTTCCCTTTCAAACCATAGTTCGGATTACTGGAGGGTTCGGATTAGCGAGATACTTCTGTAATAAAACAATATTATCTTTTCTACAGATCTCTAGCAATAATCTTCCACATGCCTCATCATATTCCTGAAATTTGATATTATGAGATCGAAATTACCAAAAGACTTTTTTTAAAAATGCATAATAATATATTGTTATGCATTATTCATTAAAATTAAAATTTAAATGAATTAACTCTTAATTAATTTGGAAAAAAAGGACTTATTTTTATATTTAATGTATAGAAGTTAAATATTTTTTTTTTTTTTAATCATACTTTTTTTTCCCTCCAGACTGAGGTCTTTAAATTGAAAAGTGTTGAAAATCTTCCCTTTCCACTTATTCTGTTTTCCTTTATAATGTCATCATTATGGGTTATGTATGGAGTATTGGTGCATGATTCTTTTATACAGGTATGTAGTGTTTGTTAATTTTTAACTCTTCTTGAATAACTTATGTTAAAGATATATTTCAAAAAGGTTCATTTCAATTGAATGATTAACTAGTTAGATCTACTGAGTCTTTGTTTTATGTTAAAATTGTATCTGCTGTAAATCCATCCCCCTATCTTCCAAAAAAAAATAATAAAGTATTAAGAAGAATATAAGTGCCAATCAGGATTTCAAACAATTTCATTAAAATGAAGATTTTTGAGTTTATCCAACTAGAATTTTTTCGATATATAAGGCTCTTCAGAAAAATTAAATTATTGCTGCCAAGCCCTGTAACTCAAAAATCTATACACCCGAAATTTTTCAAAACCCTTACTCGTGTACTTGGCACTTAAATTCATATCACAAACTTTGTGGATAGCTAATATTCTATTTTTTTTTTTATGGTATTATGCAAGTTGGGGGGGGGGTGATACAGTGTTTTATTATATTTGAATTTTGAGTACTATTTGAGATAGTGTTCCTCCAATCTTTTTTTTTTGGTTGAAAAAGAGGATGCTAGTGAATGGATAGCATCTCTTTCAGCCAACTGTCTGTGGATTCGTTTCCTGGTGTGTAACTGCTATCCTACTTATTTGAGGTTTGAAGTAGCTTCATCAAGGCCATGTTTCGTCTCTATAGTAGGATTCCTAATCTGATCATTAACTCATCCATAGCACTAATGTACTATAGGTTTCTAATCTTTCACAGATGGGATTATTATAGAAATAATTTTTGTCCCCCACCTCTCTACCCAAGTGACTGCTCATAAATTTGTTTTTTCCTATAATTTCAATAATTTGCAGCTACCATTAGGATTTGATATCATATTCGGTAATATTGGATATATCAAAGAATATAACCCATAAGGAAGTGCTTCAGGCTATTCCCATGTTCACCATTTTTTAAATGGTAAACATGGGAATAGCCTCACAAGGCACATCCAAATAGTAAAAGAAATTAAAGATCTTATTTCAGTTTTCAAGACTTTGTGAATCATTAAATAGAAGAAGTGAGTAACAGAAACTATCGTGAATTGCTTTAGGGATAAGATGTATATATAGTAACAATACAGAAGAAAGAGAAAAGTTTGATATTTGTAAAACAACAACAAAAAACACATTTCATTTAAAAAAAAATGGCGATGGATCCATTAAATCTAGCAAGCATAGATCTTGTTTACAAATATCCCCAGAAAATAACGTTGAACTGCATCAAAATCTTTTTCCATAGGACACCATTCTACTGTTCGAACATCTATCTCTGCTTCTAGCGAAATTTATTTATGGAGTCATTTGAAAAGAAAGCCTTAGAAAAACTACCATCAAAAACCCAAGTTATGGCTATATTATGTGGATGACATATCATGGCCAGGTTCAACAAAAACAACTAGAATTCAGACTATCTGAACAACTTTACATCCATGCATAACTTTCACTCTTGAACTTGAAAACAGAAATCTACCAGTTCTTAACATATCCTTAGGGTTCTCTGATTAGGAGGAAATGCAACTCATTTATTTGGTGTATAGAAAGCCTAACTATACTGGAAGATAGCTTTGTGCCACACAACCCCCTCACAAAAGATAGAATTAATTAAAATGCTAAGGGACATAGCATACAACATCTATAGTAACATAGACTAAAGGAATTAAGAACTTGTACTCAGTCATATGCTATCTAAAAATGGATATAACTACAAGATAATCAACAATACAAAATTAATAACGGAAAAAACTCACGTACAAAGATTATTTAATAGTATAATTTTCGCCTGTGTGTCACAGGCATCTTCAGTACGTTAAGCTCAAATTAAACAATAACTGACAATTCCAAAAAGCACCACCTAAATAGCTGTTGTAAGATAACTAAAAAGGTCAATAACTTTCCTAAAAATAAAAAATAAAATAAATAAATAAAAATTAAAAAAATCAATACAATAAAAAGTTATGAAAGATTAGCTGATTTGTAAAGTACTATCTCCCATAAAGGGGATAGACGTAAGTCGTCGGATCTGTTTAAGTTAGGAGAATGAAGTAGAATTTCACATGTTTGTTTATAAAGGCATTCCATGAGAAACTGACTTTTGTGAAGAACTCTTGTCTTTCTCCAATGAACTCTGTGTTTAGTGAAGATGGCATGTTCTGCAAGTTTAGACTTTTCAAGTTTAAAGCATTCAATATAAGATTGGTGTTCTTCTAGCCGAATAGAGACTATTCTTCCCGTTTGTCCGAAATAAGATAATCCACAAGAGCACGGAATCTGGTAGACACCTGGATGATTAAGATGTGGAAGCTTGTCCTTAGGAGAAGTGAGAAAGGTGGAGATTTTTCTAAGCGGTCGAAAGGCAACAAAAATATTCAGTGGTTTTAAAACTTTTGCTATACGTTCACTGATGCCTTGTACATAAGGGATAGTAATGCGCATTATTTCTTCTGCGTTTGAAGAGGAATTTACAAATCAGCTAATCTTTCCTAACTTTTTATTGTATTGATTTTTTTAATTTTAATTTTTATTTATTTTATTTATTTTTTTAATTTTATTTATTTTTTATTTTATTTTTTATTTTTAGGAAAGTTATTGACCTTTTTAATTATCTTACAACCGCTACTTAGGTGGCACTTTTTGGAATTGTCAGTTATTGTTTAATTTGAGCTTAATGTACTGAAGATGCCTGTGACACACATGTGAAAATTATACTATTAAATAATCTTTGTACGTGAGTTTTTTCCATTATTTTGTATCGATATGTCTACTCACGGTATACTTCTTTTAAACATAAGATAATCAACAGTGTCATGCAGGGCCGGTTTTATCATTAGGCGAACCTAGGCAATCACTTCGGGGCTCCAGATTTTGCTACATAGTTCAGGTAAAAATTACAACCTTAAAAAAAAAATTAGTAAAACCTTGATTAATAATAAAAAACTGAAATAAGTCAAGCTGTCCTGGTGCTCACTGATGATCCTACATTATTTTCGCCTTTCTCTATTTCTTCCACTTCCCTGCTCTTTGTATATTTAACCTCAAGTGCAGAGATTTTTCCTCCTTCTGGCATCTGTCCCAAGATGAGGGGGAATGATATTATTTTTATAAATATCCACATCTGTTGGTGTATGTGTGCTTGTGTGTGTGTGTGTGTATGACAAAATATATAGAGAGAGACAATGTATAGGGGTGCCTAAATTTTCTTTGCCTAGAGGCATCAGATACTCTCAGACCGGCCCTGGTGTCATGCAGTAACCCTTTGTTATATTCACATGTAACAGAAAAAATTTCTAAATAGGGAGATGGGATGAAGGCTACATAAAAATAGCCTTTACCCCACCCTTTGTTATTCAAGATTTTTACATCCTCCTAAACCACCTCACCCACCCATTAAAATACCACGGGTTTTATAAAATCCACTGTTCATGCAGCTTATGGCTTGTAGGATGAACAGAATGGTCTAGAGAGATCTATATATATATATATATCAGAACATGTGAAAGATGAAAGGAAGAGAAAATGCATATCTGGTATAGCCTGTCATATAGCCAATAAATGTCATTCTGTACTATGTGGAAAAAAAACAAATTCTCTATTTGGAGAATAGCTGCTTTCTCAGTAACTCCAAGGAAGCTACAGAAATGTTGCGCACATACACACCAGCTCAGTGTAATAAAAACCAAAACATCATCCTACATCGTCTTGTTATCAGCTATCCAAAATCTCACAGATAGAAACCTGGGATATGATGCACATCATGTTGTTAAATACAATTAGTTTTTGCCATCATATCATAATTCATTCATTGTTAAACTGCTCTCTCACCTGTTTTTTCCATTCTATCCATTGAGATTTGATATAGTAAAAATCTCTTGTTGTTTTAGCTCATCAGCACTTCACCATGCTTTATGCTTTTATTTTTCAGCAGTGATTAACAAAGTCCATTATTAATCCACCATTTTCCATGCTGATAAATCCCTAAAGACTGAGAGCTAGATAATCCAGAATGCCGCTTTAAATTTCAAATATGGAACTTTTTCAATCCTTGGATGTGGGGGTAGTGGTCTGACACCAAGTACTGGAACTCATCCACCAACCAAAATACTGATTCATTAATAAATAAGTAATACATGAATAAAACATTCTTTAAGACATACTTTATTACAGTAATTCCACCTTATTCATTGAATTTACATTCCTAAGAAATTTCACCGATATGAAAACTGAATAGCAAGATGAGGTTTGGTGCCCATAGTAAAATTAGAGTTGTCCAAAATGTTAAATTTCAGAGGTATAAAGGCCTAAATTGTATATTTTTTATGTATCATCCATTCAGAAATATATGTGTGGTTTTTAATGAAAATGCAAAAATTTTTTAAAATCAAGTGTGATATTTATTTGAATTGCTAAACATAAAATTAATCATTTAAAGTTTCTATTGGTTGTTTGTGTCTGGTATATGAACAACCATCAAGGAACTGTTTTATCTCTTCAGAGCTAAAATATCTCCTAGGTGGTTGTTTCTTTCTCCCCCCCCCAACAGTATCATGCAGGTGGGGAAATTTATTTATAAGATGTAAGCAGGTGCCCAAGTTTGCTTTTAAACTTGGTGATACCCTCAATATTATCATCATAGCACTTACAGAGGCATTTTGAATCACTCATGCCCATCGTCTCTCTCTCTCTCTGAATTTATTAATGTAAGATGCACGTACAATGTCTAATAGTAGCCCATTCAACACACATCACCAGGAGCAGCTGGAATTGCATGCATTGTGACTAACACTTAGTCATCTTCTACAGATAACTCTGGAGTTCTATTCACACCTTCCATAAGCTGCAAAAATGTCATCCATATCTATGTATTCCCCTTATTGACTTGTATATTTCTATTATATTTCTACTCTGAACACCACATTTCTTTGGTTTTTCCTCTTCTGTGCAATTTGATAAGCTAGTTATCGTCACCTGTTGCTGGATTTTTTTTTTTTTTTTTTTCCCCAACACTCTCCCCATTTCCTTGAAACTAAGGTGACCGTTACTATACATAGTGGTCCAGATGTTTTATGGAAGCCTTGTAAAGTGGGGGAAACTAAACTATTGAAGAACACTATTCTAGACCATTACTATAAATAGCAAACAACAATGGCCCAAGTACTGAACCTTACATAAAAAACACTTGGCACTTCTATACTTTCTGATGCTTGTCAGTCAGCCACTCTTCTGTTCATGTCACAGGTCTGTTTTGTATACCCTGTGAGTCTATAACCCTAAATGCGAAATTAATTCTATCAAATTATTATCATCATCACTAGACCTTTGTGAAGTCAAAATACTAATTGTGGGAGATGTACAATGTACAGTCACACACATAGCTCATTAAACTATGCCTTAAACACATTCACTATCTTTGCACTCACCACCTTCTCAGACAAGCGCATCCAATGACCCACTACTCTTCATACAAAGAAACAAACAAAAACTCACCTCCTGCTTACACATCCCTGTACAATTTCCAGAGATGGCCTTTTGTTCTTCATCTCTCTCTCTCTTCCTCCTTTATAATCCCTTCCATAAAAAAACTCTTCCACATTAATTTGGTAATAAACACTAACCAGCTTGTATATCTCAATCATATTCGCCTATTTGCTAGACGCTGCAGATTTGTATTTCCTCAATCTTTCTTTATTCTAGGTATAACAGAGACCAGAAACCACCTTAGTCAATCATCTCTTTACCTTTCCCAGTATCTCTTCATTCTTCTGAAAACCAGGTGGCCAAATTTGTGCAGAGTAATCTATGTGCAGCCTGATGAGGCCTTATACAATGGAGATAACGTACCAAGCCTTATATAAAGGTCTTATACATAGTCTTCTTACACCCATCAATATCGATTAAAGATACCAAGAATTGATATATACCTAAACCTCTTTTTATGCAATAGATACATTCCTAAAAATTACGTGTAAATAGAATTCGCGTAAAAAGAACTACTGACTCCATAGGAAAAGTGAAGATTGGTTCCAAACCTGAAATATAAGCAAAATAACGAAAAAACAAACATTAAATTTACTAGGGTCATAAGATTTTTATTTATATTTCATTAAAACACACATACATATAATGAATTTTAATAACTTTAAAAAAAAACATATTCATTTCAGTTGTTTGCTAAGAATTCTATAAAAAAATTGTTATTCGCTATCAGTTTCTGACAATAAACGCGAAAGCTTTTGTTTTCATGAGACTGTAATATCACTAAAACTACTAGATATGGTATTATCATCATTGATTTCTGCCTCAACTTGTGGAATTCTTCTTGAACAAAAGTACCACCGGTTGTTTCAGTAGTTTTAGGCATGAACTCAGTTATTAATCGCTGTTAGATAAGTCGCGATATAATTCTCTGTATGAAAACATTAACAACTTAAGCTCATGTGAAAACTTCCCAGCACGTTCTTCATTTGGATGATGTTGGGCAAAATAATTGCCTAAATTACTGGCTAGTTTAAGACCTTCTTTAATTATATCAGCAGTAAAAGTAGGATTATCTTGATCATTATCATTAACTTCTTCACTTTCAGGAGTCTCAGAAACAATCTCCACTATTTCATCTTCTTTAAGAGGTTTATCAATTAACAATTCTTCGATATCTGCCGATGCAAGATCATCGAATCCTTCTCTGCCAATTTCATGCCAAACTTATTATATTGGGGAATTCTGCAGTATGATTGAAGGGAACAGGAGCATTCTCTTTAACACATGCGGGCCAAATAGCTTTCCAGCATGCATTCATAGTTTCTGGTCTCAATTCAGATAACGATAATCGAACCTGATCAATACAATCCATAATTGAAAATTTTTTCCACACATCCATAACTGACAGTGTTTCATCATCATTTAACTTGTTCAAAACGTACTGAAATGTTCGTCTGACATAATATGTTTTAAAAGTCGCCATTATACCCTGATCTAGAGGTTGTAGCAATGATGTGGTATTGGGCGGCAGAAAAAAAATTGCACATTTGGGTGTTCTATGGCAGGATGACTGGGTGCATTATCAAGAATCAAAAGCCCTTTAAATTCGAGACCCTTGTCATTCAAATAGCATCTAACTTCTGCCACAAAATGTTTGTGGAACCACTCAGTGAAAATATCAATGGTCACCCAAGCTTTTTTGCTGGCCATCCAATGAACTGACAGTTTTTGAAAATCTACGTCTTTCATTGGCCGTGTTATGAGCAGTGATTTTAGCATCCGATCTCCTAAAGCATTCGAACAAAATAGGAGTGTTATGCAATCCTTTGCTGCTTTGAACCCACCAACAGTTTTTGGCATTTTTGATACGCAAGTTCTGTTTGGCATTTTTTTTCCAGAAAAGACCGATTTCATCCATATTCCAAGCTTGTTCACGAGTGTAACCTCCAACTTCAATTATTTTAGCAAGTTTTTGTGGAAATGCTTTAGCAGCTGTTTCATCAGCAGAAGCCGTTTCACCTTTAATTTTTATATTATGAAGAGCATGTCTTTTAATAAACTTAGCCAGCCAACCATCGCTTGCATGAAATTCATATGTTTTCCTCGATTGAATAAAGTATCTGGCTGCAGTTTTTTAATCTGTTCATAAAATCTCAATGCTGATTGCTTGATGGAATTTCCGTCATCTGGCATTCTTTTTTGTACATTATCTTCTATCCACATTACTAAAGCTTTTTCGGCCTTTTCTAGAACAACCTCTCTTGTGTATGATGATAATTTCGCACTTGATTTTGTACCAGAACATACCACTTTTCTAATAGCCTCTTCATTTTTCTTTATAGATCTGACAGTTGATTCACGGACTCCAAAATGCTTACCCACAGCCGTCGCACCTTCCCCAGTTTGAAGACGATCTAAAATTTGAATTTTTATATCCAAGGAAACGGCTTTCCTTTTTTTTTTTTTTTTTTGGTTATTGGCAACATCATGTGAGGGCTGGATTAAAATCTTCGGTTAATGAAATGAAAGTTGGAAAATTACATATAGCTTACCATTTATTATTTCTTGGCAAAATTATTAATTTTATAACATGATTTTTATTTTGATTTCACTTAAAAAATGTGGTAACTGTGTTGTGTACTCAAACACCAAATTCAAACCGCTAAAAACTGCTTTTTTATTCACAGTCAGTTATGTAATTTGGGGAATTCCCAATAAACGAAATTCGTAAGAATTTAGAATTTTCTTAATTGAAACAAGAATGCAATTCTACAAAATTCTCAGAATTTTCTAGAATTTAGAATTTTCTTAATTGAAACGAGAATGCAATTCTACAAAATTCTCAGAATTTTCTTGAATTACGGATTTTTTCCAAACTTAGACTTTAGGTTGGTCGTGTAAAAGTGAATAAAAATCGTGTTAAAAAAATTATTTTTGATATCCCAGTTCGCATAAAAAGAGGTTTAGGTGTACTTGGTTTAATCCTTTATCCAAGTGTAAGCAAAGAAAGTTTGTGCCTGAAGTATTTTCAGGACTGGGCAACTCGCATATAGAAACTGATGACTTCCCATCACTTGCTTTAGTATCCCGTAATGCAAAGCACTTAATCTTATGGGTATGTATAATGCTATGCATTATGAGAAGGGTCACTACCCAGACCGGTTTCAACTTTTAGTGAGGTCTCATCAGTGGGAGCTAGACCCAGAGGGTGATAATAAGGTTGAAATAATGCAGAAGTCATATTTTCATATATGAGTCGCCAAAAGGTGTCACACCTTATTATTAAAATACTCTGGATTAGAGATAGTTGTTGGAAGTTTTTCCACTTTGTTGTACTATAAAATAAAGATACCAAGAAATTATATACTTGGTTTAATCCTTTATCCAAGTGTAAGCAAACAAAGTTTGTGCCTGAAGGTTTATTTTTCACTTGGTTAGGCTATAATAAATTTAGTTTAATCTTTTATCCAAGTGTGAGCAAACAAAGTTTGCGCCTGAAAATATCTTCAGGAATGGGGTAAGGTAGTACAACACCGGGCAACTTGTAGCAAAGGTGGACAAAGCTAATATCACTGCTATCTCAGTATCTCCCATAATGCAAAACACATCTCCTTGCGGATATGTATAATGTTATGCATTAAGAGAAGGGCCACTACCCAGACTAGTTTCGACCTTTATTGAGGTCTCTTCAGTGGGAGCCAGGCCCAGAGGTGGAGATACCAGGCAGAAGCAATGGCGAGGTCATCTTTACCTATAGGAGTTGCCAAACGGTGTGGCAACCGTTTGGCACCTCATATATAGAATACCTAAACCAAGTATATAATTTCTTAGTAGCTTTAATTTTTCACATCACTTTACTTTTTTCATAATGCATAGCATTATACTTACCCATAAGGATATGTGCTCTGCATTATGGGATACTAAAGCAAGTGATGTGAAGTCATTAGCTTCTATATACGAGTTGCCCCAGTCCTAAAAATACTTCAGGTGCAAACTTTGTTTGCTTACACTTGGATAAAGAATAACCTCCCTACTGGCCGAGGTATAAGAAATTATATCTAACTTGTATAAGAAATTATAATATAACTTGTATAAGAAATTATGACTTCGGTATTACTTCAGCCTTAGTATCATCTGGTTAGGAAGAAGGCTATAGTCGACTGTGAGATGCGGTGATTAATACCCTTGGAGGGTAATACTGTAGCCAATGAAGTTCTAACTGATGCTCTGCTATTGCTGTTACCCTCCTGCCGTGATCAGAGCTTTAATAGCTCAATAACCTTATCCCTATACTGTCCTCTACAGATAATGGGGAAGATGAAAAGCATTCTTGCTTCATCCCTTTAAGCCAGTCCTTATAAGGACTTAGTATCAGCTCTGTGTGTGTCGAGAGTTCAAAAATTAGAAAGGTTGAATGACAGAGAGAATGTGACACGAAATTCACAAATTGAGTTGGGTTGGATGAGGCAAGAGATGAAATGGATGTGGAATGAAATTAAGTGAAAACGATTATAACAAATCATGTTGGTACGAAAGACGAGCAAGTAGCATTGTATGGTGACGCCATTATTAAAGGTGAGCTGGATGAGAGGATGCACAAGGTATGTTTTCCAGGCAGTAAAATGAGCAAAGTGATTGAGGCATTGGATATGAAGAGGAAGAGAGAGCAAAGGGGTTGATGGTTTTAATATTATAGGTATGAATGACTTGACAGAGGACAAAGAGCATGTCAGAATGGATATCAGGAGACTGCTTAGACGGATAAAAGAGAATAGTGTGATAGGAAGGATAGTAAGCATTTGCCTAGGTATGACAGTGGTGTGATGAGGCAGAGACCAAGGATTATGAATAATATGTTAGCTGAAATGTGTGAGGAGAAAGGAGTACAGTTTGTTAATGTGTGAAATGAGTTTCAAGGACGAAGTGAACTATATAAGAGAGATGGACTCCATTTGAGTGGTTATGGTGCGAGTTGCTTTGAGAGATTTCTGCTGAAATGTTGAGAAGTGAGAACAGAGAAGGAATCAGATCAAATGGGAAGTGATGTGGAAGTGTAAGACAGGAAAGATTGAAGAGGTGGTTATGAATGAGGAAGTAAGTGGCATGAGTATGGAAAATGAGAGAATGGGTGTGCGAGAGGAACAGGGAAACAAGGAGGATAGGGATACACAGCGTGAGAAAGGTGGATGCTCCAAGAGGATGTGAAAGCATGTGTAGACAGGAAAGGAATGGGATGACCTGGGATCAAGAGGAAACAGTTGGAATTGAAGAGGCTTTGAAAATGAATAGGCAGAAAGGGAAATGGCCCCAGTTGAGCATGGAGAGATCACATCAAATGAGTGGCAGTGAAACTAGCTGTAGATCCAGGAATGAGCTGTTGTGTTTGTATGGTGGTACTAATTGAGTCTGTTCACCCAAAAGTTGTTGGAATAATTGAGACATGGTTAGATGAGGACGACATCCCGACACGAATAGAGATGGAAGAGTATGATGTGTTTTGTGAGGATAGAAGGGATGAAAAGGGAGGGGGAGAGTGCTATTGATGATAGAAAGATTTTTGTCCATACAAAGTAGAGATGCAAGAGGGAAATAGTGCCAGTGGTTTTGAGGCAGTATGGTGTGAGATAGAAGTGAATGGAATAAAATACTCAGGCTTAGTATTGTTTCTCTTGTTCCCTTTCCTTTCCTGAATCCATATTAGTCTTCCTCTAGTTGTGAATTTATTCTTTTATATATTCAGTTTTGTATTATTTTTAATAGGATTTTGCTGATGTGTGTAATTAGGGCTATGGTTCTGTGTTGGTTACATTGGAGAGTGTTTGCTTTCTTGAAGATTGGTATTATCAGGGATTTTGTGAAGTCTTCTGGGAGATCTCCATTTTCATATATTTTAGCTATTAGTTCAAATATATCATTGTTTGTTTCCTCATCCCGATTTTGAAGGGCTTCACTTGGGATGTTATCGATTCTGGCTTAAGTCTTGAAGTGCTTTTTCAAACTCTTCTTTTATTATTGATGGTCCACTATTGTCTTCAACTTCTGTGTCATTTTCTTCCTGTTCTTCTCCTTGATAGAGGTGTTCAAGATATTTTTTCCATGCTTATAATATTTCTTCAAAATAAATAATTAGTTTACCATTCAGAGACAAAAAAGTTATTGTTCCTTTATATCGAGCCCTGATAAGACCCCATCTGGACTACTGTGCCCAGATATGGGTGCCAGGGTTTCTTCTTGATGGGGAGGAGGTGGAGAGGATCGAGACGAGTGACCGAGATGGTGGCAGGTCTGTGGAATGAACCTTATGAGAACAGATTGAAGATTTGTAGGTTGCAAAAATTGGTTGATAGGTGGAAAAGGGGTGATATGATTGAGACATTCAAATTACTGAAGGGTTTCTATAAGATCAATCCAGAAGATATTTTTTGAGAATAGGACTGGTGGTGGGAGGACTAGGGGCCATACATGGGCTGGGCAAGAATGTGGTTAACAAGGATGTTAGAGCTAGATTTTTTACTTGGAGAGTGGTAAATGAGTGGAATAAGCTGCCAGAGTCTGTTGTGGGTGCTATGACTGTGAATGATTTCAAGGCGAGGTATGATAGATACTGTGTGAATGTCGAATAGTTGTTCTTGACATGATGTTAGGGCCTCCCTCGATGAGTCTGTCAGCTCCTTGGAGTTGCCCGAAGTAATAATAATAATAATAAAATTCCCATCTATTAAGGCATTACTATGTGTGGTCTTTTTCAGTTTGTTGCTGATTTTTGTTATTTGGTTATAAGCTGTTTCTAGATTTCCTTTGTTAAACAGTTCTTCTGTTTTCTTACATTCTTTATGGAGGTATTCTTCTTCTGTTTTCTTACATTCTTCATGGAGGTATTCTTCTTTTGGTTGTTTAAATTTTCTTGTTATCAGATTTTTTCATTGTATTTTTCTTTTTGTTCTACTTTTTCTATATTCTTGTATTTCCTCCTTTCCTCCATTAAATCTAATATTTCTTCAGTTATCCATGGTTTTCTTATATTTTGCTTTTCTCTTCCTAGTATTTTGTTACTAGCTTTTAGGATATTATATTTTATATGATTCCACTTATCATTATTGTTTGTATTTTTCTTTGCATTTTTTGGTGGTTTCTGAAATTGTCTTTTGTTGTTTTCATTTTTTAGTTTAAATATGTTGATCTTTGTGTGTTGTTGTTTTTTGAATTTCAATTGTGTTTTCATTAATACAAGGGGTTGTGATGACTATCAATCAACATCTGCTCCTGAGAAGGCTTTACTAAATTTGACTTGGTTTTTAAATCTTGCTTTAACCATTATATAATCAATTTGATATCTATTTGTGTCTCTGGGCACCTTTCAGGTGTATCTTCTTCTTTTGTGTGTTTGGAATATTGTGTTTGTGATTATTAATTCCTTCTGTTTGCAGAAATCTACTAGATGTTGTCCTCTGTCCTAAGCCAAATTTTCCTACAGTATTATCCTCCTTTCATTCTCCTGTGATTGCATTCCAATCTCCCATGATTATTGTGTTGTCTCTTTGTTTGAATGTGTTCCATATATCTTCAATTTGCTCATACATCTTTGTGTCCAGTTGTAGGCATATAGACCATTATAATGTTCAGGTTTACTGGTTCAGATTGGATGCTAATTGCCATGATCCTGTCACTGTGTTTGATTGTTGTGGTTATTTTTTTGAAGTGTTTCTTGAGTATTATTGCTACCGCCTGCTTTACCTCTCTTTTCCTAAGAATATTATCCTGTAGTCATCGCTCCAGAAATCACCTCGATCTTGCCATCTTGTTTCATATACTCCCAGTATGTCTGTATTAAGCCTCTTCCATTCCTTTTTAATGTTTTCAAGTTTTCCTGTTTCCAATAGGGTTTTCATATTCCATGTTCCTATGTTTGTATAATTTTTCTGCTTCTTTCTGTCTGTATCAGGGTTTCGCTGATTTACGACCTGAGAAGCCTGATTTCTTCCCATGCTGGGCATGACTCCTCTCGTGGAGGCTCCATCGCCGATCTCATTTTGATTGTTTCTAGTTTCCATGCTGCTTTTTCTAGGGATATTAATATAGTAGTTTCCCCTTGCTTTCCACATTGCAGTGTTACAACACTTAGTCCTATAAATTGGTCTGGCTTGTAAGTTTCTGGTTATGAGCCTTTCTAACATCAATTATCTTCAGCCTCAGGCCAATACTGGTAGTTGCTGATGCCCACTACCAGGGTTTGTATCGGAGTTTCCCTCTCCTAGGTATCTCTCTTAGTCTGGCTCCTACCCCAAGAAGACTCTCCAGCTTGGGATGGCTCTTCTGGTAGTTGCACTACTGCTGGCATAGCTCTCGGAGTTGTAGTCCTGTTGTATGCTTTTCTGGAGGCTTCAACTCTCTGAAAATCAGTCACTCCACACACACGCACCATCTCATTGACAGTCTGCTCCTTCCTCTTTTTCCAGGAACTTTACCTTCTATTACTGTTTTGGGAAGTCCTCCTTCTATCCTTTTAATATGTCCAAAGTATTTAAACTTTTTTCTGTCAATATCCTGAAGGAGCCGTAAAGTTCTACTGAGTCTTTCTAGCACCCATCCATTTGTCCACCCTTCAGTATAAGATATCCTCAACAGCCCTCTGTAACACCACATCTCAAAAGCAACTAGCATTTTCCTATCAGACTTCTGTAGGTTCCAAGTCTCATATCCATAAGTCACTGTTGGAAAAACAACTGCATCCAAAATCCTCAGCTTTGTTCCTATGGAGATAGATCCATCCTTCCATATTTTAGATAGGTCTCTGACTGTTGTTTTAGCCATTCCTAATCTTCTTCTGAACAGCAATTCCTCACATTAATAATGGATCCCATGTACTCAAACTTCCTGACTTCCTCAATTGTTTCTCAAGAGCTTCCCTATTTGTATTTCCTTTGAGAATCATAATCTTTGTCTTGCTAGGATCGAGTTGAAGTCCTCTGTTATTACTGATCTTGTTAACTTTATCAAGAATTTGTCCTAGTTCTTTCTTGTCATTACAGAGGAGTACGGTATCATCAGCATACCTCAGATTACTGATCAATCTACCACCTATCCTAATTCCTGTCTTCAGCTCATCCAGTGCTTCACGCATGATGTCCTCAGCATATACGAGGTGTGACGATTTATTTCCCAGAATGCACCTGTAAAAAAACCTACCTTTAGAACTATATATTAGTGGCTACTGTCACGTTCGAAGTAGTACATTTATATGCTGGTTTAGACAGCATTCCCATTTTTGGAAACAGGTCTGGAACTCTTTTTAAATACTCTTAAGTTCCTTTATCATGTTATTCTGGCTATGAGCAATATCAGAAAATCTTTGTTCTTTTAGCGCTGTCTTTAATTTTGGAAACAACGAGAAATCACAGAGAGCTAAGTCAGGTGAATAAGCAGATGACGTAATTCGGTATATCGATTTTTTTGGACAGAACCCGACACTGCTTCTGTTCATCCGTCAAGATCCAAGGCACAAACTTCGCAGAAATCTTTTTGCATACCCAATTCTTCAGCTAAAATTACCCTGACAGTTTCTCAATTCATTTGCAATTCATCAGCCATTAATTGAACACTTAATCATCTGTCAGACCATACCAAATCTTGCATTCTGTTCACATTTGTGTCTGTCATTTTTGTTTTCGTCTACCCACTTCTGGGGTCCTTGTTCACATCTTCTCACCCACCTATGAATCTCTTATGCCACTCGAAGACACTCACCTTTTTCAGAGCATCCATACCATATGCCACTTTCACAGCTTCAATGTTTCAGTAGCAGTTTTTCTGATTTTCACACAAAATTTGATGTTAACATGCTGCTCCAAATTTCGATCACATATTTAATGCCAAAGTTTACATACATCTGTATTATTTTTGCAATAGCTAACTAGCAAATGGCTCTATCAGCTTGAGGTTTATGCGTGCATTAGTTAAAAGATGTACAAACATGATTACTCATGCGACTCCAACCAAATCACCACACTGGCGACACTACGCAGCTGTTCCAGGAATTAAATTGTCACACCTCGTATACTAAACAAGTGAGGAAAAATTAAACATCCTTTCCTAACTCCCTTTTCAACCTGAAGCCAATCAGTTAATCCAATACCTGTTCTTACTTTGGTTTCTCCCTGTACAAGTTGGCTATCAGTGTGAGTGTTGAGGAAAACTGATTCTTTTCATTACTTCCCACAGTTTTACATGCTGAATACACTCAAAAGCTTCAGAGTAGTCTAAGAAACACATTACCAGAGGGAGTCTAAATTATTTATATTTTTCTATGATCTGTCTAAGACAAAGGATCTGATCTCTGGTGACCTTACCTTTTCTAAAATCTTCTTGTTCCTCAAGCATCTCTGCCTCAATCCTATTTAACATGATCTTCAATAAAATCTTGCTTGCATGAGATATTAAACTAATAATTCTATAGTTCTTGCATTGCTTCATATCTCCCTTATGTAGTTGTAGGAAAACAGACTTCTTCCCGTCTCTAGGCCATGATCCTGTCTCCCATATCCTTATAATCAATCTATGAAACACTATCATCCCTCCATTCCCTGTGGCCTTAATTAACTCTGCTGGTATTCCATCTGCACCTGGGGCCTTATTGCTGTTAATCTGCTTAACTGCTCTTTCAACTTCATGTGTAAGTGGAGGAGGTTCCAAATTGGAATTTTCCTGGTGAGAGGGGCTCCTCTAAATTTTATTTATGCACTCTGTTGTCTAGTTCCTCACATTATTCTTTGTATTCTTTCCATCTGTTTTTGATTTCCAATTCTTCTGTTAGTAATGCTCCATTCCTGTCTTTTATGACCTTCAGTTTGGGCTTAAACTTGTGTTTTAGGTCACAAACTAAATAAAACATTCTTTTATAATTGTGCCTCCTCATCTGGAATTCGATCTCTTCACATTTATGTGAAGAAATATGCTTCATGTTATGGAGACTGAAATGTTTTATAAAATTTCCAAACCAACCTTTACTGACTAAAAAACAAAAAAACTTGTGCCATCACCACCTTCATTAGATTTGCTGAAGTGTTGGTAGTTTTTTTGCCTTTTCACTATGATAAATCAAGCTTATTGAAATTTGTTTCTATATATAACCTTCAATCCATGCATTCACTGTCTGTTCCATTATTCAGTTTTTATAATTTGTAAAATGTGACTGCAAATAAGCAAAACCATGAATATAATATTGCAGATAATGATGGATTACATTACTCTATGCTCTATCGTAAGTTTGGTACAGTATCATAAAAGCAATGCAGTACCAGGTTACGCTAATGGATTAGTCCTTAGATATAGAAGCATCATTATACATATGAGCTAGTGAGTGTCTGTATTGGGGAGGGGGGGGGAGGCAGGATCTTAATAAATTTTCTAGTTTTCCACATTGCTTTATGGATCTCACATTCCTAGTTCCTGTTTTGCAGTTATTTTGCTGGATTATCACGTGAGAGGCCCTGCAGTGATCTCCTCTCCCCAGCTCTACAATTCTCAGAAGAGCTGGTTTTCCTATATATAAGTGCTACTACTACTACTAACTTAATGATCCTTCAGTTCAATTTCCATGCTATGTAATCTTGGGAAAATATGGTAGTGTGTTTCTGATTCCTTCCATCTCACAGTGATGTAGCCATTAAAGACCTTCATAGTCCATGCCTTCATTTGGCTGGTCTCGAACCTTAACAAATTATTTTTCTTTGGCCTTAATCCAGTGCTGATAGTGCTGCTGCTCACTACCCAAACACAAATAAACAAATTTTGTATATGAAAATATCTTCATATTGTCATGATTAAAACAAGAAAATAATTTATTTTCTATTAATTCTATTATCATTGACTTCGGGTTCTTTTTATCTCACCTTCATTCACAGACACTTGAATTATATACTTAAAAAAAAAAAAAAAAAAAAAAAAAAGCAAGTTTGTGTGAAGGAACCCATTAGGGGAGTGAGTGCGAGAATAACCAAGTGTGAAATCTAGTCTTTCAAGCAAATATATTGAATAGGGTAGTCTATTCAGGAGTTAACTGCGGTTGAGAGACTAAATGGATGCTGCAGTTTCTAAATACTAATGCCAGAAGTATCAGGAACAAAAGGGAGGAGTTTTGGGCATTTGGTAGTGCAACCTCGCCAAAAGTTATAGCCATTAGTGAGATTTGGCTAACAGCAGATGATGTAGTTACAGGGATTGAATGTGAAGGATTTGGTATTTTCAGGGAAGATAGAGAAGATAGGATGGGGGAAGGAGTACTGATGATCATAGCAGATGAATTGTAGCCAGAAAGAATAGGAGACATGCAGAAGGATAGCTGTTTATTTGAAACAATCTGGTATGAGATTAGGGCCTGTAAGACAAAATATACAGTTGGTAAATGCTACTATAGGCCAGGGAGTTCCATAGATGATATGAAAGACATGCATCACCAAATTAGTACAGTGAGTACAGGTTGAGTGATTATTATAGGGGGACTTCAGCTATGGAGATATAGACTGGAAGGAAGAAAGATAGATCACATGGCAGGAAGGAAATAGAATTTATACACCTGCTAAGAGATAATTACTTAAGGCAACATGTGAGTAGACTAGGGAATGGGAGGATATTGGACCTGGTTCAGAAGAGCTATCCATAACCAAGGTGACCACACTGCCTCCAATTGGTGAAAGTGACCATACAGTCTTGACTTGGGAGATTGTAAAAACACGGGGAATATTCTATCAAGAAGGGGTATATGTGGAACAGTAAGGCAGGTGATTATGACAAGCTTAGGAAGAAGCTTAAATCTGTGCCATGGCATAAAACTCTGAAGTGTAAGGATGTTAGTAGTGCATGGGATATAGTTAAGGGCCATCTAGAGCAAGCAATATTATATTGTGTACCTAGGGTAAGGAGGATTAATCAGGTTGGAGTTAGATGGATGAGTAATATCATTAAGCATGAGCTGCAGAAGAAGAAAATGCTGTGGAGGGTATATAAAGAAAACTGTGACTAGTAAACTAATGAACAGTACAAGGAATGTGACCAGCTCAGGCAAGAAATGTGACCAGCATGGCAAGGAAGGCAAAATCAGATTGTGAGAAGAATCTAGCCAAGCAGGCCAAAGGAAATCCCAAAGATTTCTTAAATTTTTGATTAAATTAAATTAGATAAATGTGTCCAGTAAGAGTAAGAATGACTATATAAGATTAACCTTAATGAGTGATGATGTACACGAGGAGACAGAAGTGGATAAAATAGTTGAGTTACAGAGTGACCACTTTGCATGGGTATATCATCCTAGTGAGGTTACGGCTTTAACTTATATGACAGACACTGATGTGAAAACAGAGGTGGATGAATTGGAGGGTCTTAGGATATTGCAGAATATCAATGTAAACACAGCTGTGGAATTAGATGGGATTTCATTTCAAGTTTTGTGAGAAAATGAAGAGAACTGGCAATGCCTCTGACTAGGTTCTTTAAGTCTCAGCTCTGGTAGAGTCCCAAGGGAGTGGAAGATGGCAAAATAATTCCCTTTCATAAGGAAGGCTCTAAGAGACTGCAGTAGCAAATTATAGACCAATCAGTATCTCAGGAGTAGCAGTAACAGTATTTCAAAAATTTTTAAAAAGAGAATTCAAGAATGGATGGATAAAAATATGATACTGTATTAGGGTCAACATGGTTTTGTGAAGTGTCATCTTGCCTTAGTAATTTACTTAATTTTTATAATAGGCTAACAGCTAAGTTGGATGAAAGAAATGGCTACATGATGATTTTGCAAGGGCATTTGACAGAATACCACTTGGAACTCTTATGCAAATTAGAACAAATGGGAATAGATATGACACTGGTTAAGTGGACAAGAAGGTGGCTGCTGGACAGATATAAAAAAGTGGTATATGGAGGGAGATGAAAACAGGTGACTAGTAGTGTGCTGCAAGGTTTAGTGCTGGGACCATTGCTGTTTAATTTGTACATAAATGATATAGGAAATAACTTGATGATTCTTAATTAGGTAGAATAATAGATAACCAATGCAATGTGGAGCTTGCAAGATGATTTAAATAGGCTGTCAGTATGGGCAAAAGATAATGCATATCAGTTTAATGTTTGGAAATGTAAAGTTTGTATTTTGGATAGATTACAAGCTGTGTATCACATTGATGGCACTGTACTCCAGGAAATAGATGAAGCTATTTAGGATGTTGTTATTACTCTTTATAAGAACTTGATACATCCACATCTGGATTACTGTGTTCAAGTATGGTGCCCTGGGTTTCTTAGGGATGAGGAAACGGTGGAGAGGATTCAGAGGTGAGTGGCCTGTGGAATTTTCCCTATTAGGATAGATTGAGGGTGTGTGAATTGCAGAAGTTGGTAGATAGGAGAAAAAGAGGGGATATGATAGAAACATTTAAGTTGCTTAAAGGATTTTATAGGATAGATGCAGGGGAAATATTTCATGTTAGATTTTTTGCTTTGAGAGTTGTGAATGAGTAGAATGGGTTGCCAGAGTCAGTTGTGAGTACAGGTAAAAATATTAGTTCATTAAGTTTCACATAAAAAATATTTATCGTAATATGTATGCAGTTGAATGATAAAGAATGATATGACAGAATGTTGAATGATAAAGACAGAATGATTAAACATATTAATTTTAACACTTTTGCTGCTACGCCACTTCAGCATAGTGGTTCAATATGGGTAATCTCGTTGTCCGCGGTAAGCGTCATACAAGTATACTCATAGTTGGCTTGTGGGGCTCATATACCAACTAAGAGTATACACAGTTTTGCTGCTAGCTTTACACGCCAAGCTATTTTCACTTCAAGGTCAGTACCGGTAATCTCGTTGCTGGCGGTAAGCATCATACGAGTATACTCGTAGCTGGCTTGTGGGGGGCTCATATACCAATTACGAGTATACTCGTAGTTGGCAGCGAACGTGTTAATACCTTTTAATTTATTTATAATCATTATAATAAAGTATTTATGAAAATGTACAATTGGGTAAAATAAATAAATTCTGAAAAGCTTCCAGAACAAGAAACACTTTATTATCATTATTATAGACACCTCCATGGAGTATAAAGACTTATCGTGGGAGACCCAATCTATCATACCTCTCCTTTGTTTGGTGAGGTTGTGGTCAGTGTCAGAAGCTCCTCCATCTTCTTTCTGATATTTCTGGCATTGGTATATAGAAACTATAATATTCCTTTTCGCCTTCAACCATCTTTATTTCCTAAATTGACTACCCGATTCTGTATTGTTGCTTGAAAGACTAGATCCTGCATTTATTGATCATTCTCACACTCACTTGCCTCATGGGTGCCCTCACACACTCATCTGCATTCACCCTAATTACTTAAGTTTTCCCGACTTTGCGCTTTCACACTTGGTTCACAAACTCTCTCTCTAGCCTAAACCGAGACCATTTAAGTGCATTTTATCAGCATTATTCAAATCTGTCTATCCATCAAACTCAAATGTTCCTTCACAACCACAGCCTGCATATCGATTTGTTCGCTATCAATGTCCTCCTCGGTTCGCCTCTGGCAGGAGACTTACAATCTTCACTCTCTTGCTCTTTTTTTTCCTTCGTTCAACAACTTCACATCTTCCCTCATAGAATACTTCTCACTTCTCAGGTCATCAGTACCAACTAAGACAATTAATTCTTTCACCTTGCCTTTCTCATCCTGATTACATCACTTATATTATTAATTTTGCTCCAGGGAAACAAGATTTCGTTATGCTTTCAGTAAACACTCCTCTGTTCTTAGAATCTCTGTACAATATTTTCTTCTTACCTTGTTTCTCTCATTACATAATATATAATGATATTATTAATACTAATACTAATTAATACTTAATTATATAATAAACTAACTTGTTTCTCTCTTTTCCATGAATTCTTATCTTGAACCTTCTGCTTTTTCTTTTCTCAATCCTGCTAATCTCTTGACATTTCTGCAATTTTTCAGTTTTGCACTTTGTCCTGTGAAGGATACCATGTAATCATGCTATTTTCTTACTGAGGTCCTCTTCGTTCTCCTAAACTTACCACTGCACATTCGACATTAACATTTTCCAGTCTACCATCAATACTGTCTACTCTACTAACACCTGTTTCATTCTTTCCACCAAACTGGCGCACACACACACTCTCGAAACACTTGCTGCATATTCACTCATTAGTTTCACTCTCTCCTTCCACGAATCCTTCAACTTTTGTAACACTCGCTTGCCTCTGACTGACAAATACATCTCTCACACACCACATTGCATTGACACACAGTTCTACCATGCCAACAGTATCGAATTTAACCCAAAATACAAGATTTATTTAAAACTAATTAACTCGCTTTATCACACGCCCATATAAAACCAAAAGAAAACTACTGTGAATTAATTTATTAATTAAATTATGAAAAAATAACTGATCTTACAAGAGCACTAATAACCAACAACTTATACAGGCCACCTTGTAACTGTTTTCCATATCATATTCTTGTCCACTTCTTTCCAAATTCCATCTTTTACCAACTTTTCCAGTGCTTTGACCACCTTCCTGTTATAGCTGTTTAAGCAGTGGAACTATTTTTTCCCTCTTACCGCTTGTCACCTTCCCAGACCTGAAATGTGCAGCTTTGTCATTGTCAGAACTGGCTCATATGAGCCAGTTCCCTTGCACATTCCTGTAACTTATTTATTTAGCATATGGGTAAAAATAGAAGAAATTAATGAGCAAAACTACAATTCAGATTTCTACAAAGAAAATAGATAACCAATTGATGGCATTATCTGGGAGTAAATGCAAGTTCCTGTGGTCTCCAGGTAAGGAGTACATGTTGAACAGTCATCAGTGATATGATGCATAGTCTGCACAGCACCATACACATGCAAAAGAGTGACTATGAAATTCTCCACAGATGTAATAAGTGAGCACACTGGCTTTGACTGGCCCTAAATCTGTTTAGCTGTCTTCAGATTTGTTGAGTTAGATTGAATCCTGGAGATTTAATGGTTGGATCTGTAATCACGCTCTTGTTTGTAGTATGTTGTTCATTCCAGAGTATTCTCCACTAGTCCGGGGAACTTTCATCTGTTATTTTCACAAGGCAGATGGAAGATCTGGAGGTAAGATAGCGAACTGGAGGAGGAGAGATATCTTAATATATGGGAAGTTTCATATTATTTCTTATTTTATTTATTTCTTTAATTGTAGCTTCTTCTCTTCGGAAGATGGAGGAGTGATGAGGGAAAGAACAGTCAACCATGGGAGAGGAGTAGAACTTAAGGTACCAGAGTTCTGTGGTGACTTAGACTCCAAACTGGTGAACAATACTCTATCATGGGGAAGACCAGAGCCAGGACATTACAACCCTAAGTTGTGCCCATGAGCTTGTTTACAATGTTGTTCTTCCCAGATGATATCTTTAACTTAATTTTTTCCAAATATTTTTGGTATGTTAAACTACAATCAGGTGTGGTAGCAAGGCTTAATTTCATGGATTAAAGTCTTGTTGCAGAAGTTTATTATTGGTTTTCTACAAGCCTCGTGGTTATTTAGGTGGAAAGCAGAAACTACAGTTTTTTCCTAGTGTTAGGAGATAACCCCCAGTTTTGCTCAGTGTTTCCTCCAGGCCTTGAAATGGGTGATGACATACCATCAGCATAGATAACTTTTGACTAACTGTTGGAGGGATGTCGCTTGTTTACAAATTGAACAGAACTGGGGTGAGGACAGATCCTTGTGGCAATCCATACTGCAGGATAAATGTTCTGCTTTTTTTTGTGAATTCAGAAGAATCTTTAATTTCCTATTGGAGAGCATTTGATTATTTTGGCTGTTTTATACAGTAAACCTTTCTTTAATATGCTGTCATAAGCTATATAAAGGCAGTACCTCTGTTTTTAAACCCTTTTGGTGTCCAGCTTCTGTGTGGGTTGTAGCAGCTTTTGCCAGATCTAAACCCAGCCTGTGCAGTGGTAAGATGGATTCTATTTTTGGAGAAATCCTAGAGAGGATGATCCTCTTAAGGAGTTTGTAAGGAGTGCAGAGCAATGCTGTAGGGTGGTAGTTGTTAGGGTCATCAGTTGACTTATTGAATTTTGGCAATGGTATGATCTTTGATTCATGCCAAAGTTTTGGGAGTTGTTCATCATTTATTATTGAGAAGAAGAAATTAGATAGCCAGGATTTTGCTCTTAGGCCAAGCAAGTAAAGAAGTCTGGAGGGATACCATCAATGCCAGTAGTTTTACCTGTTTTAGTTAATTTGAGGGCTGCTTCAGTTTCAAGAGTTACTGGATTGGAGATTACTATAGATGTAGGATATGATAAAACTTTTGTAAAGACATTGGATCTCTTTTTTTGGTATATGTGCAAATTTTGGGTTTAGTTTTTTGTGCTGAGATTTTACAATACAGTCTTGTAATACATGAACTGATTTCCCATCTGATGATCCTTTGCCAAAATGTATTTGCATTAAGGTTCGGTGTCATATCTGGTACAGCAGTATTTCCATCTAGATGGGTAAATCCTTTCAAAATGATTACTTAGTAACTCAAATATTTCATTTGCTTCTGTTATTACCTCCTTAGCATTAGCACTCCTTAAAGTTATCTTTCTAGTCCTTTTACTTGCCATATAGTGAAAAAGCTCTATTCCTTGGGCCCTCTTGACTAGCTTCCTCTCATGGAGTTCCCAATCACCTTTATATACCCTCCACAGCGTTTTCTCTATTTTTGCAACTTCTACTTCATGAGGCTGCTCATTCATCTAACCCTTACCTGATCTGGTCTTTCTGAGTATGCACTGTAATATTGCATACCCAGAAAGAAATGTAATATTGCATATCCTTTCTTCAGACGCCTGACTGTCTCCCATACACTGCTAACATCATTCTCCCTCCAGATGGCTCTGGCCTCTCATCTTGTCACACTAGCTGTCATCAAATTGCTGATATGTACACTCATAAAGGATGCTGTGATAATATAGTGATTATACTTTATTATACAAGACAAGAAATTATAATCTTGTTTTAATCCTTTGCCCAAGCAACCAGTCTGTGCCTGAGTTATCTTCATGACTAAGCTACTTGCATATAGAAGCTATTGACCTCACATCAGTTGCCTTAGTATCCCATAATGCACAATATGCTTCCATATCTTTCAGGCATGTATACTGTTATGTAATGTGGGAAGGGTCACTACTCGAGTTTCTTTCCTGGGAATTCCCAGGATGAAATCCTCAGGAAATTTTCTGATCTTTCTTGTCCTGAGTCCTGGTAAAAACAACTTGAGATGTTTCATAAATTTAAATTTATAAACCTGAAACAGAAAAGTGTCTAATTTATTTTAATAAAATGAGTATTGTATCATATAGATTAATGATAATTAAACTTTTATTATGAATGAATGTAACTATTCAGTGACTTGAATAAATATGATGTTATTCATTAATTTTTACATTGATTTGTGTTTCCTGTAATTATACTGAATGCAGATGGTGTCAGAAGCTAATGAAATTGTTCAGTTAATGAGTGCTCACTTTCCTAAGATATATGAACCAGGTGCAGGTAACATGGTGTACAGTGCTACTACTACTACTATATTGTATGAAAAGTTAGAGATATGAGAATGACGTTGAAGAGCTATTGCATAACCTGGTTAAGAATTTGGCAGTAGGCTAAAAAGGCATGTTCAGCCAATTTGGCTAGGCCTTTGATATCTTTGTATAACTTGAGTCTCAGCTCAGGAAAGATTCCACAGGAATGGAAAGGATGTATGATAGTTCCATTGTACAAGGGTGATTCAAAAACAAATATGTCAACTACCGACCTATCGTTATTTTTGGTGCAGTGAGTGGTGAAGATTTTAGAGATTTTAGCTTTGTACATGTCTGCAAGGAGATGTGTTTTGCATTATGGGCGATACTGAGACAAGGAGTGATGAGAGCTTGGTCCACCTTTACTACGAGTTACCCCAGTCCTGAACTACTTCAGGTGCAAACTTTATTTGCCTACACTTGGGTAAAGGATTAAACTAAATTTATTACTGTCTAACCAAGTGGAAAATAAACTTCCAAGATATTAGAGAAGTTTTAAGAATTTTTGTATAGAAATGGGTAGACAGACAATTTATATTCTACAAGGAACAGCATGGGTTTACTAGCGGGAGGTCATGTTTTATTAATTTGCCCATATTTTATAACAATCTTATGTCTAAGTTGGATAAAGGCAGTGGACATACTATAATCTTGTTAAATTTTGCTATGGCATTTAATAGGATACCACATGAGAGGCTATTACGTGAACTGGAGAATATGGTTTTGGAATATAAACTCTAGACCTGGATAAGTGAATGGTTGATAGATAGATATCAAAAAGTGGTATATAGTGGATGGAAATCTGCCAGATTGAACAGTGGTGTACTCCAGGGTTCAGTCCTTGGACCACTGTTGTTCACTCTATACATTAACACGTTCGCTGCCAACTATGAGTATACTCGTAGTTGGTAAACCAGCCACACAAGCCAACTACGAGTATACTCGTATGATGCTTACCGCCGGCAATGAGATTACCGTACTGACCTTGAAGAAGTGAAAATGCTTGGCTTGTGCAGAGCATCTAGCATCAAAACTGTGTATTCTCATAGATGGTATATGCTCTGCATAAGCCAACTACGAGTATACTTGTATGACGCTTACCTCCAGCAACGAGATTACCGTACTGACCTTGAAGAAGTGAAATTGCTCGGCGTACGGGAACAGACTATGCTGAAGTAGCATGGCAGCGAACGTGTTAATGACATGAGGAAGGATCTAATGGGAGATGTTCAGTTCTTTGCATCATCAGCAAACAACTGTACATCTTCGAAATCAATCAGAGATATGTTACTCATATCCAGTTTACAGAATGATGAGGTAGGGATCTTGGCATAATAGTGGATAGGAATTTGAAGTTTAAAGGTCACATATAGCTCAGTTTCAAATTTTCAAATACAGCTCAGTGGATAATTGCGATGTTGAAGTGAACCTTGACATGTAAAGATAAGAAAGTCATTTTGCCTCTTGACAGGGTATTGATAAGATTTCATCTGGACTACTGTGTGTAGATTTAGTCTCCTGGATTCCAAGGGAATAAAGATGCTGTGCAAAGGATGCAAAGATGATTTACAAAGATTATATCAGGATTGTGGAATTTAGAAGATGAAGACAGATTGTGAGTATGTGGACTACAGACCCTAGTTAACAGGAGAAAGCAAGGTGATATGATAGAGGTCTATAAACTTCTGAATGCGTGTTACAGAATATCGTCTGATAAATTTTTCATTATATGGAAGGTGGGGAAAGAACATCGGAGCACCCATGGAAGTGAAGTTTGTTCACAATTAAGAAATAGGTAAGAGCTATATTTTTCTCTCACAGAGAAATGAACAGTGAATGGGTGGAATAGTTTGTTTACCTGTTAAAGTAGTGAGGGCATCTAGTGTGAATGAGTTTAAATTATGGTATGATAGCTTGTTCGAGTGGTTCAGCCTCCTTCAATGAGTCCTTGACTCCCTAGAGGTTTCATATAATAATAATAAGATAATATTGTATGACTAAAAATCAAGTGCAACAAAACAGCCACGTGTAATAGACTTTTGTTGCTTGGAATTGATTCATTCGCATTATTATTCCTGTTACTCCTCTTATCTGGTGGGTCATTAGTAAAATGAGGGGAAACGCTATAATGTATGGTGAAGTAAAATATTTTTCATTTTTATTTTTAAATTTGATAATTTGTTGATAAGATAAAACTTATTTTATAATTTAATTTTTCTTAATTTTATCATTTTAATATGTGAAAATATGGGATATTATTGATCCATGTATATTTTATAGCCAAGCATAAAAAATATAAAAAGAAACTTAGTTAAGATAAAAAGCCAAATGGCTAGTTTTCTGGCACCTTAATATAGAAAATAAGGGGATAAACATCCTTTGTTGTTTCACTAAGCTTTGATATCTTCCAGGTCTACCTACCCACTGATGAGACCTCAAAAAAGGTTGAAACCAGTCTGGGTAGTGACCTCTCCTCATAATGTAATGACAGTATTACATCTCCTAGGAGCTGTGTTTTACATTATGAGAAAATATCAAGAATAGTGAGGGAGCTTGCTCCATCTTTGCTTCAATAGTTTTTCGGCATGAAACTTATAGATCGTAGTTATCGATCTTTAGTTTCGCTTACTGGCTATAAAACAACAAAGGATGTTTATCCCCTTATTTTCTATAAAAAGAAACTTTAAAAATGTTTTGAAGATTTGCCAGAGAGTTATAAGAATATAACCATTGGCATCACTGTTCCCTTGGTTTGTGCTACTTTAAAAAAAATAAAAATAAAGACCACCCAAGAGTCCATGTATTTGCATTTTATTGCTTAATTAAGCTTCACTGACCTGACAGCTGTTTCGAACTGTTGCTTTCTAATCTGAAACTAGGCAAAGGCTAGAGATAGAGAAAGAGAGAGAGAGAGCAAAACTCCTCTCAATATGGTAGCATTTCAATGTTCTAAAGGTTAAATTCATCATAAGTGAACTATTAGTAGATGCATGAATAGTCGAAAAGCTTCGTTTTAATGTTATGACACAGAATTGCTACTGTATTGAGAAGTTTTTTGCTTTTTCTAGGTTTCTACCTAGTCTCTGATGAGAAGCAACAGCTTGAAAGAGCTGCCACGTCAGTGAAACTTAAATTAAGCACTAATAAAAGGAAAACATATGGACTACTGGACAGAACTTGTGTCTTTTAAGTAGTTCAAACCAAGGCAACTCCAGATTCAGGTGTAGCCATTAGCCTCTATATAAAAGTATCCTAATTGTGAAGATACTTCATGCACAAACTTTGCTTACACTTGGATAAAGGATTAAACAACGATGTAATTTCTTGACATTAATTTAGTGTCTTTATTGATATCTAATATTGTTTGATTTTATGTAATGTATCATTCATTACTTTCTTCCTTTATACCATAAATATTAGTAATGAATTTTGATGTTTTCTTATTTATTGCTTGTTACTTTGATGGAATGTATACTGTGTGGGAAAGGTAACCTAGAAGCATTCCCATGTATGTGAATTCAGTGGATACTTCTAAGAGTAAAGGATTCTTTGTATAAATTGTGGAAGTAAAGACATAGAGTTTTTTTTTTTTTTCATGTAAATATTTTGTTTTTATTCATTCATACTTCTGCAGCTCCACAGTGAGAGAAGTTATCTATTTAAATTTTCTTTTTTTTCACTTGGTTATACTATAAATTAAAGATACCAAGAAATTATATACTTGGTTTAATCCTTTATCCAAGTGTAAGAAAACAAAGTTTGCATCTGAAGTATTTTCAGGACTGAGGAAACTCGTGGTAAAGGTGGTATGACTTCACATCACTTGCCTTATTATCCCATAATGCAAAGCACATCTCCTTGCAGACATGTATAATGCTATGCATTATGGGAAGGGTCACTACCCAGACCGGTTTCGACCTTTATTGAGGTCTCTTCAGTGGGAGCCAGACCCAGAAATCTTCCCATAATGCATAGCATTTTACATGTCTGCAAGGAGATGTGTTTTGCATTATGGGATAATAAGGCAAGTGATGTGAAGTCATACCACCTTTACCATGAGTTGCCCCAATCCTGAAAATACTTCAGGTGCAAAGTTTGTTTGCTTACACTTGGATAAAGGATGAAAGCATGTATATAATTTCTTGGTATCTTTAATTTAAATTTTCTCTCTTACCTTGTAGTGTGCAATTTCAATGTGAAATGGTGAAAGTGATGCCCTTTGGTTGGAATCTGGGTTCAAATCCTGTCTAGGATGCAAAAGAACCTTTGTCCTAGCTTTTTCAACTGAAAGTGAGTTCACCAGTTTCATCAAGGTACCAGGATCTTGCAAAATTGGCAAATGAGCTAGAAGAATGCACACAATTTGCAGACAGGATTTAACCACTTTATCATAAGAAGTATCAGGTTTCTAATCAATCATTAGTTGGCCATGATAGGCCAATGAACCTAAGAAATGAGTCTGTTAGGTGCGAGTCTGTTACGGTAACTTTATCTGTATGCATATAACAATATTCATCGCTCATAGTTTTCATCCCTCATTTAGAAAGAGCAATGGACAAAATGAAGGAAAATGCAAAAAGAATATCAGTATATGGGATGAGAATTAACAATCTGAGATTTGCAGGTGACATTGTTATTATTGAAGATGTAAGAGAACAACAAAAAAAAAAATTGAAGGAAGTACAGGAAGATGGTTTAATGTTAAATATGGTGTCAGACAACGAGGTACATTATCTCCTCTGTTATTCGTTCACTGCATATATGCATCACATTATAAAGGAAAGTGGTATTAAACCTGATATCAAAATTGGAGATGTTAATCTCAGCTCTTTATTTTATGCAGATGATGTTATACTTCTAAATAAATCCGCTACAAGTCTGCAAGATTTCCTGATTAAATTGAATAACTCTTGTAATAGATTTGGTATGAAGGTCAGCATTAAAAGACAAAGACAATGAAAATAGGCAGAAACATTGAAAATATTAACAGCATTGTGAATGGAAAACCTATAGAACAAGTAAAACATTTCAGCTACTTAGGCACAATTTTTAGTGAAGATGGTAAATTAAATATGGAAATAGACAACAGAATCTACAAACCTGGTATGGTAGGAAGTAAATTGAATAAATTTATATGGAATAAGAGAGAAATTAGCCAAAACACTAAATTAGCTGTGTACAAGACAGTATTCAAGCCAATTTTAACTTATGGATCTGAGAGCTGGGTCATAAGTAAAACACTTGACGAAAGACTAGGGACTGCAAATATGAGAGTCCTGAGAAAGATTAGAGGCATGAACAGATGGCATCAATGACAATATCATATTAAAAACGAGGATATTAGGAAAGAACTTGACATTGTCAGCATCCAGGAATGCGTTAGCAGAGCTGATCTCAGGTGGTATAGTCATTTAAACAGAATGAGAGAGGAAAGATTAGCAAAACAAGTGTTCTCTGCCAGATTGGTAGGAAAAAGACCTAGAGGAAGACCAAGATATAGGTGGATTGATACAGTAAAAAGTGCCTTAGAAGATAGAAATATAAGATCTGATAATGTTGGAGGCTTGACAGGTAACAGACTGATTTCGAGGAAAATTGAAGATAGGAAGTTAGTAATTATGTAATTTTTCATGTAGTACTATCATATCCTGTACATCCCTTGAGGGTATATATGAGGAATTTGATGATGATGATGTTAAATATGTATGTTACCTAACAAATATTTATGTTACGTTACCAGTTACACCCATGACTAATGCCCTCTTTTGAGACAAAGTTGCATCAGTTTGAGAAGAGAAGATGTGGAATTAGAGTTTTCAAATACTTTTTCTCTTGAATCATTTCTATACTGTCTTGTCATTACAATTTAGTAATCATCCCCATCTCATTTTGCATGTTTCATTGTGAGTTGTATATGATCTAATTATATAGATTTTAATGAAAGTAAGAATTTTGAGTACTTATTGACACAGTTTGACAGAAATTTAAATTGGAAATTTTTTAGCATGTAAACATGTAAATATTTTGTGCAGAGCACAACAGTTGCATGCATACTCCACCTTAACTAGTTCATTTTCTGAAAGAAAGAAAGAAAGCCAATTTTGTAATATTACAAACAAATTTAAAATAGGTTCCTCATATCCAAGCTCATAACTGGTGATTATTATCATCTGTTATTATTCTGAATACTGCTTCTTGGAGCAGCTGACTTCTCACACATAAGCAGAAAATCTTAAACATGAAAATTTGGGAATGCCATAATTTCAAGAAAAAAGAATAATGCATATCCTATCCTTTAGTGTTACACAGTGATCAGCATTCATTTCCTACTAACTCTTCAGTGTTAAACCATGTAACCTACCAACTCCTTGAGATTGTGGAACCAAGATTCACAAGCAGAACATACCGCCCCAGCCAATAGCTGAAGGTATAGACATCCCCAATTATCATCTAGCTAAGAAATTCGCATCAACACTCCTTGAGTGTTGATGCTAGGTAGGACATTCCTCCTTCTATATTAAAAAAACTTTAAAAAAAAAACACTTTGTTAACAAAATTAAAGACATCGCACTGAAAAAAAGTGATTTATTAGTCAGTTTTGACATCTCTGTCCTTTTCACAAATGTCCCTATAATGACACAGTTCTTCTTTTACAGGACAAATTCCCATCTGATATCACAGCGCTCTTTGCACATGTACTACGTTCTGGCTATTCTGGCTTTCTACCTACGAAAAGAAGGTGCAGCCATCTCTGTATAAGACTAATTAACTCATCTTCAGTTGAGCACCTTGGTACAGTCTCTTTGCATCCTAGGTGGTATTAATGAAACCCAAGTCTTTCCAACCAGAGGGCTTTGTCTATAGTGACTGAGTTTGGAGGCCTTTTCAGATCAAATACAACATAGTATGGAAAATAGTATATGATTAAGAGGGATTTAAAATGGTAGAGTGTTTCATAACAGGAATTAAATATAGTGTGAAGTTAAGACATTAGTACAGTAAACTACATGGTATCCAGACACTCTTTAGTAACTAATGATTTGGCTTATACTCCAAAATAAACTTGTTTGGAGTATGAGCTTCAATACTCAGTTGCTAATGAGTATCCAGATGCTATATGTATTGAATTCAGCTAAATGCTGCATACTAATTTTCAATTTTACATTTCTAAAAATATTTTTGTACACATTGTTTTATTTTTTCTTTTAGGTTCCAAATTTTCTTGGTGCACTGATAGCAGGATTTCAATTATCCCTGTTTGCTGTCTATCCTTCAAGAAAAGTAATAGCACATGAGGTGACACGCACTTAATCTAAATATACATTTCATTCAAATTTATATTTCTAGGAATGCTCCGCATTTCTCACACTAAAAATAGATATTTGTATGGGCTTTCAACCAAGGGTATTTGCATTATGGTGCTACTCTATGTTGGTGATATTTGTGATAAGTTTTATGTGAGATGAAAACACTGGAAATCATCTGGGCATTATTCTATGAAACACTGCATAAATCATGACAGGGAAGTGACATTTGTATAATTAGCATCTATATTAATCTTGTGGTGCATTGTGAAATATGGTAAAGTACCAGAGAATATTTTGACATCAGAATTGGTTAAAGGACAGTTACTGTTTGAGTATTGTCAATTATAATTCATCTGAATTTGATTAATTTACAAACTGGACATCTTTATTACTGTATGTGAGGAAATAATACAAAATATATGATTTGTAGAGTTTTGGAATTTGCTCTGACAGTCATCTTTGAATAGGTACCTACAGTTAGCCATGTTATAAGTTATTATTATTTAACTAGTTATTATTATTTATTTAGCATTACATTTAGTTACAGTGAACTTATATCCTCACTTAATTTGATCATGTTGGAATGCATTGCAATGATGTGAACTAAAAGAATTTTTGTGAAACTAGTATAGTCAATGAAATATTCCATCCCATCTGTTTCTTTTATGTGAAAGAATATTGGCAAAAACATTTTTAATATGTCCTCTCTCCACAGAAGCATATGCAATGATTTACAAAGCCATTTCAAAGACTGTAATTTTGCAGGAAGATTTGAATGCTATTTGAGAACATTGTGCAAACACAGAACCTTGTATCATCCTACTTATTACTTTTCTTTCAGACTGCTTTCCTGTACACTAATATTTCATATCTTTTGCTCAGCCAATCTGTTCACTTCACTAATCTACTATTGATACTAATTGATCAATAGTAGATTAGTGAATTAGGCAGAATTTGCAAAATTGCAGTCTTTGAAAATGCCTTTGTAAATCATTGTATATGCTTCTGTGGAGAGAGGACATATTAAAAATGTTTTTGCTAATATTCTTTCACATGAAAGAAACAGATGAGAAGGAATATTTTATTGACTATACTAGTTTCACAAAAATTCTTTTTATTCACATCATCAAGAGAAATATGTCAATGAACTAACAAAACAGGTTATAACAGATAACATATAATGAAATATTTGAAAATGTTTGTTATGAGCATGATAATACCTGATATAGATAAATAGGTCTCAAGGCCTGTTTGGTATAAATGCAGCAACACTATTAAGATACTTAAGTAACATTATATCAGAAAGGACCTGGAATCTTGGTTAGTAAAATTGTGGTTATACGGTTTTTCTACTTCAGGCTTTTTCTACCTCAAGTATCGATATGTTTCCTGAGACAGTCTTCCAGGGATAATAATGCAATATGTCGCTAGGCCTGTACTATAAAGAATTGTTCAGATCATGCTTCTGTGAATAAAGGCATTACCCATCTAATGACCACAAATTCACTAGATCTCAACTCATTTGAACTCCATCAATCCATGGGATGCTTTGCAAACTTCATTGGTGCAGATCCACACTGACATCATCAGATATATAGTGAATCATTGCCATAGCAGATATAGTCCATAATTTATGAAAGAGTCCATCACAATATTAGACAGAAGTTGTCATTTCTATTAGTCTTAGGGGGAATTGGTAATAGCTTCACAGGCCTATGTAAATTTTTGGTCAAAGAAGAATTTGGACTAGCATTAGCTTAGAAGAGTTGACAGCATCACAGGCCTCTTTAAATTTTTGGTTATAGCAGAATATGGACTAACATAGAAATTGCATTTTCTTCCACATTGCCTGGTGACCATTTGTAGGAACATGGTCCAAGGGATCCAGCTACTGATGGTATATATATTTTGTTCACCTAATTTTTCATCGTTTCTAATTAGCATTCTTTAATCTCTTTCACCAGTGTAGGACAAGTTTCTGGAATGTGATTTTGTAGAACCTGGGTGGGCAAGAAGAGGAAGGAGATACTTGGAAGATTCAAACACATGTATGAGCTTTGAAGGGTTTCAAAGTAGTCCTTTCCATAGAATTGTGGAGCACTGTTGAAATTTTGCTGAAATATCTTTTACATATGATTATTTGAACTCATTTTATTTATTGTATCTATTATTTATAGTGTTCATTATAGTTTAAATTCCTACTTATTCACTGGAGCAAATAGTAATATCCCTGTTTTCAGTGTTAATAACATGAGTTTTGGGACACAGTGGTTGTGGTGGGCAAGAAGTAATAGTGTAAATATATATGTATATATAAAAGTAATATATATGTATATATATATTGTCCTATGTGTATAGGGGGATTGCAGTAAAAAAAAAAAAAAAAGAGTAATAACCCAAGAAGAAGATAGATAACTGGTTTACCAAGGAAAGGAAGTGACTGTTTTTGCACTTCAAACATGATGGACTATATTTTGTTGTTTAAATTGACCAAATAAAGAAAATATACTTTTCTTGACAGAAAAGGTTTGGTAGCCATAGGACCAAATTACATACATATCTATGTATCACAGCCAAAATTTAGGTTTTGAAGAGTGGGGGGGGGGGGGACAGTTGGTTTTTATATCAGCCTGCTCAAAAAACAGTTCTATTTAGAAAGTAGTGCGTGGTAAAGAATGATAACTACTGGTTAATACAACAGCCTTAAAAAGTAAAGCACTTTTATAAATTAATGATATCTAGTGATTATTATAAAAAAAACAAAGAAATAACGTATATTAAACACATTCACCTAAAAAATGGTTACAGCATAAAAACTATCAATAGCAGCTTAAATGAACCATCTCATGTTCCAAGACAACAACCATGCGACTACATATTACCTTACCTTACATCAGAAATGTTCGACAATTGTTATAGGATTTTGGATAAAAAAATCCTACAACAATATTATTATTATTACACAGGTATCTCCATGGAGTCCAGAGACTCATCGTGGGAGATCCATTATTCACATGCTAGCCACAATTCACACAATACCTATCATACTTTTCCTTAAACTCATTCACTGATGAAGCACCCACAACCACCTCCAGAAACCCATTCCACCAATTCAACACCCCCTCCTATCAAGAAAGTGTAGTCCTAACACTATTACTAATAACTCTCTTGCAAAACTTCCACTGGCAACCCCTTGTTCTCTCCCCTCTTGTCATATACTGAAAAAAAGCTTTCAGTGTCATTCCTATAAAACCCCTTAAATTCTTCTGTCAAGTCTTTATTGCCTGTCAGCTAATTTTTGAAACCTACAGACGATCAATCTAGTCTCATAGGGAGCATTCCACAGACCTGCCACAATCTTTGTCACCCATCTGTAGATCCTCTCCACCATCTTCATCCCCACCAAATCTGGGAATCCAGATCTGTATGCAATAGTCTGGCCTTATTTAAGCCTCATATATAGGAGAAAAGTAACCTCTCTATTCCTACTTTTAGTGTTCTTCAACAACCACATAATCTGATGTGCTATTTCATTTATCTTTGCAATTTGCCCTCTAAACTTCAACTCTCTGTCCACATTCACTCCCAAATCTCTGGCCTCATCAGTTTCCTATAGTTCATTTCTATCAGTATAGTGCACAGCTTCTGATCTCTTCCCAAAATGCATCACCTTACACTTGGCCACATTAAACTGGCATCCATTTACCTTTGTTCATACTGCTAGTCTAAGTCTTCCTGTAGGATCATCACCTTCATTTACCATTGCTCTTCCCAGTTTTGCATCATCAGCAAACAACTGGATATTTCTGTGTCATTAATATACAAAATAAACAACAGAGGACCAAGTACTGAGCCTTGTGGTACACCACTGGTCACTTGCTTTCTCCTGGACTCAATTTCTCCACAAGCGACTCTGATATATGTCCATCGGCCACCCTATAATCCAAATCACCAGATTCATATTCATCCTAATTTGCTCCAATTTATGCAATAGAGTTCTATGCGAATCTTGTCAAATGTTTTTTACAAAGTCCAGCAATCTTACTGAGTAGCCATTTCCCTTATCCAGTTCCACTGTCACTTTATTATAAAAAGTAAGTAAATTACTAAGGCAAAAACAAAACACAAAACCATGCTGTCTCTTACAGAGTATCATATTCCTATCCACCCAGTTCTGAATTCTGTCTTTCACCAATTTCTCTAATACCTTAACCATCATTCCTGAGATGCTGATTGCCTATAATTTGCTACTTCTGTCTTGGAGCCTCCTTTATGTAATGCGAGTATTTTGTCCTCTTTTCACTCCATTTGCATCTTCCAAGTACTGAGACTTTAAACAGATTGGTCAAAGGAGCTGATAATTCCCTTACACATTCTTGTAATACACAGGCCAACATGCCATCTAATCCCATGGCTGTGTTCGTATTGAGGTTCTGCAATATTTTAAACACCTCCATTTCTTCAATATCATCTCCTATCAGTCAATATCACATATGGCACTGCATTATTCTCACCTAGATAATACACCCCTGCAAAATGCTCATTCAGTGATTCAACTATTTGGTTTGGTTCTGTTACCTCCCCACCATCAACACAGTCATCCTTCCATAGTTATTCTTCCTTTTACTTGCCACATAGCAAAAGAACTCTTTACAGTTTCTTTTGGCCTTATCAGCTCATGAACATGCTGATCACCTTTTTCTTTATAATCCCTCCACAACCTTTTCTTTGTATGTAACTCCTGCTTAATAAACTATTCATCCATCCATCTAACTCATACCTGATTTATCCTTCTGATTCTAGGTATACATTCAAATACTGCTTTCTTCAAACACCCCTTGACCACATCCCATGCACCACCACCATCTTTCAACCTCGATATTCTTATGCCATTGCTCTGCTGAAAACCAACTCCTCAGCTTGTCGTAATCACTTGCTTTGTAGTTCCACATATGTCCCCCTTCTTAATTAATAGAAAATTCTGCATATCTGGCAATCTACTACATGATCACTTTCTCCAAGTGGAGGCAGTATAGTGAGATTGGTTAGTGTTAAGTTCTTTGATGTGATGATCAGATCGAACCTCATGTCCCCTCCATTATATGTTTCCTTGGGTAATTATTTCTTACCAGCTGCATAAATTCCATTTCCTTCCTGCCTGCAACCATTCCTCCTCCCAATCTCTGTCCCTATCATTGAAATTCCCCATGATAATTACTCGACCTATATTCATCATGTTAATTTGTGAGTGCATGTCATCTACATTCTCCCTTATACCATATCCTGTATTATAGCAGCAACCAATTACATATTTAATCTTAATCCTTTTGGCCTCTATCTTACACCAGAAAGTTTCAAATGAATGGTCCTCTGAATCTCTGTCCCCATGATGTACTTTTGCCTATTTTGGTTTTAATTCCTCTATTATCATTAGCAAAATCCCTCCCCACATCCTGAATCCCTGTCCCCATGATGTACTTTTGCTCATTTTGGTTTTAATTCCTCTATTATCATTAGTAAAATCCCTCCCCACATCCTGTTCCTTCTGTCCTCTCTGAAGACACTATATCCCCTGCATTCTATTCCTATGACCATATCATACTCGGTCAACCACATCGCACTAACACCTGTAACTTGGCCAAGTTGTGCTAACCAATTCCAAAAACTCCTCAACCTTATTTTGAATACTTCTGGCATGAGTATACATAAACTGCAATACCCCATTTCATCCCAGAACCTCCCTTAGAGAGTGATCACATGATGCTACGTTTTGCATCATGTGATCACTCTCTCACTTACTAACTTTAGGTTCACCTGCAACCCATCTCCCCTTCCAAACATTTTAGTTTCCCTGACTTTGTACTTCTGAACTTTCACTAAACAACACTTTCTCAAGACTCCTGACACCAAATCCATTTAGATGCAAGCCATCCACCTTATATAAATCCTTCCTTCCATCAAACTCATTCCATAAGTCAACAAACCCCACACCTTGCACAATCTACACACTGACTCATTTGTGATCATTGCTCGCTTTCTCAGCTTGCCTCTATCATATCATGGCAAGAGAATCACAACTTTTACTTTCTCACGCTTCTTTTTCACCTGCGCTAGTAACTCTTTCATCTCTTCTTGCATACCACACTTGTCACCTGCTAAATCATCTGTACCAGCCAAAATAAACATCTCTTTCACCTTAACTCTCTGTATCCTTACGGTATAACTGACGACATCCTTTATCTTATCCCCAAGAAAACATGATTTCATCACACTCTCTTCATATTAATGAATTTTCAGTGTTTATCTTTTTATTGCTGACTTTTATGCCATATTTTTTATAGCAGTTATTCAATTTAGTTAAGGAATCCTGCAAATTTGCAATAGATTGATTTAGTAATATAACATCTGTGTAAAGAGCTGAGAATAATATCTCTAATTTTGGCATCACTTTTGATACCACTTTGCTTCAAAACATGATTCATACAGATGATGAATAAGTGTGCACCCTTGGTTTCGCACCTGATTTTAAATCAAGCCATCCCTTTACCTCTAACCTAAATGTAGATTGAGTATTGTTTGATGTAATATTCCATTTATACCACATAATTGTAATGTTTTGAACAGCTTTTTTCTTCATACCTTGTCATATGCTTTTCCAGATTTACAAAACTTAAATATAGATCCTTGTTATGTTTTTATGATTTCTCAACCATCTGTCATAAAGTAAACATATGATTCTGACAACCACTGTTTGTTCGAGTTCTCTTCTAGAATTTTCTTAGCATCTTCTCAAGAATGCTTGCATAAACCTTACCTGGACCACTCAATAGGAAAATTCCTCCATAATTCTTGCATTCAGTTTTATTTCTCTTTTTTTTTTACAGATGGATACTATGAGAGCTCAACTCCAATCATCTGGAATTCGACCCTTTGACGAAGCCTTCTGAATTATGCAGTGCAGCTGCTGCAAAACTTTTATACATCTGTATTTTTGCATTTCTGTTAAAATATTATCTATTCTGGCTTGCTTCCCTTAATAAAAGTTTTTGATGGTTACAGCAGACATATATCAATACATATTGATACACATTGATATGTACTCCTGATTGCATTCCTCTTGAATTTTTTCTACCACCATTCTGCCACTTTCATTTCTTGTGGGACTTAGCAGTTTTCAAATTACTCTAAACATCTTGGTTATCATTAGTTTTCATGTCACCTTTATCATCTTGATTACTTTTACAGTACTCTTTTCCCATTTCTAAGCTTTTTCAGTACTTTCAATTGTTCTGGAGGCTTTGTCATTAGCCTCCAGCACATTTGCCACCTTTCTGATGTTTATCATCTGTATTCTTACGAGTCTTTCCAGGACTTTTGTTTAGCCACTTGTGTTCTCTTAAATTCCATGCCAACTTACTTGATAAGAACTTTCCATATGCTTTCTTATTTTCATGATTGCATTTTTAATTTCCACATTGGAGTTCTGATTTTTCTTTTCTTCATCACATCTCTCTCTGGCTGAATCAACAATATTTTCTCTTGAATCTGCTAGTAAGCCTCCAAGGTTTCGTTACTGTTTTCAAACTCCATTTTTTTCTCCAATCATCTTGAATCTACAATTCTCCTCTGAAAGGGGAATATATTGATTTTCTCTCCCCTTAGCAGTATTGCATTATCTGTTCCAGTGAGGTATCCTTCACAGCTGAACTTAATCCTACATGCCATACCTTATCTTTGGCTACAATTTCAACAGAATTAACAAAATACTTAATCTTGCCTCTAATAACACTTGACCTTTTCTACATACAGCAGATTATAGTAATGTGATCACTATTCCCTATGTCTGGAGTACCGTAATAAAAAATTAAAAAAAAGCTGGACTTGTGAAAAAATACAATCTCTGCACTGACTTCAAGCTCTGTTTGAAATAGCTACAAATATCTGTTCTCCTAAGGACTCCACTCCATTCTTTCTTAGTTCCTGGTATGTATTTCTTTCATTTCTTGTGGGACTTAGCAGTTTTCAAAGTAATTACTCTAAACATCTTGGTTATCATTAGTTTTCATGTTCTTGCATTCTTTGTTCTTGCAGGTTGGTTTACTGTAGGATGGACTAGATCAGCTAAAGTCTTCTTGGAAGAACATAAAGGATACCTATAATTAATTATTATTGAAGGCATCCTTCCTCTCCTAGGACTTTATTTATTCTACTTAGTTTTGATTTACTTTGCAATGCTTGTGTGTGTGTGTGTTATATTGTATCTCTTGAAGAAGTCTCTGTGATAGATGAAATACTGGAATCATTAAATTGTTACTTAATTCATGCTTGTGCTATTTTCATTCAACATGAGTTCAGAGCACAAGTTTAAACTCGACTTGCAAGGTATTTGTGTGTGTGTGTGTGTGTGTGTGTGTGTGGATGGGGGGGGATACCATCAGAACTTGAAGATGTGTTGGTATCCAAACTTGGAAATTTAATGTAAACGATGAAATGTCTCTTCTAGTCTTTCTGATGAAAGACTAGAAGAGACATAGTAAACAGTTCTCATTTAAGTTGGGGGGGGGGGGGTACTTTGCCTAGATCCTTATTGTAGGAGTTGGTTGAGAAGAATATGATGCCAGGAGGTTCGTCTTGTCTTTGGGTGATGTTAGAGTGGTATCATCTGGATGTGAGAGAAGCAGAAACAGGAATTGACCCAGTCTTGGTGAGGAACTTAGAACGTTCTGTTTTGTTACTTCCACCAATGAAAGATAGTAAATATATTTTAATTTGGTACCATTGGTAGAGGTTAATAAGTTTTCTTATATTTTTTTAAAACATATTTGACCCTTTCAAAGTCAGATTTAGTTTGGCCAGTCTTTTTGCAGTGGTTGCACACTGTAAGCTGAATGGAATATTAGCATTTTGGTTTCAAGCTACTCGGAATATACTAAATTCATTTCTTGGACTACCTTGGCATTTCCATCTTAAACTAAGATTTGAATAATGATCTAGACTTTGGAGTGCAATTGAGGATGGTCTTCATTCCAGTAAAACTTCTTCCATTTATTTGGTTTAATCAGGTGTTTGGATCAAAAGAATGAAAACAGTAGTTAGCCCTAGAAATCATACAGGTTATCCCATTTGCATGATTATAGTGCCAAAGGACATATCAAAAATAGCTAGTAGAAGGGTATTCTGCAGGAAAGGAGACTGGATAGGTTGTCTGATTATCAAGGAGAGAGCTGATATCCACAATATTTATTTAAAGAACTGGTTAAGAATAGATTGTATTTTGAAAGTGTAGAAAATTAGCAGGTATTCTTGTGTACAGATGAACAATTTGTGCAAGATCGTTAATGGGAGCTGATCTCTATCTCTTCCAACTCATTTGATGGAATTAGTGAATGGAAACTGTGAATGTTGCAGGCCCCAAGGAAGATGACTTCATTTTTTGGATAGTTGGACTATATATAATCAGGCTTCAGGGACAAACCGTGGAAAATATCAGGATGGTTATCAGAATTTATAAAGCAGTAGAGACAACAAATCAATGTAGCCAAATGCATGCAAGAAAATTTTGAACCCCACAGATCATAAACAGAGGATTCACAATTTGCCATTCTCTAGCATGTCAAACTTCAAAGTAATACCCTTGTGACAGAGGGAATTGTGCAGAGTATAGTTTAGAAAGTTAAGGTAGACATTAGTGGTTGAGGCCTGCAATTGAGGTGCTGTCAAAAATAGCAGATCAAGTTTAGATGTCTAAGTGATGGTACATGTAATTGGTTCTGAGACTACAAATGAAGAGAATATAGATCTGTTTTTTTTTTTGTTGTTGTTTTGTTTTGTTTTGTTTTTAAGTGTTTTTTTGGGCAAGAGTGTTTATATTTTTGGTATTGGATCAAAAAATTCCACAAAAATATGGGATGTATTTGAACCCTAGTGCTAACAAAATTTTTCTGTTGGCTTTGTGAGAAGTTTGCCCTGTGGGTCTTTCACTCAAAATACATGCTCTTACTTTAACACTAATCAACCCCTGAAAGTTAAGGCCATTGTTTGGCCTTCACTTTCATGGTAGGTTGGTTTCAAATACCTACCAGCGTGTTTATATGTTTAGTGCTGATTTTCATTGTCATTTTTAGTAGTGAAACATGCATTTCTATGCATAATAAGAAATTGCAAAGAGGTGTACTAAAAAAACTTAGTCTAGGTGCTGTTAGATATGGTAGTTGCCATCATGACTAAAGCTTGTTAATTAATTCACAAAACTTGAGTTTTTTTTAATTAAAAAAAAAAAATTTTTATGTTGGTGTTCTACTTAGTTAACAAAACATCCAGCGACCTGAAAAAAATTCTTTATTTCATCTCCAGTTTCTAGATTATTTTAGCCCACTCATGGTACTCCATGTACTATAGGGTTAACAACTTCTGTAAGCTGAGAATGATACACACACACATGCATGAAATTTTGAAGGAAACCATAGTAGTTCATTTTATTAGATTTTTCCTGGTCCAAGTTCTCATTGCATTAAAGAAATGCGAACACTTTTCAAAGAAGTGTTCTCTTTGTTATGACAGTCCTACCCATGAAAAGATGGAACCTGAAGTACATATTAGTGCTGTGGATGGGCTGAGCTGCTTTAGGCCATCCACACATACTGTACTAATGTGCTATTGATTCTGCAGCCTTTTGTGGCAAGTGATTGTGGGAATGATAAAAAAAAAATTTTTTTTAAATGCTGACTGTATTTTCTTATGATAAATTTGGTTGGAACAGTTAATACAAGATGTAAAGGTTATTGTGTGCATAAAGGAATAGTCATTTATCTATATTAATGCCAGAAGCATCATGACTAAGGGGAAGGAATTTTAACATTGGTTAATGCAACCTAGGGCAAAACGTTATAGGCATTAGTGAGACTTGATCAACAGAGGGTGATACAGTTACAGGAAAAGTATGTGAGAGGTATAATAGTTTCAAGAATAGAAAGATAGGGGTGGTGGAGAAGGGTACTGCTTCTAATTGCAGCCAAGAAGCGTAGTTGGTCAGCAGGAGGACAAAGATATGGAAGGCAGTGCATTTTAGGTTATCTGGTGTGAGACAAAGCCAACAGTTATATTCAAATTATATTCAGTAGCTGCTATTGGACCAGGAGGTGCAAAGGAAGATATAGATAACATACATACATGATCAGATTGGTGCAGTTGGTTCAGGCTGAGTATTATGGGGTACCAACTGTTTTGGACATAGATTAAATGTTTAATCTTATTGACAAGTTTAGGTAGTGGACATTATCATACTTATTTTAATGGTATTACAACACCAAACAAACTAAATTATAGAAAGATGTCCATTAATTGACTAGTTGGGAATAATTCTCATAATAAATTACCTGTTTCTTCTTTAAGCATATTTGTGAAAAGACTTCAGACATCCAAGTTGATCATGATTTTAGTATATTGTAAATCTGGACCATCGTTTTTTTCTAAATTTCTTGAGTTTTTTAATGTAAATGAAGTTGTTGCAGTTGATGATGCCAACATCTTGGATAAGTATCTGACTGGTTTCCTGTTCATCAAATTCCCTCTACCACAGTAACTTTCAGCCCCCACTTTTTTTAAGCTCTGTAAGCAGTCAAGAAATGTGTTATGCTTAGAATATAACCAATCCTTGATTTCCTTTAACCAGTCATAAAAAAAAAATCTTTGATTAATGTATGATTTTGTTATATATTTTTTACACAAATCTTCTTCTGGGATTTATAAATGTTTCTTAACTCCAATAATTGATGCACTTCCATCATATTTGCTTCTTTATCTATCACAACAAATCTTGCCTTTATTGGCCTTCAGTACTATAAAGTGCTGGCTGTTGACATATTACTTAAAGTTATGGCTTCAGTTTTTGCCGTGCTGTTAGATGCATTTTCATTGTTAAGTGAAGATGCACTAGCGAGAGAGTTGGGTATCCATAAAATTTGCTGTGTAGAACAGATTGTGAAAAATTCACAGCCATGCCATATCAAAGACATTGAGAAAAAAAAGTCATAATTAGTGTTTTATTTCCGACATAAGAGGTGACAAACTTTCAAACGAAACTCTAGATTTATTAAGAAAATGCAGAGAATTAAAATGATGCTACCACAAGAAATTCTATAGAATATTCAGAATTATACATAATAATACATAGAGTTAAAGAATATTATGAAGAACTTTACAGTGACAAAAAAAGAAATTTACAGTTGAAAGTATTACAGTATTAGTTGAAACAAGTGACTTAATATTGGGATTCTTTAAGAAATTGGAGTATTTTTCAAAAATCAATTTGGCTACAAATCAAGAGTGAATCATTTTTGTAAGTACTATACTTAAATTCAGTAAAAAAAGAACACATAACCAGTGCAGTGGTAGCAATTGGTTATTAAGTAAAATGTATTATGTGCCAAGCTTGACTGTGAATTCATTACCAAACAGCAGTTAGCTTTGTGAGACCAGCTGCTGTTGATATACATTAGAAATCTGGAGAAGAAATCAAAGGATAGTTGCTGTAAACATTACAATATAATTGCATACTAAAACTGACTGGACAAAGGAAAGAAGCAAGTAAAAAGCTAGCTAGGATTTGGGGGGTACTAGTAAATTGTCTTCAACATATGATTTGAGGGTTTCACATTTCTCTTCACTAAACAAGTATCTCTACACTTGGGCAGTAGTCACAGTATACAGGTACTTTTGTACATACAGTATATAGATAATGTTTAATAGATACAGTGTACAGGGCAATAGATATAGTATACAGATACAGTTGCTTTAGCTTGCACAGTAGTGCAAGCTAAAGCAACTCCAATACCAAGGATTGTATTCTCATAAGCTCTCTGGTGAAATGATGGAACTCATAGTTTCTACCATACATCCAGTTTTGAAATAATGTTGGATCTTTAATATCCCCTATTTCTATGTAATTTATGTTGCTGAAATGAAGCTGTTTGGTAGTTAATAGTAGTCATCATTTCCCTTCTGACGAGGGTAATTGTGCACTTACGAAAGCATATCAGAAGACACTCAGCAGCATTGGAATGAATATCAACAGACTTATCTTCTTGAAAAGATGTCAGTTTTCCTCAATTATTCCAAAGTTCCTACAATTTAAAGAAATCATTACTACAGAAAGAGCGCACCGAATTTACACTAAAGCTAAACTAGATCTTTTAACGGAGAGGATTTGCGATACAAAACGCAATTTATCTTTGCTTTTCACAGAAAAAACATCATTAGAAAACCAATTAGCAGCCTGCTTAGACTTTGATTCTTGGAATTACATTAAAGAATTAAGTACACACCGCGCATTACGATATCAAAACTTAACAAGCACAAGCTAATCAGAAAGTTCAACTTACTGAAGTCAAGACAAGAAAGTTCTACTCTAAATAATTGTCATAACAGACTTAAAAATTTGGTTATTAACAAATCGTCTTACGTGCTAAGTCCCGATGAAGAGAAAATTTTCGAAAAAGGTCTAAATTTTGTGTTGGCACCAAAATTCATTCCTAAAGAACTACTTTTAACTAAGATGGAGAAAGCAGCTTCGCTACTTCCTACCGCAGACACGAGTTTACTTCGCATAGAAGCAATTCTTGCAATCAACAATGCAAAATCTCCTTCTGATAATATATCCCCTGGTGAGAGATTTGCAATTAAAAATCTACGGATTAACAAGGATATCATCATCTTAAAAGCTGATAAAGGGAATGCAACTGTAGTTCTAGATAAAACAGACTACTGAGAAAAAATCTTAACATTGTTAGAATCAGACAGTTATTCGGAAATTGAGAGGGATCCAACAAGAGAAATACACAATAGAACCAATAATCTCCTAGAAAAGACCACAGAAATTTCACGAAATACACGGCTTTCCATCCGTTCTTTACACCCACTGATTCCAAGGCTTTAAGGTCTTCCTAAGGTACATAAAGAAAACTATCCAGTGAGACCTATAGTAGACAGCATTGACTCACCCACCTACAGATTATCTAAATATCTCGTGTCATCGTTAAAAGCTTATGCGGGAAAATCTTCTTCTTATATTAAAAACTCAACAGATTTTGTCTCTAAAATCAAGGACTTTAAACTCAAATCTTCTGACATCTTGGTGAGCTTTGACGTGGTAGCACTCTTTACCAACATTCCAACACAAGAAGTTCTCCATATTTTAAAGAACAAGATTTCAAAGGTAAACTATATAAACAGGTCAAAGGATAAGCTATGGGAAGCCCCCTTTCTCTCTCTCTCTCTCCTATATTAGCCAATATTTTTTTCGAGGATTTTGAACAAAAGGCAATCTCCTCTTTTAGTTTAAAACCAAGAATTTGGCTTAGATATGTGGACGATATATTCCTCATATGGGAGCATGGTATTGAGAATCTTCACAGGTTTTTTCAACCATTTAAACAACCTCCATCAGGATATAAAATTGACCATGGAGATAGAAGAAGATAGTTCCCTCTGTTTCCTTGATGTTAAACTCACCAAGACGCCTGAATCAATAAAAGTCTCTATATTTAGGAAGCCAACACACACGGACAGATATTTGCATGCGTCCTCACATCACCATCCAGTGCAAAAGTTGGGTATTATATCAACTCTTGCAAATCGTGCAAGATCTGTACTGTCAGATGAAGAAGAACTAAAAAAAGAACTACAACATCTTAAATGGACCTTTAAAAGCAATGACTACTCTTTAAAAAGTATCAACAAACAGTTATCCCACCGTCAACATAGCAACGTAGAGACACAGAATGACTCCAAAGGTTATATCTCCTTGCCATATCAGCACACTATCCAAAAATAAGATCAAGATTCAGCAACTATAAACAATCTCACAACCTTCTACAATTTCCAGGTGTATGGTAGTTAATTTCACATGTGAGTGCGGAATTGTTTGGCCATAGAAAACTTTACTATGGCCAAACGGAGAAATCTATTCTAATACGTCTCGAGGAGCACCAGAGAGACATTGCTTATAAGAGAACCAGAGCAACTGCCCTGTCAGGCCATGTACTGTTTTCAATAAACACGAACAACGAAAGCCACCAACATGAAGTAAATTGGACAACAACTTCAAACCTACACATTTGCCATGATGAGGTAGAACGCTGCATTGTGGAGTCAAAAGAAATCACCTTGGACCCTCTTCATATGAACAATAATCTCAGCTATAATTTGCCTGACTCTTTCAACTCTACTATCAGATACTGGAGATCGCGTGGTTCCACACATGCACAAGTGTACAACAATAGAACTTTAACACGGACTATAGCTCAAGGTCATAATAACTGTAATTTACAGTCGAATATCATAACTTTATAATTGTATAGCTTTAGAGTGTCTCAATGTTTATTTCAGTGTCTTTTAATATCTTTCTCTGTTCTTAACGCCGGATGAAGTCAATCTCGACGAAACATGTTGCGTTTTCAAATAAATCTCCATTTGTTATAATTCATGGGTTTATAGTCAGTTTATATTAAAAATGAACATATCCCAACCCCGAGTTAATAGTAGTAGTCATATATATATACACACACACACACACACACACACACTAAGTATATATATATATACTAAGCTACTAATATATATATATATATATGTATATATATATATATATATATATATATATATATATATATATATGTATGTATATATGTATGTATTGGTAGCTTAGTAAATAACTATAAGGAGAGCTTATCCAATGAATTAATAACATTGATTAGGTGATTCTTTTAGCATGGCAGGAATACACATGCTGATGGAACAGCAAATCATCTTGCAAAATTCATTGTGTTTGTTATATGTATCCATTTCTATTTTTCATTTATTTTTTGCTCTGTTTTTTAAGAATTTTCTTTTATTCACCAATGATTGCATACACTTTTTACATAGTTTTTATTTTAGTTGGTTAGAATGTTTCAGATTCATATGCATGATGTGCATTGACTTCAAAACCAGCATGTTGTATATTCTGATGAATGAAACTCAAATATAAAACAAAATAAACCATTTACTGTAAACATATTGGACTTGGTCATAGGATCAGAAGAACTATCCATAACCAAGATGACCACATTGCCTCTGATTGGCAAAAGTGACCATGCAGTCTTGACTTGGAAGATTGTAAAACATGAGGAATATTCTATCACGAAGAGGTGTATGTGGAACTACAAGGCAGGTGATTATGACAAGCTTTGGAAGAAGCTTAAATATGTGCCATGGCATAAAATGCTGCAGGGTAAGGATGTTAGTAGTGCATGGGATATAGTTAAGGGTCATCTAGAGGAAGCAGTATTAAATTGTATACCTAGGATAAGGAGGGTTAATTAGGTAGGAGTTAGACGGATGAATAATATCATTCAGCACAAGCTGCAGAGAAAATGCTGTGGAGAGTATATAAAGAGAAAGGTGATCACTAAACTCATGAGCAGTACAAAGTTCAAGCAAGAAAGGTGACCAGCATGGCAAGGAAGGCAAAATGAATGATGATGGTCATGAGGAGACAGAAACGGATAAAATAGTTGAGTTACTGAGTAACCACTTTGCAAGCTATATCATCCTAGTGAGGTTACTGCTTTAACCTATGTGACAAACACTAATGTGAGAACAGAGGTGGATGAATTGGAGTTCTTAGAATATTGCAGAATCTCAGTGTAAATACTGCTATGGGACTAGATGGGATATCAGCTAGGTTTTGCAAGAATGTGCAAGGGAACTTGCAATGCCTTTGACTATGCTCTTTAATTTAATTTTCAGCTCTGGTAGAATTCCAAGGGCAAAAAAGTTCCCTTGCATAAGGAGGTTCTAAGACTACAGTAGCAAATTATAGACCAATCAGTATATTGGGCATGGTGGTAAAAGTACTAGAAAAATTGGTAAAAAAGAGAATTCAAGAATGGGTAGATAGAAATATGATACTGTATGAGGGTCAACATGGCTTTATGCAGGGTCACTAATTTACTAACTTTTTATAATAGTGTAACAGCTTAGTTGGATAAAGGAGATGGCTATGCAATGATCCTGCTGGATTTTTTGACATTTTTGGCAGAATACCATATGGTACTCTGTTATACAAATTAGAAAAAATTAGGATGGATATACACTGGTTTTAAGTGGTTAAGAGGGTGGCTGCTGGACAGATATCGAAAAGTGGTATATATTAAATAACCTGAAAGGAAATATTCAGTTGTTTGCTGATGATGTGAAATTAGGTAGAGTAATAGTTAATGTGGAGAACTTGCAAGATAATTTAAATAGGCTGTCAGTATGGGCAAAAGATAATGTGTGTCAGTTTAATGTCGAGAAATGTAAAGTTTTGCGTTTTGGGATAAATAGATTACAAGCCGTGTATCATATTGATCTTACTGTACTCCAGGAAATAGATGAAGCTAGAAATTTTGGGGTGGTGATATGCAGAGAGTTAAAGTTTAGAGGACATATTGCTAATGTTATTAAGGTTGCTCATAAGATTACTTGGCTGTTGAAGAGCACATTAACAAATAGAGATAAGGAAGTTGTTATTCCTCTTTATAAGGCCTTGATACGATTTTCATGTAGTACTTTCATATCAGGAATTTGATGATGAATAAAACTAAACAGATTTAAAAAATTTGATATCTTAATGTCAGACAAAATATGAAAGATAAAACCTTATAATCAATGTTACATTGAAAAGACAGTTGTTAATAAATCCAAGCATGTCTTGTCTATAGTGGAACAAGTTGTTCTCAGCAAGGGCCTTAACTTTGCAGTCTACACCCAGAAAGTACCTGACTAGATTGAAATCAGCACTTGCCATAAATACAGCAAAACCTCCCATTGATAATCTTTCACCTTTAGAACGAGCTATTCTCAATAAGCTAAGAAACAATTCTGACTTAATGATCTTACCTGCAGACAAAGGAAATGTTATGTCATCCTTGACCCAGATGATTATGACTATAAAATTAGACAGCTTCTTAACACTGACACCTCATTACGGATCATGACACCACTAGAGAGCTTCAAAATTGCACCAATAACCTTTTAAAAATAACCTATGAATTTAACAGACAAACCAGACTAGCTCTCTGTTCTATTCATCCTGTTCCTCCACATCTATATGGGACACCCAAAATTCCTAAAGTAGACACAGTGCTGCATCCAGTAGTAGAAGGGATAGAGTCTCTGACATATCTTCTTGCCAAACTACTAAAGGACCTGAGAGGACAGTCACCATCCTTTGTTAAAAACTCTGAGCATTTTGTTTCAAGCATCAGAAATATTATCCTAAATGAATATGACATTTTAGCAAGCTTTGATGTAATCAGTTTATTTACCAATGTTCCTACTGATGATCTACTTGCAGTGCTTCAAAATAAATTCTCTAAGAAGGTTATGGCACTCCTCAAACACTCTCATCTGGATACTTCAAATATAAAAATACAATACACAAACAAAACTGTGGTCTAGCCATGGGCAGTCCTCTTTCACCAATTTTAGCAAATCTTTATATGGAAACATTTGAAAACAGGTCCGTAGAAGAATACCATCATAAACCAAAATTATGGAAATGGCCGAGTGGTTAGCATATCCACTCTCCTGTCAAGGGGCTGTGGGTTCAAATCCCATCGTGGGCATGGATGTTTGTGATTGTCTGTGAAAGTACTAGTGGTGGTCGGCGGTAGATGGCATTGGTGTAGATGATGAAGGTTGTTGAGGTTCGTTTTGGTGGATTGAGTGGTGGAGATTGAAAATTGTAGAGTAGGTGCCCTCCCTCGATGAGTCTTTGGACTCGCTGGAGGTTTCACATAATAATAATAATAATAATATTCCCACATCTGGATTAATGTGGTCAATCCCTGGGGATGAGGAAGCAGTGTAGAGGATTCAGAAGTGAGTGACCTGTGGAATGTTCCCTATAAGGATAGATTTGAGGGTATGTGGATTTCAGAATTGATAGGAGTTACAAGATACAAGATACAAGACTTACAAAATTTCCCTGACTCTAATATCTGTATTACTTCTTACATGTTCATTCTATAAGGAAAGCAAATTCTATATCTCTAGCCGATTCCTAATTTTACTCACGTGCTTACCCTGCCCGATAAAGATTATTCCTTGCTAAAAGAAATGAATCCTCTAATTTTCTTCTGGGGCCGTCTCCTCTTCAGATATTGACAAATTTATTTTTTAAAGCTGCGCCAGCCAGTATCTCAGAATAGAGGGGACGCTTATTCAGGGAGACTTTTCCAGACTTTTGGTGCACATAAGTGAATAAATTTAGTGCTTAAACTCATAAATTAAACTCTCTACTGTGGCTAAGTAAATTCTGGTTTGCAGTCGTAACCTCTATAACAACATGTTATACCTTTCTTTCAATTCCCCCCGCTATGGTTCAGATTAATGAGTGGTAGTTTTGAAGCAAAACTCAGGTATAAAAGAAAAAACATATTTACTGGAATCTAAAGACATATACACTTAGACCAATCTCACTTTCAATTAGTTCAATGACATGCTAAATTAAACTGTATCAAACTGATTAATACTCTAATGCATGAACAATAAATCCTTCTTTTGAGTTAGAGATTAAACACACATAATATATACATTTCTAATCATATTCTACCTACTATGTTAGTCTTGCACATTAAACTAGTCACAATCATCTGTGATCATTTCAGACAATTTGTCTTATGGACATAGCCACTGCTAAATAATCACTTAAAGTTCTTAAATACTGTCCATACTTGATTATTACACTACAATGATCTTTCCCTTTTACTGACTGGGTAATTATACAACAAAATCTGTACTTTACCATTTCTTGGGGCAGGATCTCCAGGTCAGTCTGAACTGTCCTTCTTTGTTTGAATTATTTCTTGATACTTCCATAAGCCTGCATCCATGTGGTGGATCACTATGGTCATCAGATTAAGCTATGCTCTGCACCTGACGTTTTTCCCTCATTTATTCTCGATCTGTTTTGGGCCATCCTAGTTTCTACTGCCGGTTCATAGGATACGTCCGCAATATTATTCCGTCAGAACTTTCAGCGAAGACAGCATATGCCGACAACTCGCGCTTTAGTACCGGCAGAAATTCAGACATCGAAGGGAAAGACGCACCGTCTGATATCGTTCTATCGCCAAGAAACACCATCAGGAACTTCTGGTCCACGGGAGAAGTCGAATCATCATCCAGCAAAATAGGTGAAAAAAAGCCTTGAGAAAGGGATGCAAACCCTGTTTATTCTCCCTTCACTTCCCCCCTTTTTAGTACCCTGTTACTAGCTGCGATAGCACCCTCTTACTTTCTGCGATCTTTTCCCGCTCGCTACTTTCTTTGTCCGTGGGGAACTTCGGCACATCGCAAGATCTCTAGCAGCATCTTCTGGGAAACGAATGTGCATTGCTTTCCAAGATTGCCAATGCTTCAGGCCTGCCCATGACCTTTGGACTATTGTTTACATCTAATTTACCCATTCATTGTATACATGATGCATTCATATAATACATTTATACACAAAGTTCTTTACATGGTCTTACAATTCTACTAAAAGGAGGTAATTCTATTTCTATTTAGAGTTAGTACTTTATTTCTTCTGCTCGAGTACAAGTTTTTTCTCTCAGCTGATTTTTCTGACTTGTTAAATCCTGAATGAATTGTTTCTTTTTTAAAGTTCTTTATTCAGGATGTAACACAGGGAAAATGTTTCAGCACTTGGCTAGAGGGATCAGAACAAGGTGATCATCCTTGAAAGTTCAATAAAGGTATGGTTTAGTAGGAGGTGTTAGGACTAGATTTTTTAATTGGAGAGTTGTGAATGAGTGGAATGGGTTACCAGGATCAGTTTTGAGTGCTTTGTCTGTTAATGGATTCAATGAGAGGTATGGTAGATTGTGTCTCCTGCATTGAATCTTTGGACTCCATGGAGGTGCCCGTATAATAATAATATAAATATATACAGCAGGTAGAGTTCTCTATAATAAGTAGTTCTGTCTAAGGAGATCTAACATTCCCTTTCTTTATAGAATCAAAATTAGTAAATTAATTTCTACTATTGTATATATATCTAATTTTTAATACATGCAAACAATTAAATGGCCATTCTAAGAATTGCTCAGTATAATCTTAGTAAAATATATTTATTTTGTTCTCTGACTCACAGTTAAATATAATTTTGAAAGATAACATCAAATACTTTACAAAAGAAAACTGAACATAGCATTCAGCTAAAAGTTCTGTAGTTTCACTTGGCCATACGAGAACTTCTTTTGCAGCATTTATTTTATTGTTTTTATTCATTCATTCATTCTGCCTTACCTCTCAAATTCCTTAGAATATAATAAGTTAAAAGTCCTCACTTAACCAATATACTTGCATATATCATCTATCAACAAGTTACCTTAAACACATCCTTCTTTCATTCTTTTGAAGTGGGCATGAAGAATAATCACTTTGGCAATAAAATACATTTAACTGAGCAGTTCTTGATGCACTTCCAATCAAAGAAACTTTACTGCAAATTTCATCTTACTCTTTAGAACATATATCACTTGTGTCTTGCTTACAAACACTTGATACATTATATTGTCCTTCAATTCCTCCTTGGAGAGTAGTTGAAGTTGCATATAAAAACCTTTTCCAGATTAGAGAGCTTAACTCTGCAGTTTATTAGAACTTTCTGGTTCTCCTTACCTGCTTGCCTAATCTTTGCTTACTTGCATCCAGCGAGCTGTTCTAAAAACAACTAATGTGCATGCCCATTACAGAGATTAAAAGCAAAACTCATGTGGCAAAATGGCTATTATTACTGTATGGCATACAAACACTATAAACAAACATAATAATATACATACAGCATTTCTGTTAAATTCATAATGATTACAATGTACAGTAAGCAAGTTTACTGCTTACAACTATGTTTAAGTCTCCTTTATTACACTACTGCTTAATCACATGGCAGTTCCAGTAATAATAAGCATACCACTGCATTACTAACTGCAAAAACATATATATATATATATATATATATATATATATATATATATATTTTAGAGTATCTTATAAATAACAAAAATATGTTCTTCATTATTGAAATTTTCCCTGAGCATATACAGTCAATCACAAAAATCAGTGTACAACCTTAAAAACAGCATTATTAGAAAAACTATAACAATTTGAGAAATTATACATTTATTACAGTAAAAGATGAAGTATATACAGATGTGTGTATCAAAGAAAAGGAGAAAATATCAAGCTAATATACAAGAAATATATTTTTAACGAAAATATGTATGTCACAAAAAAAGTCTGCATACAAATGAAAAAAGAAAATTAGAAATGTTCAAGATTCATATCTCTGGAAAATAAATTAATATCGTGTAGGCCATCCTTTGGAATCAGTCACCTCCTGTAATCTTATGAGCCTTGAGTCATGAGATTTTGTGGTATCCGGTGTAATTTCAGACCATGCCTGCATTAATGCTTCCTTCGAGGATCCCCGATTAGAGATAGTGTGTTTTTGAACTCTTCTCTCAAGTTCATCCCATAGATTTTCAATTGGATTTCAGTCCGGTGACTCGGGAGATGAATGGAGCTGTTAAAGTACCATATAAAGCAGCCACTCCTTGACAGTCTTGGCTGTGTACTTAGGATCATTATCCCGCTGAATCACCCATTGTCTTCCAAGTCTTAAGCTGTTGACAGATGTCTGTAAATTGGTATATTTTAGGTGGTCCATTGTACCCTCGATGTAAATTAATTTCCTAACCTCAGCTGCTTCCATAGATCCTCAAACCATTACATTGCCTCCACCATGCTTGACTGTCAGAACAAATTTTCAGGTTTCATTTCTTATTTTTCTCTCACCAAATCTTTCCATGACCGTTAGATCCAAAAATATTATATTTGCTTCTGTCGGTAAATAGGATTGTTTTCCAAAAATCAAACACTTTGTCGATATACACTTTTTGAAAAGTTAAGTCTTTTTGTCTGATTTGTGGAGGTTATTGGAGGCTTTCTTCTGCGAACTTTATCATTAAATCCTTTAGATCGAAGAATTCTTCATACAGTCTTGGCATGCACAGTCTTTCTAGTCATCGTTTCAATATATTCTGTTAATTTTGGAACAGATATTTTCGGATTTGACTTCACTTCTTTTAGAACAGCTCGAACATCTCAATCACTCAATACTTTTGGGCAACCACTTCGAGCTTTGTTGAACACATTTCCAGCTGACTTGTAATTTTTAATAACAGTTTGGATACTTGAACGGCTTTTTCCAACAATGTTTGAAATCTCGCTATAAGATTTATTTTCATTTTGCAACTGTATTATCACATTTCTTATCCCCAGAGAAATTTCTATTTGTGGAGTCATTTTAACTGAAACACTATAAAGAACTTGACTAACACACACAAGATTATCTTTTCAGCAGTGGGAAACAATAGCGTTTCCTGATTGCTTAAATAAGAATGAGTTCATATAATGAAACAGAAATACATGTACTATATGCAGATTTTTGTGACGTGATTTTTGAAGTTATTTGCTTTTCTTGTGAATTCACTTTATTTCAATCATCTATTATTTTACAATAACAGATGATTGAAATAAAATAAATATAAATAAAATATAAGGTTACTAAACGTGAGGTTTCTCAAACGGTCATAATTTCTTAAATGGTTACATTTTGAAGATATTGACCTTTGTGAATGACTGTATATTGCTATTATTACTATTACCTATCATTATTCCATTACACCTCCAGGGAATCAAAGGACTCATCATGGGACGGCACACTACTCTACTTTGCTAAAAGCATCCCATCCTCTCCACTACTACTTAATTCTCTGACTACGACACTACTACCCTCAATGCCATCTATCACCCATCATCACCAACAACAGTATTTTTTTGTCTGTAAATTGCGTGTCTTCTGAAGGCCAATTTGTCTGTACGTGGGACGAAAAACCCAAGTTTCTGGGAGAAAAAACCTTGCTACCACTGTATGAGATTGGCTAACTCACCTTCAACTGAAAAAGCCCATATAAGGATCCCCTTGTCACAATGAGAATCGAACCCAGTCTTTTCCAATTGAAGGGCACAATGTTCCGCTATTCTTCCAGTTGCGCTATGGTGGCTCTTTATAAGACTAAAAAATTATTATTATTATTATTGTTGTTCCGGGCAACTCCAAGGAGTCGACAGACTCATCGAGGGAGGCCCTAACATCATGTCAAGAACAACTATTTGACATTCACACAGTATCTATCATACCTTGCTTTGAACTCATTCACGGTCGTAGCACCCACAACACTCTGGAAGCTTATTCCACTCATTCACTACTCTCCAAGTAAAAAACTAGCTCTAACACCCTTGTCAACCACGCTCTTGCCCAGCTTCCATTCATGGCCCCTAGTCCTCCCACCACCAGTCATATTTTCAAAAATATCTTCTGGTTCAATCTTATAGAAACCCTTCAGTAATTTGAATGTCTCAATCATATCACCCCTCCTTCACCTATTGACCAATTTCTGCAACCCACAAATCTTCATCCTATTCTCATAAGGTTCATTCCACAGACCTGCTATCATCTTGGTCACTCGTCTCTGGATCCTCTCTACTTCCTCCCCATCACGAAGAAACCCTGGTGCCCATAACTGGGCACAGTAGTCCAGATGGGGGTCTTATCAAGGCTTGATACAGAGGAACAACAACTTGTTTGTCTCTGCATATTAAAGTATTTTTCAGAAGCCAAGTGATTTGGTGAGCTGTTTTAGTCACTTTTGCAATGTGCCCCCTAAACTTCAATTCCCTATCCACCAACACTCCCAAATCCCTGGCCTCATCAATCTCCTGGAGTATGGTTCCACCAATGCGATATACTGCTGCTATTCTTTTCACCCCGAAGTGCATAACCTTACACTTTGGCACATTAAATTGACATCCATTTTTCCTAGCCCAGTCCTCCAAACTATCCAAATCATCCTGTAAAATTTTGACATCCTGTGCACTCATAATTGCTCTACCCAACTTTGCATCATCAGCAAACAAGTGAACACTTCCTCTCAAATCCTTTCCTATATCATTGATGAACAAATTGAAAAGCAGTGGTCCAAGAACAGAGCCCTGTGGCACTCCACTAGTCACAAGCCATCTTTTAGACTCCACTCCTGAATAAACCACTCTCTGGTATCTCTCCTTCAACCACCCTCCTATCCATCTCACCAACCCTATATCTATCCCCATCTGCTCCAGTTTACTGATTATGGTTCTATGTGGTATCCTATCAAAAGCCTTGGCAAGGTCTAGTAGTATTACTGTAAACCCATTACCCCTATCCAGTTCAGCCGTCACTGTGTTATAAAACGTGAGCAAATTACTGAGGCATGATCTACCCTTCACAAAACCATGTTGTCCCCCATACAATATCCCATTTTCATCGATCCATTAAATTAATATAACAAGTAAGGCAATTATGTGAAATGTTTACACCACTATCGTGTTCCCTTGCCAAAGTACAGTTAATTAAAAGATGGTCCATTGTACAGAGATCATTTGACAAACTAAACCATTCAATGGTTGGTTTACTGAGAATTTGGTTATTTGAAGGTTGGATAATAGAGGTGACTATACTACACTTTGATATCAGCCAGTCAGTCATTATCTTTTCCATGTCACTAGATTCATATCCTTTTTTGATCTGCTCAAATTTTTGTAATAAATTTCTGTACTGAATGTTGTGAAATGCCTTTCCAGAGGTGTGGCTTTGTGTATCTAACTCAGTTGTCTCTATATCATGGAAAGTGAGTAAATTACTAAGCTAAGACTTACTTTTCACAAAATACTTTCTGTACTCCCATAGAGTATCATATTTCTATTGACCCATTCTTGTATTCTTGCTTCAACAAACTTTTGAAGCCAGAAGTTGGTTGAGAACTTAAAACTCAGTAGTTAAGGGTAGTGGTTAAGATATTCCAATACCTTAACTGCCATTCCTGAGATACTGATTTCTATAATTTTTCTACCTCTCTGTAGTAACCTCCTTTGTGTAGAGGAACTAACTTGTTCATAGGTATTCACCATATTTTAGAAGAAAATATTTCCTTTTAAAAGTGTGAATATATATATTGAGAGCAGATGATCACAAAGATTATCTGCATGGAGTAAATGATTCTTGTAAATTAAATAGGTATACAGCATATTACCATATGAAATATGTAAATTGATATAAAGCTAAATTAATTTTTCTTTATACTAGGAAATCTACAAAATGCATTAGTTCATGGATCACCTTTGATTTAAATTGCTGCTCAGTCAGTATTTCACTGTTTGTTGAAACTGCCAAGTCATCTATGGAAACTCCTGTTTGCATGCATATCTAGTTGTTATGGAGATGCTTTAACTATGAGAATGATAAAAGAAAAAATAATAATAAAATATTTATATAAACCTGTATCAGGTGACTTATTTAAGATGTTCTGCAACATTTATCTTTTTTTGGGTTGGACTAATATTCATTTATGAGAGATTATGTTAAGAAACATTTCTTTTCAGGATTTTTTTTTTTTTGCTAGCAATATAAATGTTAGCATGTTTAATGCTCCATATTACAAAATTAGTGACTTGCGTGATTGTAAAGGTTCCCACTTATTTTGTTTTGTTAACACAGTAAACTCTTAACAAAGTAAAGCCTCGCTTCAACAAACTCTTTCTCTCTTCAACAAACTTAATTCTTTCACTGAGTTTGTCATGGGCTACTTCTGAAGTCACTACACTCCAGATGAGATCTTGAAAAAAACCTCTTGCTGGTATATTTTAAGATTAGAATGCCTTTATTTAATTTAATTATCTCTTACTTTATATTTTAACTAAGTGATAATTTGTTAGAGGTTAACAGGCCTCTACAATCCCCATTCCAAAAAGTTTTGGTAAATTCTAATGTTTTAGTCTGGATAATAGTGAAAGAAAATAGCAGCAGGGGAAAAAAAAAATTTTAACAATAATTATTTCTTAATGTCAGTATCAAAACAGTTCATTAAAATCACATTAGTTGAATGACTATATACTTTACAGACCAGAAGATATACATTGGAATGTCACATTCATTAGAGATACCCACCTTCAGAGATAGCAGTCTTGTTACACCAATGTATCAGCTTCACAAAGTTCTGGAAACATTCCACCAATATCCCCTCTCGGTCATCTTGAATTCCTGTTGCCCATTATATTTGCTAGTGGTTACAGTTCCTATCACAAACATTTTTCTACCACATACTAAACATAATAGGATTGGGTATGGAATGATGACTGCAGAAACTTTTTCATTAAGGTAAAGTCACTATCATGTTCTTGTAAATATTACTGGACAACACATACCCTCTAACATGATTGATTATGAATCGGTACACTTGATTGGCAATAATTTTTATATGGGCCATTCATCTTCTTTATACCAAGAAGCCTAAGAAGTTTCATGAAAACATGCCCTAAGCCACCACTATCATGATTGCCTCACATTGTTGTGATTAAGTTATTAAATGTTAACAAAGGAGGACACAATTTAAAAAAAATAATAATAAAAATTTCTTAAACTAAAATTTTGATCATATTAATTACTTTATTAAAACATATTAATAACATATTTCCTTTAACATATAAAATGTATGTATGTTTAATTATTTTACTCTTATTCTAACTTTACATAACAAAACAAACTGAATTGTTAACATACTAATGAGAGTTGCTCTTTAAATTTTTTTTATAAAATCATATTTTTCTGATGTACCAACTCTCTTAAGCAGTTGCTTATTACTTAAGATTTCTTCATAAAATTGCAGACTATGTCTACTGCAAAAGTTGAATTTTACCTTTACCAAACTTTTTTTGCACTTTCGGTCAACATTCTGTTTCATTCATCTGACTATTGCAATTCCATTAAACTAAATACTCTCCCAGTGGTGGTATTGGGAGCAGGAATTGCAAACATATATTGACAAATTTTAAGAAATTCTTAATGTTGTTCCAGATTATCTGTTGCTTGAAAATACCTGAACCATTTCTCATATATTGATTTTTCATTGAAATTAGAATTCTGCTGCAGATCATTTTTTTAATTACCATATTGATTCACACACTTCGAATCACCAATTGTTATTTTCCTTTCAATAAGATATTCAATAGCTTTCATTATATCCTCCCAAAGAGGGATTTTTTGAAAGTGACATCCAATTAAAAACTTTGAATGGTAAAAACTGAACAGTCACAAGTTTAGGTAGTCCATTCCAGGTTGATATATAATCAAACAATTTCTTTCTTTTTTTAAAAAAATTTGCCAGTCTCTCTCTCTCTCTCTCTCTCCAGTTCAGAATATTTATTGAGAATATTATTCACTGTCAGTGGGAAAACTTTGTTTCTAATCTAACTTGTAAAATATCAGAAACTTCTCCCAAATAGACATTGTTTCTATAACACAATTATACTCTTTTTCCATATTTAAAAAGCTCTGGTGAAAACTGCAGGCTAATGAATGTACAAACATTAGGTATGCTTCATTTGATGGGTTTTCAAAGAATGATTTAAGCATGGCCAGAGGTTTACTCATTGCTTAAAAAATAATATTTTAATAGCTCATACATTTGTAATACTCTTGAGATTACTTGATATAAGGATAACTAATGACTCTTGGAGTGACTAAGAATTTGTTTATAATTGACTTTGACAAAAGAACAAAATTCTGTCAACTTTTCAACCTGGACACTGTAAATGGAAAAATGACTATAAATCTGTACAACAATGCTCTCTATATCAGTTGGCAAAGCATCTACAGCATGTTGGATACAATTATTTACAATATATGCTGTACATCTGCTACCTTCTAAATGTTTAATATTTTCTTATAGTAATGCAAATACATTATTTTTCCCCAACGTGTTCACAGAATCCAAAATTTGTTATAGCTATTGCCACCGAAAGCAACACACGTTTGTGTACAATTAATTTTTCTCAGTATATTTGTTAATAATTCCTTATTGGTAACTGCCTTTTTGTTTGACACTAATGTCATCTCGACAGGTTTGTTCAATCCCAAAATTTTTGCAGTTAAAATAATGAATTATAACCAGAAATAATTTCATGCCTTTATTGTTTGTTGCTACCATCTGTTGCAGAATGAAATGTTTCTTAAGTCTTCTAAAGTCTTTTCTAATGAGTAGGGTTCCAAAACGTCTTTATTTAAAACATGAGTGTCCAATCTTTTGGCTTGCCTGGGCCATATTGAGTAAAGAGGAATTATCTTGGGCTGCATATAAAATGTATAATATAATTAATGTATATAAGTAACAAAACTTCCTTTATTTTTTTTTAATTTTTTATTATAACATTAAAAAAAAAAAAAAAAAAGAGGGCAGCATACACACAAAATTAATGAGATATTTGGTCTTGTTTACGTGAAACCAATGCATCAGTGTCTTTATAAGTCCAGTCCTTTTTTACCAACAATCGCTGGGGTGCCATCAGTAGCTATACCAAATATGTTGGCAAAGGTTAATAAAAATCGTTTCAACGTAATTTTTACTACTTCATACAAATCAAGAGATTTAGTTGTGTCTTTTAATGGCACCAAAGAAGCCATTTCTTCATGTTATCAACACCTCTAATAAAAATGACAAGTTGAGCCATATCTGTAACATCAGTACTTTCATCTATTGCCAAGTCATAAAATTGAAATTGGCAGCTTTACTCTTCAAATTTCTTTCGATAGATTTCCCTGTTTCTTCAATTCACCTAGAGTTTGGTGATACAAACTGATTTTAGAAAAATCCGTTTTTTTTTTATCAGGACAAATTATGTCTGCGACACTTTCCATACATTGTTTAATAAACTCGCCATCAGTAAATGGTTTTGATTTTTTTTGCAATCAGACTTGCTACCACATAACTAGCCTTCATAATAGTCTGTTTGAGTTGTAACTTCCTTGAAAAAACTTTGATGAAATGACAGACTTTCTTTCAGTTCCTCTATTTTGTCTTTACGAAACATTCCTTGATATACGTCAAATTTGGCACTTTGCTTATAATGTCTTTTCAAATTATAATCTTTGACAAACTGACATGATTTCCAAACAAATCAAGCATAGTGCCTTGTTATTTTTCTCGACAAAAAAGTAGTCATTTGTCCATTTTTTATTGAACACTCTTCCTTCATTCATGATTTTTCTTTCTTTCTTTTTTTTTTTTTTTTTTGATTCTGTTTTCTTTTGAGATGACATTGAATGCTGGTGTAAAAAAAAAAAAATTAATAATTAAATACCCATTTATTTTTATAGTATTAGCAATGTTGTAAATGTGATTATAACAATATCATGAGCAAAAAACTATTTATAAATTTGTGTACTTCCTATATCACAGCTGCTAAAAAAATTTAACTTATTAAATTATTTTACAAAATAACACAAGAAGCTCGAGTTTAGTAATAAATCTGTTTAATGACAAAAATGCCTGTCTTCATAGGAACATGCACATGTAAATTGGTGAAAATATTTTATAGGTAATTGCTGCATCTTAGTAGGCAAGTTGCACAAGCACATGTAACATCGGATACGTGCAGGTTTCGATTTGATTGACTGTGTGTGTGACAGGCACAGGAGGAGGAGAAGTTAGCAATGCACTGTACTCCTTACACAGGGTTTGTTGTCACCCACACAGTCCACGCTTGAGCACTGCACAATAGAGTCATGAAAAATATTGCTAAAAATTACATAATAATGTTAAAATTTTAGGATCTTATGGGCTGCATTACTAAGAGTAGGGCGACATGTGGGCCACAAATTAGACACCCCTGATTTAAAACTTCTGTCTTTGTCCTTGCTAAGGAAATTTGCACAGCTGTGATTCATTGAAGATTTTTGAGTTCAATTTATTTGTACAATCTACAGATTTAAAGTTTGAATGATGCATGGCTGTGTGGTAAGCTAACATTACTTCAGCAGCTGCAACCTTATCATCTAATTTGAAATTGTGTGGTATAAATTTATTGTACCACACAATTCCAAATTAGACGTTAAGGTAATTCTCTTATGGCAGTCAGTTTTCAGATGTTGCTCTAAAGCTGTCTTGCCTTTATAAGCAATATTTACAGTTTGATTGCAAGTTGGACAAAATGCTTTATCGTCCTTTTTCATAGCTTTAAACATTTTGAAGGTGTTTTGAAGATTTTCATTAAATCTACATTTTTTTTACTCATTCTGATTCTACAAAAATAACTATTTTAGGTTAATTAAATTTTTATGAGTAACTAAATAATAATAATTCCAATTTTAATACCTGGTAGAACACTTTTAGCTGAATACAACCTTTTTTTGTGTTTCAATTCAATCAAATACAAACCTGAAATGAACATTTTACATGCAACACTAAACCATGTTGAAATTATTAATTTAGTCATTCACAAACATATGCAAAAATAAAAAGACTACTGCACATTTTACTTCACTTAAAAATGAAGCTAATGTGTCTGTCCTACATAAGCGCTATAATGAAATTGCTTTATTTTTGAAATGCGACATGCACATTAATGCCAAGCAAAAATTCAGCCATTCCATTGGAAGGTGACTTGCGTATGCCCACCACATTCATTTCATTATTGGCATTTCATTGAACAGACACTGTGTTCCTCTTCATACAAAACTGAAGGTTAAAATTCAAAACTGTAAAAGTAAGACATTTACTGTTTTTGTTCAAAGATGGGAGAACGAAGGACCACAGATCAAATTGTAGGACATCTTCTCTTAAAGTAGGATGTTTGGTAACCCTAGTTATGACCATTCACTATGGGCTCATAGTTTTGTTTTTTGTTAACATACCCTTTCCTTCTCCCTGCTAGACAAATCAGGAACCTAGATTCGTCACTCCATCAAACACCATTTCTAAAACATTTCATGATGTTTTAGAAGGGCAAACTACTAGCCTTTTCCATAATCATTTTCATCTGAGAATTAGTTCTTGATTTGTTGTAAGAAAGGCATCTTTGCACTTTTTGGGTACACCTAAATTGCAAAAATGCTGTCCACGCAGTAAACCCAAAAAGAAGGCTGAGATTGAGTGGAGGAGAACAAGAAATTTAAATTTTTCAAAGTGCAGTTAGCCAAGGTTATTGTAAGAAGTTCTCTATGATCAGACCTTCAATCTGCTTGTAAATTTTATTCTTCAAACCGCATCACAAAATCCAGAATTTTATTTATGCTAAGAATAAAAGCTGAAGAGTTTTGGCCAGCAAAATATTCAAAATTAACAAGTTCATGTGGAAAAAAAAATTTTATAATAATCTTATACACAAGAGGTTAGTCAGCCTATAGTATGTTGGTGCTGTGGATGGACAAGAAGGATCTTGTTCACATTTGATTGAAGAGCTGTGGATGATATTCCTTGGGAAACCCAAACTATAGGAGACTATTCTAGAGGATAGCAGAAGGAATGAATGAAGAGGAGAAATTGTTTTGTGGGTTTGAGATTGAACTGTGAAGGTGTGGTGTTGAATAGTTGGTGCATGTGTATCAGTGGATTTAGCAGTAATTAGAACAAAAAAAAAATGTATTTTTATTTTATGAAGTTTTTGCAGCAGAAGAGACTATGGTGATGTGTTTGTGCCAGTATAGGTATGAAACATAGATATGAAAGTTAACTCAAAAGAAAATGGGTATTGGTTGATAATTGGTATATTATCAAAAGTGAGGAAGAATGAAGTAAGATCTTATCTTCATCTCATTTAAAAATGGTAAGGAGATTGGTTTTTAAGGTTTTTCTATAACCAATAGTTATAGAATATTTTAAATCTTGATTCATTGAGTGTTGCATGGTTTCTTGAAGAATGGAGAATACTTCATCAGCAAAAACTATACATAGGATTTGTGATTATGTGAAGTCATTTTACTGTATTGAGAGTATCGATTGTTACAAAAGACTGGGGGCTGCACTACCAGACTCATTCAAATACCCTCGAAATATCAAGAGCAACATTAATTTCTCCAAACTTTTCCATGGCTTATGCCCAAAGTGGGTAAGGTTAGATAAGAGATATATGGTGAAATAAGTAGCAGAATGCACATTGCTGATCACTAATAGTCTCCATTTTTTTGAGGTGGTTGGTTATGACTTTTCCATTATTTTTGAGAGCATTGAAGTGAGTAAAGGGGACAAAAAAAAAGGGAGATAAATTTTTTTTTTTTTAGCACAAGCTTTTAGTATAACTGGGGGGGGGGGGGGGGCTAGAAAGTTCTGATAAACACTTAAAACAAAAATGATATTAAAGCAACTGATATAACTACAAGAAAGAACGTACTACTGAAGGTAACTTGTGTTCTTATGTTCTTTTTTGTGGTCATATTAGTTACTTCAATATCATTTTGTTCTAGGTGTTTATCAGAATGTTCCACCCCCCCCCCCCATATTGATGAAAGGAGACACTATACTAGACTTTCTAATATATTAATTGGAAGGAAAGACTGAGACCAGAGGTGTGTCCTATCTTTAAGTGATGTTACCATTGGACATATGTGAGAGGAGGGGCAGCATGGAAGGGCAGAAATTGAACTCCAAGCTAGAAACCAGAACGCCTGACTTCCATTTGAGTAGTAGACAGGTTTTTTGCATTTGGCATTCATGAAGTCTACTTTTAGATTTTATTTTATTTATTTATTTAATAAATATATGATATTTATTATTTATTTAATAAATATATGATATTTATTATTTATTTAATAAATATATTTATTTTTACAGTACTTAATAGGCTGGAATGAAAGCTTGAATTTGTGATTTGAGCCATTGAATGTGTCCTTAATTTTTGTCTTGAACTATTTTGGCTATTGGAGAAGTGGAGCTCGAATAGTGGTCAGAGGTATTGAGTGTAATGGGAAATAAAGGCCTTCATTCCATCAAAAATAATTTCTCTTCTTTGGCTAGAGCAGGCACTTGGATCAGGAGAGTAGAAACAATAATCAACACTATGTAAAGAGTCATAGAATTCCCAAGGAGTATCCCAATTGGCACTGTTATTGTACTAGGATACAAGGCTGAGATTGGCTAGGATAAGATCAATGTGTAGAAAATGATACACATACTTACTTCAGTTTTGTTTGTAGGCATCTTTTTCAAGATGGAGGGGAGTGGGGTATATATCCTGTTCAGTGGAGAAAGCATGTTAGGTGGCATACTTTTCAATTGTTGCTAAGCTAGAAGCATATATCTATATCTCTGCTTGCATCAGTTGCTCAGATACAATTGTTTCACAGTAAATTAAACATCCTGTTGTAATAAATTGGTTAATATCTCATAAAAACTATAATTTGATATTTCACTTGTAAGATACCTATGGGTGGTTATATCCTACTATTAATGTTGTAGGATCTACTGCCCTTTCCAAAATAAATTAATGTGCCATTCATTTCTCTTGGTAAAAACCAACAAACCTCGACCAAGTCATACAGAAAAAAAATAAGATAAAAATCTTCACGTAAGCTAAATATTACTTTCAAACTATATATCATGTATTATTAAAATGTATTGAACTCTGTGCACAATCTATGCATAAATGTAAATGCAATAGAAATGTTAAAATCTGAGAATTTAATGAAATGATGTTGACTGTGAACATCGTCTAATATATTAATATACCATTTTAAATTATATTTGTAAATACTCCTTAGAATTAATAAAGACTATATTATTTGTTAAAGCAGGATTGAAGTGAATAGTTTAAGGCATGTGAGGTTTTTTCATGCCTCAAACAAACCAGTGTAAGGATACATAGTTTTTTTTTTCCCTTATGAAGACAGTTTCTTCTTTGATTGAAAAGCTCTCCATAACAGCTGCATGTTGGAGTTTTGATATGAATAATGATGTTACTTTTACAGCCGAAAATAAATTTTGAACATGTGTATAAGTAAAATTATAATAAGCTGATATAATTATATTTTCTAATACAAAACCTTTCATATACTAAATTACTTCAAGAATTGTTTAATTAATTTTTTATGTGAACAATGTATTCTTCATAGAAGAAAGAAAAAAGTTTCATCTGATTGTTCAGGACTTTTCTTCCTGAGATTTTATTGTCATTCTCGTTTAAAAGTTTTTGCAGTCCCACTTGAGGAAAAATGTTTCTGCATAATGCAATCAAAAATGACTTGCGATCTCCCCCCCCACCAGAAGTATCATGATTTCATTCTTTGTTTAAAAAAAGAAACAAAGAGAAAGTGACTTTCCTAACATTGCTGGGTGATATTTTGTTGTTAATTATTATAACATCTTTAGTAGCTGAAAGATTATTAATGCTTCAAGTAGTCATTACTAAAATCGAATGAATAAATCTGAAAATAAGTTTGCCTTCCCAAAGATAGTAATTAAAAGCATTGTTCAGATATTTGAGAACATCTTTTGATATAAAGAATATATATTTGCTGCTGCAACACATGTAGCTGAAAGAATATTAATAGTCCAAGTAGCCATTACTAAAATCGTCAAATGAAAAATCTCTGAAAGTGAATCGAGGTGTGTCTGTACATTCTTTTTATTAAAAAAAAAGTTGGAATATATTTTCTCATGAAGAATAACATTTAAACATTTGGGATATATATATATATATATATATATATATATATATATATATATATATATATAGCAGTCTTAAATTGTATTGTCTAGTCAAGTTTTTATTTAAGAGTTACTGTTTCAAATGAATAGATTTAAATTGTTTGGTTTATTAATAAATATTCGGTATTAGGTAATACCAAATATTTCAGATACTAAGAAGTCGAATGTTTTTAGGAAAGGTCTATATTTGTCAGTAAGATCAGCACATATTTTTATTGAATTATTTACTAATTTATTGACAAAAACTTGAAAAGAAATGTTGCCAATTTATTGATAGCTTTCAGTATATTAAAAAGATCAATCCTAATAGAGTACTTTTGTTACAGGTAAATTAAATAAATTTTTAGCATGTTGTTGATAATGCACTTTATTTTATTTTATTATTATTTTTTTTGTCTTGTTATATTGTTTACAGTGATATTGTCAGAGTTAAAGGTGGTATTTTGATAATAAATTTGATTAAATAAAAGACATTTTTAATTTGGTTTTATTTGTTTTTTGTTATTCTCTCAGTGAGTATTGAGTTTATAGAACCACTCATTACAATGTTGATACAGAACACAAGTCATACTGTTAAATTAAAAATAAAGCTTTACTTAGTTGTGTAGCTGTTCTGTAAAAAACGAATTGTTTAGAAAAATTAAATATATCAGAGGATTATTGAGTTTTCAGACCCATGTTTCAGTCTCATTTTTCAAATACAGCCATCCCTCGATTAATACGCCTAATGCCTTCTTTTAAACAGGCGCATTAATCGAAAACGCACTATAATATGGGAAATGGGAAAAAGTATAATTCGTTCCTCAAATTTCTTTTTTGATCCTTAATTCTTTTTGTAAAAGAATTAGGGTATATCTCAGGTCTATAATAATATAAATTTATTATTCTACTTCTTAACAAAGAATTGAGCTAGCGTTTCGTTTTCTGTCTTCCGTTTCTTTTTTTCATACATCCTATTGCCTCTTCTACTACTTCTGCAAATTTTACTGCTTCTCTCTTCATCAGGGTCGGCCTTTAAGCATTGCTGCTTAAAAGCTTCGATTGTACGAAAAATATTTTCAAATTGGTTCTGTGAAATCTCTTTGAGCTTGTCAGGGATTAAATTTTCTTCATATTCTTCAAGATCTTTCCGCTGTGCTTCTAAATTTAGCAGTTCTAAATTCCGGAATCGCTCAATTTCTGAGAATGAGATTTAATTAACTTAGATTCATAAAAGCGAAAAGCCTCTAAAATCATTTGCAAAATGTGGAAGAATGTGCTTCCAAACGGCTTTATAACCAGGCTGAGATTTCTCTGATTTGGCCATAAAAGTTTTGGAAGGCATTCGCTTCCAAAAAAAAAAGGCTGGTTTCATTGACATTAAATATTTGTTGGTTACAATACTCCTTCCCCTCTTCCACAATTTTCTTTAAAATCCCTGGATAATTTGCGGCCACCTCCTTATCTGCACTTGCAGCTTAGCCTATGATCAGAACATTATGAAGGCTATTTCTCTTTTTGAAACGCTCAAACCACCCAGCATTAGCATGGAATTCTTATTCTTTTCCGTCATTGATAGCCCTTTCTTTCAAGGTTGCAAAGAGACAATGCTTTTGATTTAATAAGGTCAGTGCTTAGCAAGATCCGTTTTTGGTTACAATCTTCGATCCATGTAGAAAGAAGTCTCTGCAATTCAGTCATTATAATACTTTGATTTCGAGTGCATGCATGATGAACTTGAAGCAGCCTTACCTTTCTCTTTGTATTCAACAGCCTTGCTTAAAATTGCTTTCATAGTTGATTCACCCATTTTTATGTTCTTGTCCTATCTTTGCTCTGGACTCGCCTTGTTCATTTTTCTTTATTATTTCAAGTTTTTCTTCCAATGAGATTACTTTTCGAATCATTTTCACACTTCCACTTTTTTGCTCACTAATTCTTTTACTCATGATGAAAAGGTTGAGAAAATATTTAAAAAAAGTAAAGAAAACAATTTCAAAGGAGGCACGAGATATAATCAGCAATATACTATATAATTTGCAGACGATGTGAATTTTAGAAGTAATGGAACATAAATGTATATGGAAATAGTGTAGTATGCCATTAAAAAATAACTTTGTAAAATTTTTTTAAATCGGTAACTAAATTATTTCATCCTGGCGAGTGATTTTTTAAAATAGTTAGCCATAAAAAATGTATAGAGAGAAAATTTTTAAAATCTGTAACATTTCTTTTTAAGATAGGCGCACTAATCGAATTTGGGTATAGAAAACAAACGACGCATTAATCGAGGGATTGCTGTATTTGTGTATTCCTGGATGTCTTATTAGTGAAACATTTGTGTATGGTATGCTAGCTAGCAAACATTTTGCTAAACTGTTTCATAAATGAAAACAGTTTTCTTCTATTCAATCCTGTGTTGAATGGGGGTTGTCCACTGTGTGTTAATACAGCAATGTTTTAGTTGTTACTTGTCATAATTACATCATTAATAAAACTGATGTCCATCTTTGGTACAGCTGTTTAACACGAGTCTTGCAACAGGGAGAGAGTCCCAAAGAGAAGTTTGTGAGGGCTAGGATTCATAAATGGGTTGATAATAGCAGTATTCTGTATTGTGGGTTTGTTAGGGAGGGAGGTCATGCCTTAGCAATCTTCTTACATATTACAACAAGGTGACAAATTCATCGCATAAAGATGCATATACACTGGTGTACTTGGGTTTTTCAAAGGCTTTGATGGACTGCCACATGACAAGCAGGTAACTAAATTGAAACAGATGGAATTATATAATATACTAGTGAGCTGAATAGCTGATTGGTTGTCAGATAGGTATCAGCAGGTTATGTATGGAGAATGGTCTCAAAAGAGGAAGGGCACTAGTGAAGTGCCACAGGGATCTGTTTTGGATCATTATTGTTTAACTTGTATGTTAATGACATTGGGATCAGCTTAACTGGAGATAGGCAGCTATTGCCAATGATGAAAAGTTTGGAAGAAAACTGAGAAGAGCAGATGCTGTAGCATGCAGGAGGAGCTCAATATACTACATGAGTAGGCAAGTGAATGGAGCTATTAGTTCAATGTCGCAAAGTGCAAATATTGAAATTTGGTAGGCAAGGTTGGGATGTATAGCATACAATTAAGGAAGAAATATTAAAGGGAGTGGAAAAGATGGAGAGAGATCTAGGGGTGGATAATGGTGGATGAAGATTTGGAGTTTAGAAATCACATTGCTAAAACTGTAAGAACATCGTAACAGATTATGGCAATAATGAAAAGGATATTGACATGCAGAAGCAAAGGAACTGTGGTCCCTTGTATAAGGCTTTGATCAGTACACACATGGACTTCTGTTTGCAGATTTGGTTGCTTGGTTTTCAAAGGATGAGGATGTATTGGAAAGGGCCCAGTGAAGATTTACCAAGTCTGTCAGGTCTATAGAATGTTATATACGAGGAGGGATTGAGAGACTGCAACTTTCAGAGTCTTGTGGGTTATGATTGAAACATACAAGTTGGTGAGATATTAGCAGATTAATGTAGAGAATAATTTTCATGAGTAGAGGGAGGCAAGGGTAGAATTATAGGTCATCCCTGGAAGCTGTATAAGGATGGAGTAAGAAGAGGGCCTTTGGATGGAGGGTGATTAGCAAGTGCAGAAACTGTAAATAGGTTTAAGGCACGGCTCGATGATTTTTTTTGCATGATAGGGTGCCTTCAGCGATGAATCCTTTGACTCCGTGGAGGTCAGACGTTTCTGTTAAGAAACGTCTGATCTCCACAGTCCCCAGTTTTGTTAAGCCTAAAATATCCCAAGCATCACCTGCCAGGTGTCCATTTGCAGTTTCAATTAATAACTCAGAAACCTGTTTAAACCACTTCCTCTTTCCTGCTAACTCTGTTTTGCTAGAACAGTCTTAAGGAACGGAGAGGAAAAAATCGCGATAATTCGGGGGGGAGAGAGAAACCGCGGTATATGCGATACTTTCCCCATCGCGCCAAAAAAAAAAAAAAAAAAAAAACTTAAGTGACAATGGTTATTACTAACTGAGCTCATGGACAACATTATGAACAGTATGAAACATCGTGTATTGCTGTGACTACATTGCTTTCAAGACCCTTAATAGTCTCATTTTAACCATTGTCTTCATGTATCCATTTATTACTGAATTAAACTATTTATTTACAATTTTTGTGAATGTTTCTTTCACATCTCAATCATACTACTTTTCACCGAAATCAGAAATGTATAAAAATGAATCATAGTTTTTGAATTATCATGATTTTTCTTTTTTGTCCCTTAGTTCATGAAAACCAATGTAGATCCATAACATGTGCTAACGTGAATAAGCTAGTGGTGTTTAGTGTACCTAGGACATGAAGTGAATTGTTGGAAATGATGCGCCCATCCTTATATATATATATATTCATATAGAATTTATCTGCATAAAACAAATTGGGAATATATTACCAACTAACCTTAATCAAATTATACAATCAGTCTCTTCAACAGCCGTAGATGAATATTCTTCGTTTTGTTTCATTTTCATTTTTGTCATTAAAGATTGTCGGTCTCAGCCCTTACTTTAAATGTCGATTTGTCTATCTTTCTTTGAATTGCAGATGAAAAGAGTTTGCGTATCGTGATATATAAGTAAAAACTGATTTAAAAAAAATATTAATACGGTTGTGCATTTTTTATCGATGAAATAAAATTGATTTAAATCCCTTAAAAACAGTCTGTTACTTCACAAAGTAGACAGCATAGATAACCAGCGCATTATGCCACGTGCTAATATAGTTTTATATTAAAGTCGCAAAATGATTTTAGCTGTATAACGCTTAAGAATATAAATATGATGAATTCTCACAAAAGCCCTTTGAAAGTCGATTAGCACTGCCATAATATCACTGTTGACTCTGAAAAGAAAAAGCCTAACAAATTAATCCTTATATGACTTAAAAGTTATCAGAATGTGATAATACTCTATAATAAAATTAAGGCAACAGTTGTTTGTTGTATGAATGGTACATGAAAACATTTCTTGGAAATCGGATATTGAAAAATAGGACATATCGGCTTCCCGAATGCATTTCTAAAGAGGCTGAGACAAATTTTGCGAAAACAGGACTGTCCCATTCAAAACGGGACGGTGGGCACCAGTAGCGCACTCCGGATTTAATCTTGTGGGGGGGGGGGGAGTTGGGTAGACGATTTGAGAATACACACTACGCATCGCATACGACCTATGACTAAGCATCTGCAATGAACGCTGATTCATAAGTAGTATAGAAATAGAAGACACGACACAACATAAATTTAAAAAAAATGAATTTTAATTAGGAAAAGATTTTTGGAAAATGTTCTAGTGGATTTTTTGGGGGGACCTTCCCACCCTCTGGGTGCGCCACTGGTGGACACCCTCGTATAGGAGCATATCTGTCTTTCAGAGGTTGTAGCCGTTGGTTAAAAAAAAGAGGGGGGGGGGACAAGTATAGCATAAATAATTGAGTTCTGTTGCAAAAACTACCCTATTTTTCGGACGATAAGACGCATCCCAAATTTATGAGACGATTTTTAGAAAAAAATATTTTATTATATAAAGATATTTAAACCATTCAAAAATTTTATGCGGGAAGAGTGGAACAAATGGAGGGCAAAGCCAAATCACGTTACAGCAACAGGACGTATGAAACGACCAACAATTTCAGAAGTATGTACCTGGGTGAAAAATTCATGGGAAGCTGTGAAAGAAGAGACGATTATAAAGTCATTTAAGAAATGCGATGGATGGTACCGAAGATGGCGCAGTTTATGAAGGGAGTGACAACAATAGTTCAGACGAAAGTAATACGAACGGTGACATTAACGAGACGAGTGATAGTACCGAGAGTGAAGATGAACTGAATATTGCTAATACAAATGATTGTAACAATAAATAAAAATTAAGTAAGAATCTCGGTACTGTCACTCGTCTCGTTAATGTTACTGTTCGTATTACTTTCGTCTGAACTATTGTTGTCACTCCCTTCAAAAACTGCGTCATCTTCGGTGCCATCCATCGCATTTCTTAATGACTTTATAATCGTCTCTTCTTTCACAGCTTCCCATGAATGTTTCACCCAGGTACATTTAACACTTCTGAAATTGTTGGCCGTTTCATACGTCCTGTTGCTGTAACGTGATTTGGCTTTGCCCTCCATTTGTTCCACTCTTCCCGCATAAAATTTTTGAATGGTTTATTAATAGATCCATCCAAGGGTTGTAATTGACTTGTAAGGCCTCCAGGAATGACAGCTAATTCTGTATTCATTTCTTTTAGAAGTTTCTTGGTTGATTCTGTTTTATGCGTTCTGAATTGATCCCACACTAACAACGCACCTGGACGTTTTGCCTATATCTTTTGTATCCATAATTTCATTCCTGTTTCGTCCATCCAGCCTTTATCTTGAACGTGGATAATAATGCCACGAGGAATTTCATCTCTCGGTAACGTTTTTCTCTTGAAGATTAACATGGAGGGGGGGGGGGGGTAGTTCCGTCCGCGCAACAAGCTAAAACTACAGTGTAGTGAGTTTTTTCGTGACCTGTTGTTTTGATCACTATTGATTTGGTGCCTTTTGAATCTACTGTCCGATTTGAAGGAACATCAAAAGTTAGAGGCACTTCATCCATGTTCGCAATTTGATTAAGCTCAAAGTTGAATTTCCTTCTCGCTGATATGACAAATGTATGGAATTCTATAATTGCCACTAGGCATTTTTTGGGATAGAGTGGTTTTTGTACGCATGCATAACCTGTGTCTTTTCATAAATCTAAAGCACCAAGACGGTGATCCGGTAAAATCTAAAATTCCATTAGCAGTTGCCCATCGTTTCGCTCCAAAAATTATCATTTTCGTAGAAACAGATATTCCCATGTTTCGATGATATGTTACCCAATTTTTCATTTGTACTTCTAATTCTGGCAATTTTTCTAGGTGCGAACGAAATGTTTTCTTGTGTTTACATAGCAGTTTTAATTGTTCCTCTTTTTTTCTCCACCGAACCATTTTTTCTGTTGGTGGTGGAACCAAAATGTCTTTCTGCTGCTCTGTTTTCATATTGTTTTGCATAATTTATCACATTTAATTTATAACTCGCGTTATATGAAAGTCTTTTTTGTTTTACACTCATTTTTTCTAATTTTAAGATTGATTAATTTTAACGACTTATAAAAAATATTTCAAATGAACCGTACAAAAGCGCATATGTTTACACACTAATGACTTTTGATGCTCTAAATCGGTGATTCACCCACATGCAGCGAGATAACTTAGGTAGCTACCTTCAGTGGCGTACTTACTAATTTTATTAACATATTGCGCCAGTAATTGAACTTCGGTACAGTGTAAAGATTCGTATTTTAATGTTACCTTCGGACCATAAGACGCACCCCAATTTTCAGTCGATTTTTCTATGTAAAAAGGTGCATCTTATGGTCCGAAAAATAGGATGTATTATGAGAGTAAATAGCTCAAATCCTGACAGTATGGTGTGGTATATATTAAAGACATCATACTTTTGGGCTCGGTGATGGTGTGGCTATATGAGGAGAAAAAGAGGGCTGGCCGCCCATTTGAAAGACAAGTGAGTGATGTGTCTAGAAAGGAAGTCTTATAAACAAAAATTTATGAGGATCCCCCCCCCCCTTCCAAGGAGCTATACAGTTGTGTTTGTCCAGCGCAGGATTTTATAAACATCCATGCCCACAGCCATTTAGATGAAGAGCCAGTATGCTATCCACTTGACCAACCAGACCAGCTGTAATGCAGTGTATTTATTGGATGCCAGTTATTTAGATGCCTTGAAAGTGTAAAATGGTTGGGTAATGTGCCAAATAGCATCATTAGCTTAGTGTAGTCACACTAAAGGTTTGAGTGAGGATGTGTATATAGAGGCTTGGTTTCTAGCTATTTGATAGTCATTTCTTCGTCATTTGAAATCCCATCCACATAAAATAACCAATATTACAGTAAATTTCATGAATTCAAAAATGTCAGGAGACTGAGTTGAACTTAAAGTCACGGGACACTTATAGCACGTTAGTACACATGTAATATTAGAGCTGGTCATGATTTTGAAGATGAAGACTTTGAAGTAGTTTTGGGATAGATTTGTTGTACAGGAGAAAGAGGGAGCTGTCTGTGAGAAGGCAGAATGGTTTTAAATTAAGCTTGACAAGAAATATTCTTGTTGAATCCTTTATCCAAGTATAAGCAAAGAGTGCACGTGAAGTATATTCACCACTAAAGAATGATTTTGTTACATTTTGAAAAATTATGGAGACAACTACCGTATTATAGAATAAAAACTTCAGTTTAATATAAACCAAAATCAACACTCGACGTTTCGATCTTCATATGAAGGTCATCATCCGGAGCATACACAATATATACAGAGAAACAAGCTGCACTACAGTCTACATGGTTTGCTAAAGTTACTGACCAACCGTTATTACAATTATTGGCCACTAAAAGTATGCTAGATACTAAGAGGGCTGAATATGTGCTATCCAAATTCTTGGAATTTTTATGCTACCATTGTTGAGATTAAGATGGTTAATCAGAATTTCACAGGCTTCTTTAAATTTTCTTTCATACCAGGTTTTTGTATGATGTAAAGAGTACTTTTCCAATCAGTTTGGTGTAGGGTGTTGAGAGCTTGATCTGAGAGTCCTGCTTCACCAAAATTGTTATATTTAATGTGTCTTTTGTGTTCTTTTTTATGTATAGGGGTTGTACGTCCAGTTTCACCAATATAAGGTAAGTTACAGGTGCAGTAGATGCAATAAACTCCAGGATGTGCCAATGGGAGGAGAGGATCCTTAGAGGAGTTGAATATGTTTTTTAATTTTATAGGTGGTTTAAAAGTGGCATTGAGATAATAATGGTGTAGGATTCTATTGATTTTTTCTGGTAACCCTTTAATGTATGGGATGGCTACGGTTTTACTGTGATCTATATTCTTTTTTGATGAAGTTTTATGAAGAACTTTATTAATAGTATTTTTGTTATATCCATTATTTATAAATGTGTTGCAAATAATTTTTAATTCTTGTTTAAGAGCTTGTTGATTATAGCAATTGTTATATTTTGCAACCTAATAGATAATAATAATAATAATAATAATAATAATAGGACTCTAGCTTTGATGTAATAAAGTTTTTTTTTTTTTTTTTTCCACTAGAGATCAGGCCAATAATTGTAATAACGGTTGGTCAGTAACTTTAGCAAACCATGTAGATTGTAGTGCAGCTTATTTCTTTGTATATATATATATATATATATATATATTGTGTATGCTCCAGGTAATGATCTTAATATGAAGGTCGAAACGTCGAGTGTTGATTTTGGTTTATATTAAACTAAAGTTTTTACTCTATAACACGAAAGTTGTCTCCATAATTTTTCAAAATGTATTCTAATCACCGTGTAAGCATGAAGGAAAATGATTTTGCTAAATGGTAAGTTTGTAAGTAGGACAACGGAGGATGTTAAATTTGTGAAATGTTGAGTTCCATGTATTCATAGTTCGATATGTTAAGGATTTCTTTGCGCCAAGTAATTTTTCTTAAAAGTTATTTGTGAATATTTTGCTTTGGTGAGTTAGTTGGATCGTGATCTATAATCTTTTAAAAGATTGTACATTTCTTATTTCTGTTTCAGTCATTATGACAGTGGCGTTGTCCTTATCTCTGCTTTTATATAATTACCTTCTAAACTTTTAAGAGCAGCTATTTCCTTGTGTGTGTGTGACACTGCTTTGGGAGTAGGGAAAATTTATATTAAGTTAGGATTACAAACATTGTTAACAACTGTGAGAGATAATCATAGATCCCACATTCAAATGTTCATAATTTTTTAATTCATGGCACTTCACAGGCTGCAGTAGGAAAGTATCACCTAGACTGACTGAGTTGATGGCTTCTGTTAATGGTGGAGTTCACTTCACAACTATACGATTCTGACAGTTGTGGTTCATAGTTTTTTTTATGAGTCAATCAGGAAAGGCTGTAAACCTCTAGTACATTAGTACTACAAGTGAGTCGAAGTTTTATTATTTTTATATATTGTATATTTATTTTTTACATAATTCAGAAATCCTGCTCTAGGGATAAAACGTAAAACTTATTCAAGCCAGAAATGAGCAGATTGATCGTCTCACGCTAGTCGCCTAAAGACATGCATGAGACAGTCATGTTCGTAGCAAGATTCGGACCTGCAGCTGCTAATTGCTTGGAGAGCATATAAACAAACTGCTCAGCCAACATCCTTAGCTGAAAAGATATTCCACACAAGAAATAGCTTCTAAAAAGATATAATACAATGGAGAGCGACTCTGAGCCAAGTACTAGAGCATGTCACTGACAGTATTGCAATAACCTTTAGGGACAGAATTCAACCTGTTGTTTAATTCTAAGTTTCATATTATTGAACTGGCATTTTTATTCCGTAAAATTTATCTGGCTGTGTATCTCTTCTGTGCTCTTGTGTATCTGTCGTATCATTCGACGGATTTCAACAAAATGTGAAATATAATTTTGATTTATGTAGATCCGAGAAATTCTATTAGGACTAATCAAAGGAAGCTAGGACGAATCCTAGCGAATTAATAGTGGTCGAATTGAAATTGATTTGGTTTTGCTTAATGTAAAAAAAAAAAGTGATACATTTTAAACAAATGTAAAAAATCATCCAAGTAGGAGGAAACAGGAGATTAGCTGCAATAAGTTGCTAGTTGCTCGACATTATTTAAGGAGCTTATAAATTCCCCTCCAGCAATACCATAATAGCAACAACGACAATAGTATTAATTATTATAAACTGTCAGCAAAAGTACCCATTCTAAATTTTTATATCAACCAACCTCCAATTCCTTCAGTACTTGACTCACTTTCTTACATAACATGGTTGTTGTTTTTAATGAGATATTATCTGTTATTTTTAGGATAGCTGTACACCCACTTGTATGAATTAGCTAGCTTGAAAATGCTAGAGAGAACAAACGTACTTTTTCAAGCTATTTCAACCTTCTAAGAAGCAAGATGCATCAAATGTATTGCTAATTATGATTCTTTGCCAAAAATGCGACCAGAAAGTTGCTGACACACACACATACACACAGTGCAGTCAAAATACTATGACCACCCTACCAAGTGACATTCGTATTGTGATGAAAGTCAGTATACATAATACTAGAGGTGTGTGGCGTACAATTCATTTGAAGTTGATCTATCTATATAGGCAAGGAATGATCTGACAGACTTGAAAATTCGTGTTTATACGGCGCCAGTCGAAGGGTGACAGTATCCAGAAATCAATCAATATTGTAGCCCATTCATGGTATACTGTGGTTGAAGTATTCCAAGAGAGGAAGGATAGTGGGTAGAATAGCAGTTACTAGGCCAGTGGTAGGTACCCACTCCTCATCGATGCTCATAGTGAATACAAGTCCATGGACGAAAAAACGGGCACATGTAGCTAACCATGGAATTTAACTAGGGGACATATGGCAATCTTTCCCAAACTGCAATCCAACGTACCCTCTTCTATATCGGCCTTCTAAATAGGCGCTCAGTCAAGCTACCCACGCTTATGTCTACAGATTGCATCATGTGGACGTGAAATGGAGGATTAGATGAAAACGTAGGCAGATAAATCACCCCGATATTGGTCCAACAGGAAGTGGCAGTGATATGGGGAATGTTTTCTTGGGGATCGTTTAAAGTCCTGATAACCCTACACTGTGGTATGAATATTACAAAATACCTATGTAATAGGTATTTTGCCTATTATGCCAGATGTCCGCGCGGTTAGCCTAGTGGCTGTTCGCTTCGCAACCATATGCCTGGGGAAGGAGTTTTCCTAGGTTCGATTCCCATCGGTGACATGAGGAGCTAAAAGATCTTCCTCAGCCATAGCCAAGTTAGCCAGTCTTGGGCGTGGACAGCAGGGTTTTTCCTCAGTTTATCCTGGGGTTTTTCATCCCGCAAAGCAGGAAAACCGGCCTTGAGAACTCAACACTATAGGACATAGGATACACCGGGGTGTAGGGCTGACCACCTTATCCTGTGAACGGTTTGAGATCCGATGATTAATAAACCCTCGACACCACAAGGTAAAAGAGAGTATAAAGAAGATGAGATGAGATTATGCCTGATGAGGTATGTCTCCCACTTCGTAATGACTACCTTCCTGATTGACATATGCGTTCAAGCAGGATGATGCGTCATGCCAGCGCTGTTATCTTTCAAAGGTGCTTTGCCGAATGTGACTTCAAGGATAGCCGTCGAACTCATCGGACTTGAATTCCATAGAACATTCTGGGATTATGTGAAAAAATCAGTCTTTTGAATTCTCTCTCTCTCTCTCTCTATATGTATATATTATGTAAGATTGATGGATTTTTATCTGAAAATAAGATATTTCACAACTGATTTTGCATATTTTTATATGAGTAGAAAGGCTTAGTTGTTAGCTATTACACGTCTTAACTTTATCGTCATACTTACACAAAAACAAAACAAACACCATAATTTATTTAAAAAACCTATTTCTCTGGTTTTCACCTTCTTGAATTAGAGAAACAGCAAGTTAGAGATCATTAGGGCACTACAGCCAGGTAATTGTGAAAACAGTTACAATTGTAATGGGGGGGATGTTATTATGGCACCCTCTATAGTAGGGCCTATCTCCATCAACTGGAGTGATGATGGTCTTAACAGTGTCCCGAAATTTGGGTAAGTTAATGGGCCACTCCCGTTGAGTATTGGACATTGCTCGAGTGCTGATGCTAGCTGGTTTCTATATGTAGAAGTACAAAATGTTTAATGTTTGCTATCAGATACACATAAGAAATTTTTAAAATATACGCTTAATAAAACTGTGCAGCAATTTTGGAATTTGTGTGACATTAAATTTCTCTCACGAAATAGATCACTCTAATGACGTAAAAGAGTCAATTCATCTAAAACATTTTGTGTAAGATGTTCACTCCAGAGATCATTTGTGATTTATATGAGAATGGATGTTATCATATATAAATGATATTATTGAAAATTATTAAACAAGATGTGGGTGGGGTCCTCTGACACCTCTTTATCTCCAAAGGAAGTGAGTAGAACTATTTTAGCTCTGGCTTTAGTAAATCCCTAGGCAGTTGGCCTTTTAGTTTTATGGTCGTGTCACCTCCCCTCACTTCTGGAGTTTAAGGGGTGGGGCAGACGAAAAGCAAATATCCTTCGTCAAAGATTGGTTTACGTATTAGCTGGCTGGGAAGAAAAAAAAAGTTGCATTAGCCTGCGACCAGAATCTAACTAAAAAAAAAAAAAAAATTGCAGAAGAAAAGTCTAATTGCCTCCACCAAAAGGAACATTAACGCAGGAACCAATTGAAAAATAGCTTAGGAAAAAGCTGCTCTAGTTGGCGACTAGAATGCATAATGATATTGTGCCAATCTACTCGTAGCATCCTTGAAGTTACAAGAATCTACAGGCAGCCAGTACTAGCAAAACGGTATTCTAGAATTTCTGTTTTCAAGAATACCACACTCTGTTTTTAAGAACGGTATTCTTGAAAACAGAGATTCTGTTCGTCATAGTGTGATTTAAAAACTGCTATAACCAGTCATTTTGCAAATCATTACTGCCAATCAGTAATATTTCCTACACGAAACTCTCGTCTATTGGAGCGTTACCGAGATTACAACAACTTAAAAGAAACACAAACAAAAATTCACCGTATGATATCAACAAACATCCTGCTACTGAAATATCATCATACGCAATATAACACCTTGAAATTGCGAAAGATTATTAATGTCTAAGAAAACAAAACCAAGTTACTTTGGTTCTTATTGCAAGAGATTTGAAGCAATCGGACGCTAAACGTAAAAGCCGCATCTAATCCCTCCTCTTGGCAATTAAAATGAATTAGTCCTCATTAATCTCGAACTGCCCAAACTCCCCGTTACTCTGGACAAACTACTCGTAATGCATAATCTTCAACCACGCAGCAAGCTCACTTTTGAGCTGTTTCATTTAACGATTTCCACGAAACGGCCAACACACCATGTTGCTCATCATGTTTTGTATACTTTCTTAGTTTTTGTTCTTTAATTTTGAGTTTCAAATTTTGTTAACTTACATAATTCTTAACACTTCAAAATCTATGATCTGTTTGATATATCATCTGCTTTGTTTGCAAATTTTATTCACGATTCATTTTCGGCTATTGAACACGTATTTCATTTAACTGATCATTCTCCGCATTTTCCTCTCTTCTTATACGTTTCGACTCAAGTTTGGATCCGAATATCTTGTCACCCCTACCTTCTAAAAATACACAACCGGGTATATCTTTTAAATTGCTCTTTTAATATAAATTAAAATTTGGTATCAGATTTATTTTAGCCTTTGATTGGTAAGGTTTGGTAGCCCCATCACCCAGTAAACTTTATTTATTTATTTATTTTTTGGATAGTGCAAAATGGAATTGTTTCACTTCCTCATTGCCCTGCAGAAGGATTGTACACATTAATTTGAAAATAATGCAGTTTGTTTATATTATTATTATTATTATTATTGCATGAAACTTCCAATAATACCGACGACTCTTTGTGGGAGGGCACTCCATTCCACACAGTCCGCTGTCTCGACTAGTTAATCTCCCATCTACATACCATATACCGTCAACCAATAATATTTTTGTCTGTAAATAGCGTGTATTATCTTTTCCGATTTGCCTGTATGCGAATTAAAACTCCGAGTTTCCGGAGAGGGGAACGCTGCAACCCTCATATGAGATCGACTAGCATCTTGCACTCAGCATGACAGAAGCTGCAGATTCTGATTGTAATCAGTTTCTTTTGTGCTTGTTCAGCAGCCAGTCCGCTTGCTTTGTGGCCTTGATATCTGCTGACCATCCTTGTTTCATTTTGAATCATATTTCACCACAGTATAGTTATGTAAATATACTGTTTCTCTGTGGTAGGATAATATGGACTCTTTTTTTTTTCTTTTATACATGACTTAATTTCTAATTTTCAGGTAAAACGACCAGATATTATCATCTGTGAAACTGTGATATGCCAACCATACCATACCACCAGTCATGATAGTTTGCCTGTTGGAAACACCTCGGTTCCAATCCTCTAAGACGCAAGGAACCTGTATGAAGACTTTTCAAAGTAATGGTAAGTGAATGGGTTTCATATGAAGGTAGCAAGACTTTTTCATCCCGCTAATAGGCCAAAGAACAAATGCAATAAACGTACTCAATACTTCTGCCTCGTCGCTTTAGTCAAGTTGGCAGTAATTCCAAGAAAACGCTCTCGAATTCCTATAAACAGATACAGAAACGCAAGAAGTCGCGTACGTACAAACGTAACATATGCCATCACCGTATTAGTTTAATCGATTCTTGTTATTCACCGCTGTTCTTAACTTGCAACTACTATATCATTTGTCCCTAAAAATTAAAATGGATGAAATTTGAACATGGTGTTATCAACCAAACTACCACATTTGGACACTACATACCCAGTACTTATTAAAATGTTACTTCATACCCCATAGGCTAAAATATTGCAAGATCCTTTGGTCGGAAAGACTTGGGTTCGATTCCCGTCTATGACGCGAGGAACCTTTATCACGTCTTTTCGACTAAAGGTGAGTTAACTGGTCTCATACTGAGGGCAACCATAAGTTTGAGGACTAAAACAAACAACATTATATATATATATGTGGAGGAATGATAGTTACCAATCCAACAGGGCACTGTCCATGAATGTATCTGTAGAAGAGGCAGAAACTGAACGTTGTGAGAGAGGGATTGAAATGGTAATGTGTGAGGGGGATCGTTAATTAACTGGATTGCCCTCTTCTGGATAGAATTGGGCAATCTTAGAAAAGATTTTGGTGTACTACCACAATTACAGGAACAAAGCATGCGAAAAAGTAAGGTTTTTGTAAGCTGCAGAAACTATAGTTGAAATGTGTTTGGGCCAGGAAAGGTTGGGGGTATAGGTCAGCCCAAGAAGGGGAAATCTCATTATGTTTGGATATCTTGGTATTATTGAAGGTAAAGGGGGATACGAGCTCCTTCTTGTGAGAGATCAGACAAGACTGAATTTTGGTGGCATCGAAGCCTGCAAGGTTTTCCTGGCCCCTTTGGGATATAGCTAAGAGTTTCGAGTTCGGTCTGTTGGTCGTAGTGAATCTTCAGGATTCTAACACTTGAGTACTACAAGGTTTGTAAAATGAAAAGGAGGGGATGGACTGTACTCTTAACTGTGAAGCTATGGATAGGATTTGAAGTCTATGAGAGCAGGTCATTTATATACAAGAGAAAGAAAGGGCGAAAAAACGGAACCCTGGGGTACTCCTGCATAATTGGGGAAAATCAAACGAAAGGAAATTGTCCACCATGACCGGTGAGCAACCAGTGAGAAAGTTGGCAAGTGTGGAAAGCGGACCAAAGGATGGCAGTTTGCTCTTCTGTACCAAATCCAATCAAATGCCTTTCAAATGTCGACGAATTTCTCTGAATTTTTCCATGTCCAGAGATGGGTAGTGAAAGCTGGAAGATCAGCTGTTGATCTACTAGTAACACATTATTGGTCACATCGAACATTTTCTGTAAATAGGTCCTGCATTCAATTCAAGGATAAAGTGTGTCCTGAGTGCATTTGAATAGAGATGACAGCAGGAACCAGGTTGACATATCAGTTACTCAGGTTTCTGCTCTCATCTTCCATTGTCTTTGGATATGGCCACATGTTTTCTTGGTAAATTTAGAATGGCTTGATAAATAGAAAACATCGAGTCATTGCCAAGCATCTGGCCAGAAACAATTCATTGCAAAAGGAAGATGAAGGTTCATAAAGTCCAGTACGTGTGTTACTCAAACAGGTCAAGCAAATACAAGAAACTATATTTGCAAACGTAATAGGATAGGCATGGATATCATGCCTATCTTATGAAAGCAGACAGCTGCAACTTAGTTCATAAGAAGTGATGAATGCAGACGTATGGACAATGGTATAGCAACAACATGAATTCTTCGACTCAACATGCATGTTCACCAAAACACAAACTGGTGATATGGAGCATGTTCTCATGGAAATCCCTTGACATTTAGAGCAAAGAACCATCTGGGTTCGAATCCCACGAAGAAATCTTAAGACTTTTCAACAGAAAGTGACGTAATTGGTCTAATATTGGAATGGTAGGGTTTTTCCTCTGCGAAAATCGGATTTTTCGTCATGTAAAACAGGCTAAGAAATACGCAATTAACAAATATAATCTAGATACCTCATAGCCATTACTTCAGCGATAATTTCCAACAACAGCAAAAATGACTGAATGAACATCATTCATGTCGACCATTTACACTTTCAGCTGGATGACGCACTGTGACACAAAGTACGTGGTATCAAGAAATGGTTACAGGTGCACAGTGTGCGTTCCTCAGTCACTTGATGTTAATTCCAGAGAGCCTCTTTGGGATGTTGTGGAATGAGGTATTCAGATGTACAGGGACCTATGAACCTCCAGGAATTCTTATCTGCTCGATTTAAGACATCAGCTGAGTATTTTCAGATTCTCGCGTAGTCGCTGGCGAGAGTATCACGATGTTCTTAAAGCTCATATTGGTCCAGTATACTGTTACATAAGTGCAGAGAGCCCCAATTTTAATGTAATTAGTTCGTGTATAACGATAGACGATTGAACCCAAATTCCATAGGCTCAGTTGTCTTGCATCAAGTACGTTCTTGAAAATGAACTATACAGTATAATGCTACACCGAAGTGGCACCTACAGAATGAAATAATAAAGAAACACATTTATTTTTTTTATTATTTCACTTTTTTTCACCAAAAAAAGTGAAATTGTTGCGGGATTTATTGTTCATAGGTTGGTTCTTAAAACAATCTGCAAACAATCTCTCTCTCTCTCTCTCTCTCTCTCTCTCTATATATATATATATATATATATATATATATTATAAATAATTTATATATATATAAATTTTTCGATAAACGGAGCTCATGGCTAAGACGTTTCCGTTTTTATTCAAAACTTCATTATCGGTTTCCAGATTTTTCTGACGGGAATCAGAAAAATCGCAAAAGGCAGCAATAACAGATTTGTTATTGCTGCCTTTTTCAAAGAACATTCAAAACCTTCAAAAAGTCTTTAATTAACTGTGAACGAGTTTCTTTCAAGTTCTCTTTGGATTGTTTTCGGAGAGTTCCTTCTACTTTTCGAACGGTTTTATAAACATTCGAGTGCTGAATTTTCGTCAAGCCTTTTACTCATTGGACTATTTTCGTAATCGATGCCTTGATCCTGGAACAGCAATGATATAATAAAATAAATTAAAAAAAACCCTTCAAATATACAGGGTGTCCCAAAATTCACGCAAGATTTAAATTTAGCGCCATTTGTGCGGTAAAGTGTTGCCAACGAGAAAAAAAAAGACAACGTGACAGCTGACAGTTCAGGGTTATTAAAAATGGAGCGCTACACGAAAGAACAACGCATAACAACGATTATGGAACAACAACAAGTGGATGCTTATTTTTCGAATAAAATCATCTTCAGCGATGAGGCTCATTTTCATCTTGATGGCTTCGTTAATCGACAAAATTGTCGCATTTGGGGTTCAGAAAATCCACGAGTGATTGTTGAGAAACAAATGCATCCACAATGTGTCACTGTTTGGTGCGGATTTTGGGCTGGAGGCATCATCGGTCCATTCTTCTTCGAAAATGCGGCTGGTAAGCAATAACAGTTAATGGTGCTCGCTATCGCGACATGATAATGAAATGACATGTGGTTTCAACAAGACGGTGCCATATGCCATACAGCCCGAGAAACAATTCAATTACTGCATGAGTCATTTCCTGGTCGTGTAATTTCCCGTTTTGGTGATATAGAATTGGCCGCCCAGATCATGTGACTTAACGCCGTTGGACTTTTTTCTTTGGGGTTTTTTGAAGTCTAAGGTTTATGCCAACAAGCCCGCGACCACCCACGCCTTGAAGGAGGAAATTGAGCGCTGTATCAACGAAATTCAGCCACATTTATGCAAAACGGTCTTGGAAAATTTCGACAAAAGAGTGCGTATGTGCCAGCAAAGCCGTGGAGGCCATTTACCCGATATGCTATTCCATGCATAACCCTATACTGTATACTTTATGAATCAATAAGAAATTACAATTTTTAATTAAAAACCTGTGTTTTCTATCAAAATTACTTTTTGCGTGAATTTTGGGACACCCTATATAAACAATATTTTGTGGTATAAAACTCAGTTTCTTTGCCTGGCATTTCATGCACTCATAATATAATAGAAAATTTTACCGGTCGTAAAAGTGAAGGTATTTATACTAACCTAAATTGGCTGTTTACTATGGTTTTGCTGTAGTCAGGTGATACACATACCCACGCCACAGAATATTTGTTTTGTTTAAGAAAGTTCCGAATAATTGTTAACGTCATTTCTAGAAATGGTACAATGAACATATAAAAAAACGTAAGGTAAACATTAGCGATCCATCTTTGAATCTCTTGCGTGAAAAGAAACCACTAAAATACGTAAAGAAGCATGTCTTGTGCTAATTTTTAAACTGCTCTGAGAAGGCGTTCATTATGTCATTTTTGAATATTTTTTAAAGCCGTTTCTATCTTATAGTTAATTCAAGTTTTATTCCCATTTTTTAAAAATATCAATACCATAAATATTTTTTAAAAAACGTTTTCTTAAAAAATATAATAGATACTGCATAATAATGATAACGTAGTACAATTGCGACCACGATACAGCGTTAACATGAAACTGCGATCTGCCATCAAAGACAGTAATGAGCGTCTCGCGGCAAAAACTATGCGAACATTCTGAAAGCCTGGGATTAACGTCACTCACTGCAACTGCATTCTACGGCATGCTCGTTTGTGATCAGTCTCACAGTGTACTTCTAGGTGATGATCGATCGTAAAACTTTTCCAGGAGCCAAAGAATGGAAAGGTATTGCCCAGATATGAACGTCTGCCGTATAATGTCGCCATTTATCCAAAGAATGTTCGTGCGCCACGCAGAAACACGCTATTCCACTCCGAGCAGCGTGGAGTAACATGAACTCGGAGGATGAGGAGAAGGGGGGGGGTAGGAATGGAAAGACTTAGAGGCAGCAAATTAAAAATGCCTCGGTGGAAAAAATGCATAAAACAAATTGTGCAAGAGATTGAAACTGCGCAAGAATTGATGATGGGAGTTATAGGAACCGAAGTGAGGAGAAATTTTGTTATTACGTGAACATGTGTGGAGGAAATCAGGAAGAAAATCAGGGTGTTGACAGCTTTGGAGAAAAAACAAAGTGAAATTATGGAGTGAAAAAAAAAAGCGAACTCATGGAGAGAGAAAAAAATAAATTAAAACTGCTTTATCAACAACGATTCAGCAGAAATCTTTAATTTTTTAAACTACAATTTGGTTATTTTCATATGATTTTAATTCATTTTAAAATTGCATAATTTCATTAAAAATGACTCAGAAATCATCAGCATCCCGAGTCGTTTAATAAATGTTTCCTCTGGCAAGAATTTATCCTCCAATAAATGTGAAATTTCTGGTGCCTTTTTAATCTGCATGGCTTTCTGTGATTCCCAATACGAACAGTTTGTGCTTTTATATGATTTTCTATGTGACGAATATTTCAACTTATCCGCTTCTGCATTGTCATTAAATTTCTGTTTATAATTCTTTATCTGCAATTTCTGTTTGGAATAGAATTCTGAGTTAGCTTTAAAAATAAATCGATGGTGGCTGTTTGCACTGCCTTCCTTTTCGCAATTTATTGTTGTGCAGGTGCTTATCCTCGATTTTAACAGAAGCCGAAAACCTCCCTCAACTGCTAAAATATTCTATACAGGTCGTGTGGTTTGTTTAGTGAGAAACGGGTGAAAATTTCCAACAATAACAAATGAGCATTAAGGCAAACTAAATCATATTTTATTATATTATATATTGTGAAATACATTGTCATTTAACAATCACAAATCGCTGGAATGTTTTACGGGTAGTTTAGCTTTCATAAATGGTATTTATACATTTTATTATCAGACGACATCAGTTTGAAGGATTTGTAACATCACATGTGCAATGTTGGATGATGCGACTCATACACACGGGGATCGAAATTCTATCTGATGATGGGAGTTATAGGAACCGAAGTGAGGAGAAATTTTGTTATTACGTGAACATGTATGGAGGAAATCAGGAAGAAAATCAGGGTGTTGACAGCTTTGGAGAGTGTGTGCATTTAGAAATCTGTAAGATTGAGCTATAACGTCCTTAGCATGTGGAAAATGTTTAACAGTTATCAGTGATACAATTTACACTTTCATTGAGGCCAGTTGAATGGTGTCTGATGAAATTGCACCCACACACTGGAATTTTCTCCCGGTCAAAAGCCTGACTTAAAAGCAAAAATAAAGTGAAATAGCTTTGTCGAAAATACTTCAAGGGCTGCTTGGACTCACTGGATAACAAATGTAATAAGCAGATTTGATAAGTTCTAAAAATGTCTTCACCCCAGTTGTTTTATCTTTTTTTCCATTCCAGTTTCATATCACTTTTGTTTTTATTTTTCACGCTGAATTATCCGTCGTTATAAAAGCAGCCACAGGGATTATTGTAGAATGGCAAAGAAATATTTTAACGTTGCTTTCCCAACATTGCTTCAGTATTTATTCCACATTTTCGTTCCTTCGCGTTCAAAACAGAGAAAAGTTCAGAGCATGCTGACCATAAATTTTGTCGAATGCTACTGAAACCTCTTTTAGTCTGTAACAACGCGGCACAGCCATCAACTTTTCTAGGCCTAGCTTTTGAGCCACCTCAAGGGCATTTGGGTTTCGATTAATTACCATGGCGGTGAGTCCTCGTTGCTGCGCCAGTGGAAAAGTTTCGATTAGGTGCCTTAGGATCAGTTCGGCTACTTCTTTATTATCAGCATACAGTGGTCCAAGTAAGGCCGGCCCTTGAACATTAGGTTTAAGGCTTCCGTAACCGACGACTTCACCTTCTTGAAGTGCTACCATCGTTAAACTTTCCTTCTCTTTGACTGAAAGGCTGACAGTCTTAGAACGACAGTAACCGTGTATGCCGGCATCATAGTCAATAACATGCTGAAGCGTGTCATTATTTTCAATTAGACTAACCTCGAACCCGGAAAGTTCCTTAATTAGATTCTCTACCTGAAGTACAGGGGACTCGAACACGTAAGTTTCCCATTCCGTAACGACGGAGAATCCTGCCAGGTCTCGGTAAGTGTGTAGATGTTCGGGTACAGAGTTCAGTCCAGCGTTTCTAGAACCAACATGATTCATAGCAGCCTTCCAAATTTTAATTCCAATCCCACATCCTTGGTAATCGGATCGAACTGCATACAGGCCAAGTATCGCTATTTCTTCGTTGCTTTGGATGACGGCTGCACAGACTCCGTAGATATTTCCTAGAAAGAATAGAAACAATAATGATAGGTAGTTATAGGATAGGAATAAAAGCGTAAAACTATCTACAGTTTAACTTCGGTGTAATGTCTCTTAGAGTGAACCCATATTAAGTCGTATTTTCATTATAATCATGCTGTTATATTTTATATGAATCAAAATAATCCAACGATGGATTTTTTTGATTTTCGCAGCAATGGAGTTGCGATGTTAAAATACCCAATCGCCCGAGACAATGATCAGTTAACTAGGAAGCCACTGAGAGGCACTTCTTTATTTTCTATTCTTAATTTATTTTCATAGCTAAAAAATGAGTCTAATAAATATAAACTACTGTATTAGTTTTTCTTTTAACGATGCGCGGACGGAATTTATAACTCCATATCCATGATGAATACGGTAAAATGCATGTGAATATATTTTACGGTGGTCATTAAGTAAATGATTTGTGTAAAGTGATGAAGACAGCCCAGTCTGTACCGTTCGGTGTTAGCAAAACACAATTTTGCCTCTTTTTTTTTTCCTCACAAAAATGGAGCTTAGCCCTTTTTTAATAACCAGTTTTCGCTATATCTTCCCCCCACACACACACACACATCTGTTTCCGTTTCTTTCTGTTCACCATAATCTTCCTGCAAATCTAAAGATGTTATCTATTCACTTATTTTTGGTCTTCTGGGCAATTTTTGTCCCGAATCTGATACCTTCATTTCTTTTCTATTTCACAAATTAATGTTGAGCACGATTCTAAGATTTGTTTTTGTATTTCATTCATTATTCCTTCGCTAATTGGCTACGTTTCATATTTCAAATTTTACTCTGCTTTCCGGTTTTTTATTTATTATTATTTTTTTTTTTTTTTGTTATTCGAACGCATAAGTTTCCCATTCCATAACGACAGAGAATCCTGCCAGGTCTCGGTAAGTGTGTGTACGGGGGGGGGCTGAAAAGTCCTGATAAACGCCTATAACAAAAATGATATGGTTTGTTCAACAAGGGAAAAGACTTTTTTTTTTTCCCCTCAGAGGATTACAAATGATTCATAACAGCCTTCTAGATTTTACTTCCAATCACATGTCCTTAGTAATCGTGTTTTTTTTTTTTTTTAATTTCAATGTTAAGCTGAACTCTTGTACTTTTATTCTTTGAATTTTGTTTTGTTGGTCCAGCTTCCTTTGAAGATGCAACTTGTATCATTTCCCTCAGCTTTCTGCTGTTTCTTGCCATGATTACGATATCATCAGTGAATCGCTAGTTTAGTTTTATTCTGTCGATCCTTTTTTTTTTTTCGGTATCCACTGTTTCAATTTGTCCATTGAGAAATGCTTCGTACTATTTTCATGCTCTTCTATGCCATGCACTTTAAGTGCTTGTAAACGTATAATTTGGTTTGCTTTCTAGTTGCGCTGACATTTAGACTTTTCTTGCTATGCATGTTACATCTACATTTTCCTCAATCACCAAAAATTACGTGCATACACACAATTTACAGATATAATACATTGGGCTCATAGCCTAACTGCTTCGGCTAATATCAACCAACAGCTAGACCTCATACTATTATCGTTCTGGAATGATGCACTAAACTTCTTTTTTAAAAAAATGGAGAGGTGGGGAGAAATGTCTTGATACTGTTCAGAAGAAGGCGGGTCTGCTAACTGTAATTCCTCTTTCACAAATGCTTCAACCGTCCACAAATTCTATATTTCTGCCTTATTTCTAAAGGTGCTTCCATTGGTGCTATGTTATATACATATTGGCGTTTTTTAACTCCTTATTACTAAACTTTTCATTTTTGTTTCTGTTTAGATTATCAATATTCGTGTTTTTTTCCATTGCTAATTACTAATAAAAACTATTATGGTAATAAATGTTTTAAATAAATGAAATATCAGGCGCCTACAAATACTAACTCACCGTTGTCTAAACGTTGAATCGAAGAAGATATTATAATCACTTATTATTATTACAACACCATCTTGCCACCCACTGATTGTTCATTAGATAGTTGATTTCAAAAGAAAAAAAAATTTTTTAAATATATATTTAGAAAATATTATTTATATAAAAAACTTATTATACAAGATTATCCAAAATTCGCGCATATCATAAAATAAACTTAATTTTTTCAATATCAGTGACAAACTTTATGGAACTAAATGGCTACAAACAAAACCGATAACTGTATCTTTGCGAAAGTAAAATGAAATTACATTATAAGCAAATACTCAAAATGGTCGCCTCGTTCTTCGAAGAATGGAATTATTGACTGCTCTGGTTGTTTCAGTGATGTTCGTCTTCAGTTCATCAATTATGTGAGGATCATTCTTACATCTTATCTTTCAGGTAACAAGAAATCTAGAGGATAAATCTGGCGACCTTGGGGGAACAAGGTCCTTTAGAAATCAGTCTGGCACTAAAACACTCTGGCAAAAATTGAATCGTTTCATTTGGTGAACGGTAAGTGGCACCGTCCTACTGAAAACAGCAATGGCGATCTCAAGGGGAGCCACGAACTGGGTGATGATGTCTTGGTACAGGGCACTGTTCAATGTCGTCTCAAAGAAAATGGGTCCGACAATGCGGCGACGTGATATTGCACACCACATCTCCGATTTTTAGAGAATGCAAGGGCGTTACGTTTCATAGAAAACATGAGGATTTTCCGATGACCAAATTCCTTAACCAGCGGTTTCAATTCCTGAACTGAGTAAACACGGTATGGACGAAGCTTTAATTTTGGTAGCTCTCTAAGTATTGCCGTATGACATACCTGTCTGTACAGAGAGTTTTCTACGACTCTTCGAAGGTGGACGTTGCAACACGTCGTGTACCGCATTCACTTTAGCGTCAGTCAAAATGGAGGGTCTTCCATGCCTTTGTTTGTCTGCAACTCATCCAGTTTCCTGAAAGCGTTTGATTAATCTCGTAATTGTTGAATTTTGAGGAACAACACAGTCCTAGAGTGCCATCTATAGGCGAAACGAATAATTAAAATTGAAATTTAATGCAACTCAGCTTCAACTTTGATGCGCGCACCTTTTGGATCACCCTGTACAAAAGAATTACAAATATCAACAAGAAATATTTCGATGAAATTAAAATAAGTCATTTTTTTTATAAGAAGAAACATTCTTTCACAGCGTAAAAGTTTCTCAAGTTTTAGTATGAATAAAATTTGCTAATTTTCTTCACAAAAGACAGTCTGGGGAAGAAAAGGACATAAGCTTCATCATCTTCCTCTCTTTAAGGATTAGGCATTTGCCTGTCGCTGCTTCCTGATAAATCTGATAAATTATATATATATATATAAAATACGTGCATTGAAGAGACAATAATACGTTGGTCTTGCTGCTTGTAGTTGAAACTATATTCAGAAACTGTGGTACCTAGTTTTGGTAATAAGTCATTTTATATTCTTTTCCTTAATCTTTTTTTTTATTCAACTCTATTTAATATATATATATATATATTGAATAGAGTTGAATCTACACCCCATAAGCTTCATCTTACGAACTAAAGCTGAAAGTTAAAAAAGGGCCTCCATAGCACATTCGCGAGGATGACGCAATATTTATCTTACGATTGGAAAACGTTTTGGTTGAAATCCTTTCTAGAACTCGATAAACCTCTATAAGGACTTTTTTTCAGCTGATAGTCGTCTCATGCTGATATAGCAGGGTTTTTTCTCTCTCGAATATTTTATTTTACAAAACAGGTTGAAAAACAAAAAAAAATCTGCCAGAAAATACGTGCATTGAAGAGACAATAATACGTTGGTCTTGCTGCTTATAGTTGAAACTATATTCAGAAACTGTGGTACTTAGTTTTGGTAATAAGTCATTTTATATTCTTTTCCTTAATCTTTTTTTTATTGCAACTATTATGGCGTTTCGTCGTTAAAAATCAGATGCATATAAAACATATATATACGTATAACATAATCCTGCATTTAATTTGACTTTATCTTTGGTGTAACTAAATGCACTGTTTTACATTATAAAGAAAGGGGGGGGGGTCTTTCAAAACTGAGGGATCTTTCAAAATTAAATAGACTAGTTGTGATGCAAATACCTACAATTATTTGTTGATTTTTAATTAAAACCTCTTGAGAGATGCAATTTGAAAACCGTTTTCAGTTTATAAAGCATTACTTTATTCATTTATTATTTAATTTATATTTAATTAATTTATTAAATAAATAAATGATGACGTTCCCCATTTTCATAATCAAAGTGACATCATATTGAAATTATTATTCTGCACTCGCTACTTAACGCAGTAAATTAATCTTTCTGCTCAATAAGTCACGAGCATTCTCGTCTCGCTGATTTAATTTCAATGATTAATGAACCCTGTCTTCATTAAATAAATCCCAAAGTGAATAGCAATCTCTGCCGGAAGACCTATTGATTTACACGCGCCCTGGAGAACGAATACTACAGTGAACGTGTGGAACAACAACATTTAGAAAACTGGATAATTCAACAGCTTACTTCTGTTACAGCTAACTCGTATAATGTTGAAATGACAGTGGCAAGAACCCGCATTAAAATGCTATGCAAAAGAAAGCAAAGGGATTTAATGTTTTTCTATATTTTGAGAAAGTTCTCTCTCTCTCTCTCTCTCTCTCTGACGGTTGCTTGAGTTCCGCCTTGTCTTGTACTTTTAACTGTAGTGTATTCATTGTTTAACAACAACTCCAGTTTCGGTAACCTTTACGAGCTCTGCTTTAATCTTGTAAATGCGATTATTATCTGAGCCACCACGGATTGCTGAATAATGTCGTGTGTGCGATAGGGTGTCTGTACAGGGTCTCCTTTGCAATAAACAGACATCCTACTCTTCCCACGTCCTTCACTTTAGATCCAGATGAATATGACGAAAATACTTGGCATGCTGCCAACTGTCATTCGCCATCTAATAAGGAAGTCCGCGTGCTATCATTTCCTTGCAAAAAAAAAAAGTTTGGGACAGTTGACACTGTTATTTTGCATCTTGTGATTTTACGTAGTTATTTCTGTTCTTTGAGAGATGTAATGTCTTTCTGACTAATCTCAATATTGATTTAAATGCAAACTATTGTTGTTATTGATTCTATTTTCAGAGATTAACTTTTTTTTTTTTTAACGGTGTCACCTCAGTTTGAAACCTGCTAATGCACCTTGGTAAAAGGCGGCCCAATGTGCAAGAACATATCAGAGTTCTGACTCTTTCAATGCAAAATGTTCACACAATATGAACCATTCGCCGAATATCACTCAGAATTATCAGTAAGTTAGATGAGCTCATATAACCGGAATCATTTGTAAATATCGAAGTGGACATGAGAAAGATGGAAATTTGATGTCGTACTTTTTAAAAGAGGAACTTATTCTCTTATCCAACCAACAGGCTGTAATTCCGACTTCCAGCATGATTGGATGTTTGTGAATGTCTTTAGATGGTTTTCATTTTCAAACTTGCCGAACTGGAGACCTGGTGATTTGAAAACATTCTATATTAGAGCAAGGTTTCCAGACTAGCTAATCCTTAGCTCGCCCAGAGCACTTAAACGTGCTATAATTACCTTTCTAGATGTGGTTGACATAAAAAAGTGTCCATTTAAAGAAGTAACACATGCATTCAATGACTTTGTTGACAACAGTTATTTTGTTAGTATGTTTATCTATAACTGAATTTAAATTTTAAATTTACGTGTGCTATATATATATATATATAAATATATATACAGAGCCCGTCTAAAAATGTATACACACTTTAACAGATGTCATCTATGGACTTTTTCAAAGTTGGATCAAATTACGGTAGCAATGTGTAGTATGATGTTCTCTCAAAAGATATCGTTACTCACATGAATACTAGCATCAACACATGACCGGTAGGACAGTCAAAGAAAATGGCCGAGGCACGATTGTCGTTCGAGGAATGCAAGACCATCTTAAAGTGGTAGTTCAAATATGAGAATGTTGTTGTTGAAGTTCAACGACAGTGGAGGCTTGAGTTTGCAACACAACCTCCAACACACCTGACAATTGCACGTATCCGTGATAAGTCTGAGACCCATGGTACCGTGTGTGATGTGCACTGGAGACTTTGGCCAGCGTTGCCCAAGCAGTAATTCGCCGTAATAATAAGTGTCTTGACCCTAAGGGGAACCACTTTGAGCAGCTCGTGTAATTGTAGAAGTCAAAGGTAACTTGTAGTGATCCCTTGATGTCTGTATATGTATAAATTTAGTATTACAATTTTTATACAGGTGTTTTTTTTGCTGAAGTGTGTATACATTTTTTGACGGATTCTGTATATATATATATATATATATATATATATATACATATAAAGGTATACATTGAGCTGTTTATAATTTTTAACACTGTCGGCGTTGTGAGCTAAAGTATTTACTGAACACCAAACTCCCCTTCCAATGCAATTTTCCTTTTTAATTATTATATATATATATATATATATATATATATAGTTAATTTTCTTCAAATCTAATAATCAGTACTTTTTTTTTTAATTTGAAAAAAAGTATCCAAGTAAAATACGTACATTTCATGTTGTGCGGTGAAGGTACATTTCAAGGGGCACAATGTCATTTCAGATTAAATACATAACATATTTTTGTTGAGACCTGAGAAAAATTCTTTTTTTAATCTAATCTCCTTAATCTTTTAAATGAATTTATCTCTAATAGATAACTAGATAATACACATATGGTTAAAGTGTTATATTTGGAACAATTAACAATTTTAGAACTATAAATAATTTAAATTCATACTCGAATTGAGTATTTCTTATATAAATTTTCTCTTAATATGTAAATCAAAACTGGAAAAAAAAAATAATAAAGAATTAAAGAAATAAATAACTTGAAAGAATAATTTACAAGTCGGCCAAGTAAACTGAATTTTGAAACTGAAAAACTTTGTTCTATGTATAAATTACAAAGTATTCGAATTATTGATTTGTTTGCAGTTATCAGAAACACGATGTGATCAAAAGTCTGGGGCGAAAGTGTCCTTACTGACTACTTTTCAGTAAGAAATTAATTTTAAAAAGAATACAGTAAAACCTTAGTTAGGCAGTTCACTTATTCTGGATCATTAATAGTTAATACCTTACTAACTTGAGATATTTCTATAAATGACGCTAAAAATAAAGAAAGATATTAAAAAAAAAGGTTGCCACTAAGATGTCACAGCAGAGCCACCTATACATAAAATGTAACCAACAAGCAACACTTTCGAATCTACGCATTCCTATTTTCCCTCTAAATTTTTAGCCGATGTGACTCTGGCTTTCCCATGCGACACTTACCGTTCTCGCCAGCCGCAACAAAGAATCCATCTGGATCGACTTCATACCACGTGTCAACAGTGTGAGCCCCTTCGGCCAGTCCCGTTTCCGTCCAAATCTCTATAGCTTCTGGAATATCTTCTCTCGTCATCTTCCGTATGGTGTACGAAGGTACCTCCTTTTTCTCCGCCATGTTACTCTGCACCGTTCGTGTGCGGAAGGCGTTGGAGAAGCGAACCGATGATGACACACGCACCCGCTTGGCTTCCTCAGAGAGCCACAGATCTCGTGCTCATACTCAAGGCTGCTGCTGCTGCCAGGAGTGTGGACAAGCTGCGCGCTCTGCTAATCTCTTAGCTGTGCGCAGAGCATCCTGATTATGGTAATCTCTCTTTCTCTTTCTTTCTCTCGCTGTTAGCTCACCTTCCATGGAACCGAAAGGGATCGTAATGTATTAATTGCGAAGTACATAAAGATCGACCAGCCAATTAACAGTCAACTAAATATATGGACGTTGTCTACTAACAAGTTTTAGATGACATACTAAAAAATAAATTGCTTTAAATCCTGTGAATATCATAAAATGTATGAAAGGAGAAATAAAGTAATTAAAATAAAAATTAATTAACAGTAAAAAAAAGTTTCCGCACTTTCTACAAAATACTAAAGTGAAAAACAATTACAGATGTCTGTTGATATAACCAACAACGTGAAAAAGCGATTGAGCACTTTTGTTATCATGTTGATCGCCTTCACTTGGTGATACTGCACACATTCCGAAAGGTATTTGTGCTACTAATAAATCACCTGATAAATAACTTTATCATATTAAAAAAAAAATCTAAAGGTAAACATCTTCAAAATGATCAGTGGATTCAACTGGGTTCTTCTTCCGTGAATAACATTGGAAAGAATACAGTAGAATAGATAAGAATAGAGTATACGCCATAATATTAGCGAATTGCTATTATTACAATTGTACACCCTCTGTCCAAAAAGAAACCGAACTTTTCGAAAATAGAAGAAACTAGTGGCGCCACCTGTTGTATCCTTTTGTTGTCGAAAGCGGTAACCTCCATTAGTGTTGTGTCAACTGTTTGACATTTGTTTCATTAGAAGCCGAGTTATAGTGCCAAGAGTGACAGTGTGTTTTGACGAACGGTCGGTCGTCACGATATTCATGCCGTACGCGACAAATTCTCGCTATCAATCGCTTCAAAACTTCGAGATAAAACTCACCATTGACCGTTTGGCCAGGTGGAACGAATTCTTTGTGGATATTCCCCTTGGAATTGTAGAAACAAATCAGCATTGTCTTTACTTTTGACTTCTCCAAGCAACTTTTTTCCGGATGCCCCTCTTCTGATGGTCTCCACTTAGCACTCTGGCGCTTTGTTTCGGGCTCATGCTCAAAACACCACCTTTCGTCACCAGTAACGATCGTTTCAAGGAAGTTTGAGTCCTTACAAGCGGTTTTAATAGGTCTTTGCAGTGTTCAAGTCGATAAATTTTTTGGTCGTCGGTCATCTTGTGGGGAACAAATCGCGAATACAATTTACGAAGGCCCAAACTCTGGGTCAAAATGTTGTGCACAGTTGATTTTGGAATCCCCAATTCATCTTCAATCAATCTCACGGACGATTTCGGGTTTTCTTTCACGAAATCACGCACTTTTTGGATGTTAACTTCGCTCAGTCCAGTTTTTGGACGGTCCGGCTTTTCGTTGTCCTCAAGCCTCTCACGACCACTTAGAAATCGCTTAAACCACTCGTAAACTTGAGTACGGGATAAGCATTCATCACCGCATGCTTTTTGAAGCATTTGATGCGTTTCGGTAAAACTTTTACCAAGTTTAACACAAAAGTCAATCGTGGCAGTTCTCTGTTTGAAACTCATTTTCCGACCGTTCGTCAAAAGACACTGTCACTCTTGGCACTATAACTTGGCTTCTAATGAAACAAATGCCATAAACAGTTGACACAACGCTAATGAAGGTTGCCGCTTTCGACAGCCTTCATTAGTGTTGTGTTCATCCAAAGTGTAATGTTCATCCAAAAAGTGCGGTTTTTTTTTGGACTGAGGGTGTATATGACATGTAAGTAATCATAAATTATTCATAAGATTTAAAAAACATAAACTGTAATTCTAATCCTAATTTATCATCGCACTAAGTTAACTTGAGTTATCATCATTGCTCTTCTTCCTTTGACCTTGAACAGTTGGCTCCAACTGAGTCAGAGATTATGTTCTGCCAAATGAATTTTAAATCTAGAAGACAAATAATCTCGAAATCAAATAGTGGGTGATAAAAAAAAATCAATTGGTATATCCTTAAATAGTAAATTGCTGTGTTTCCATAGTGTGTTGTTATTTTTAGAGATAATTATCAAGAAAATCTTAGACTTTTGGAAATTGATAATATTGTTCAGGAGATTTCAAGAAATTCTTTCACAGAATTCTTCTTGTTCTTATTCGCATATTGCGAATAACTAGAAATGTCGCGCTTATCAGCAAATTTTGACCTCATAATGGAATTATTTATTCTTTTCATCGTGATTTCGAAGAATGAAAATAAACTCAAGGAAGTTAGTTATAAATTGAGTTTAGTTTCTTTACAAAAAACACTCCAGTTTCTGTCTGTGTGTGCGTCGCACGAGGCACTTAAATTTCATCTCCTGTTACGATACGCTACAAGAACTGCACTCCGCCATCGTAACAAATAGAATACATACGTGTGGGAGAGGAAAAGAGAAGAGAAAAGAGAATTAGCGTCTTCATGCACTTTCTTCAAGTATCGATGAATTCGTGCCAGTGCTGAACCATAACATGTAGAATTTGGATCAAACTGGATGTACGACCACGTTTGTAGTCGTCCTGCCATCTTGAACTGATGGTGTGGCCATACGACGCTCATGGACCAAAAAGGTGCAAACATTCTCTCGCAAGCAAGAATGTAAGATGTATTTGTGTATATATATACATACATACACTTAAAAATTAGTTAAAACTAAACAAATGTATTAAATGGCAAATTTAGGAGGGGGGGATACGCACTTTTAACCATGCAACTTAGAAAAACCATGCAACTTAGAAAAATTAAAAAATGATTAACAACATTAATCAGTTGCATAATAAAAAAATTTAAAAAATAATAATAATAAAAAAAATTCGTGATCCATCCAAGAATTAATGTACTGTACGCTTACAGCATTTCGGGGGTGGGAGCCATATTCAAAAAAAAAAAAAAAAAGTAAAGTACGCACCTCCGAAATGCTGTAAGCGTACAGTACATTAATTCGTGGATGGATCACGAATTTTTTTTTGTTTTTATTAATTTTTAATTTTTTTTTTATTTTACAAAGTCCGGAAACTCTGCTCTAGAGACGAAACATGGAACTTTTTTTCAAGCCACTTCAGGCCTCCAAAAAAAAGGGGGGGGGTTGTTTTACCTATGAAATTCATAATCAACGAATTCTTCACCACGATATACGCGAAGTGTCCATTTTACTAAACGCAGTACCCATCGTCTTATATGATCAGAATAGCCTCAAACACGCCGAGCATCAGCCTCGGGCGATTCAGAAAACATGAGAGTTCCTATTTAAACATCTTGTTTCGGCGCATAATTCCAGTGAATGAAAGACCAATCTGTAAAGGTCATTAAGTCACTATTATATTCCTGTGATCATTCCTGGATGAGACATCCTCTGTAACATGTCCCATTATTCTGTTGCAAATGTTCACCACGTGACGCACAAACGGTCAGTGTGAATGAATGTACTTCGCCTGTAATGATGTCCAGAACCACGCCATTAGAATTTTGTTTTACTTGTGTCAAGTACCTGAGGCTTACTAGAAAATTATGTCCCAGACCATGGCTTCACCGTTACCGCCTTGAATTTACCCTGTGACCAACCATAATGTCCATGGCTTCTTGTTTGCTGCAACTTTGCCTTTTGATCCTCATGAATTAACGTGAACCAGAATGCATCACTTGGCCAATACTAAGGCTTTTTTTATCCGTCTTAACTATAACTGTCAGTGAATGAATGTACTTCGTCGGCACATTCATGCGAAATCATTTGGTCAATACGCAAAGTCTCTTACAGTAGAATTTTTCGAGCCTTCAGTGCTTCTCGCAAAGGAACTGTTCATGTAATCATTACAGCAGGGCAGTGATTTCTGAGATGATCTCTGCGACCCGCCTGGCTTTTACTATCATTCAATCCCTATTCAAAGTTCGTTGTGCATCACATGCCTCCCCACAATTTTGATGCTCTTTCCTCGGGTAAATCTAGTTCTCAGTTATATAGTATGTGTGTGTGTGTGTGCCTACTGTGGTCATTTGTCTGATTATTGATAAATGGCATTTTTAAAGTTCCACACTTTCCTATTACAATTAGGATTTCAATTCTGATTTTGACTGGAACTGAAATTCTAAACTTTATCAAAATCGATCTAACTGAAATCTTGATATCTCGATGCATCCATGAGATGGGCTCGTATACTGTTTGCGAAACGCATTAAAAGAGACTGCGTCACTTTATCTATTATTCTTTCTTTTTTATATTTTCTTTCATTTTTTTTTTAAATTGCCATATGTATCAGTGTGAACCGCGGACACCACTTACAACAATAATTACCATGTAATGTTATTTGTTTATCTCCAGGAGTGTTGGTCTTCCCTCCTCTTTTTATTTTTTCCTGTTTATCTTTTTTGTTCCAACCCGTTTGAGGTTAACAATGTGTCGATGACAGCCGAGATTAAACTGAGTTCTTCAACTGCAATGAATTAGATGAAGGCGCTCAGTGTTTTGGCTTTGATAAATTAGCTCAGGTTGCTAGCTTCGCTAATGTAGTTGGTTACAAATTTTATGCCATCACCTGGCGAACTGAGGGTAGGAATTGTGTAGAATTAATGTCGAGGCATCTAAGACAACAACAAGACGAATATATTAGCTACTCCTACCAGCTGCGTATTCCGCTGTTTGTTCTGTGGAAGAAAAAATGTCCTGCAGCTGCTGTTTCAGAACGACTAACTACTTCTAGAGGAAAAGACAAAGATGGGACTCCACTGCCGTTGTTCCCGACCAAAGAGCTGTCAACTGTTATTTTTCAGACTGTATTCTATAGACGTAATATCTTTATAGTGCTTTCGAAGTTAGTCTAAAAGGCTGTATAAAGCTATCATTGAATTTGCCTAAAATAAGCGTCCGTATAGCAAGGACGAGGAACCTACGTTTAAATCTCGTGCTTGGTTGTTGTTTCGCTAGTAATTCTAATTAATTTGACTCTCCGAAAACACAGATTATTTTTTTACAGCATGCAGTAAACGTAGGAGAGTGTGTCACATCCAGAAGGCCTCCAATACACCCATTTTTATGGGTGTAATTAATTTCCCAGTTGATTCATTCATAAAGAATGTTGCATAGAATGAATCCAGTCATTTTTCAAGTCGGTGTGAGATTATACGCAAAAGAAGGATGTAGTTTTGTAGCAGGATGGACGAAAAAAATTCAGCTGATGCTGATGTTCGACTAAGGTCGAATGATCGGCCCATGAAGATGAAAGCCGTGATCTCATTAGTTTAGGCTCCATTTGTCAGATGGGAGCATTTATGATTTGTAAGAAATCCGAAGGAACAATGGATGCCCCTTCTTGCAGTGCATCGAGAACACGGGCCGATGGATGTGAAATAATTGCCACACGATTTATTCTCCTGAAGAATTTGTAGCTCAAACTTGACTGTCTAAAGATTTACTAGGACTTAGTTGCTAATAAGCCCATCTAACAGCGCTGCAAGTGCGACTTATTGACAAAAAAATAATTGCGGGATTAAAAATGCCACCGTCCACTTTGCCAAGAGGATAGGGATCTGGATCAGGACCAATGTTGGTCCAATACTTTATTATGACGTCATAGTAAGGATTTTTGTGACAGTATGTTAGAGATTGGTTTGAGAATCATGTAATAAATCGAAACATTTTTGATAATCCTATAGAAACAATTGTAACATTGTACGGATTCCGATAGTGCGTTCTCGATTTGTCCTAATGGTTACTGATTCTGAGCTATTTTTTCGTGAATAATTTATTCACCCCAATGCATGTCTTATAACTTCATTAGGACAGCGAAGTTATTATGAAGATTTCTCAATGCCTTGGAACAGACGGGCTTGAGAACACGCGCATTTAACACAAATGGCACACTGGTCTTATTGCTTGGTTGCGCTTCGACTGCAGTTCCGACCAACCCAACCTTGGTCCTTCTTTATGACCTTCGGCGTAATTCCAATCAATCCGTTGTGATGTTTCTGTATTTCCATGCCGGATTCAATATCTTTCGGTTATGTGGGGGGGGGGGGAGAAGAATTGCAGTACAATTCTACAGTTCCATAACACACCTCCATAATTATGCAAATTAAGAAGTTGTGTTATGGACAGCGGTAGAAATGCAGAGATTAAGAGTGGAACTGCGAACATGGTGGGCGGTAGATGGCGTTGGTGTAGTTGCTGTTAATTGTAGTTGGTGGAGACAGAGAGTTGTGGAGCAGGTTGGTGGAAACAGAGAGTTGTGGAGCCCTCCTTCGAGGAGTCTTTGGACACCCTGGAGGTGTCATATATTAATAATATTAATATTAATAATAATAATTAAACAAAACTCGCGAACTTTTCTTTAAATTTGTTTACTATAAACCCTTACATTTGGAGAAGTTGCTGCTTCCCAATATATCCAGTTGGTCGTTATTATGGATATTCGTTAGAGAATGGAATGAAAATTAAAGTAAAATTCACGCCAATAGCTTCTTAATTAGTTTAAATAAAGTTTGACAGAGGAGCGAGGAGGGCACTTCCTTTGAGCATGCGCGACACTTGCTTAGCTAAACTCACTAAACGTTTTCAAAGCAATACGTGAAAAACTGAATTAATAAAATAATTAAATCGCTGTTTGCTTCCATTAATAAAGTAATGAACACATCGAATATCTGCTGCTGAATATTAATTTTTAAAAAAATTGGAAAGTATTACTGATGTTGGAAGTTTTTCCGCTTGGTTATACTAAAATTAAAGATACCAAGAAATTATATACTTGGATTAATCCTTTAAGTTTTTATAGTTCAGGCGCAAACTCTATTTGCTTACACTTGGATAAAGGATTAAACCAAGTATATAATTTCTTGGCATCTTTAATTTATAATCTTACTGATGTGATCTCTTGTGATTTGCAACAACCAATAATAGAAAAATAAAAAAAAACAATAATAGAAAAGGGAACTTCAACTATTTCCTCATTCTCCAGAAATCAGCAATTTATCGCATTACCGATGTCACAGTGATGGTAGATAAGGTCTGAGTACTGATCGATCGATGGGACATCCTTTCACTTGCGACCATCTGTCAAAGTGATGTCCATTTCGCTTCCATCTGTCAGAAGGCGATTATGGCAGATGGAAGCGAAATGGACATCACTTCAAAATAAGTGCATCGCTGGTTCTATTAAAACACTTCCATGGCCATTTTTAGGTTTATTAACGCTGTCGTCTTCTTATATTTTCTGCCACATCTTTGACAGATCATCCATCATTCGGAATGAGAGAATGGAGGGAGGGGATTAACAGTGATCACAACGTGTTACCTGCGACTGAGTTTGGTGTCCCGAGAAGTCGTCTGGTGAGGAGGATTCGTTGCTACATTACAGCACTGCTAATCCCAATGAATAACGATCTAATCAGGGTAATTTTTCCTTTGGTTATGAAAGCACACACACATGCGGCTATGAGTCTATCGATGACTAAACCATTATGTCAAAACAATTTCTTCGGTTGCAATTACAAAGTAAATCAGAAAGACTGCTGCAAAATCATCGTACGTTCATCCTAATTTATTCATATGATGAATAGATTAGGATGAATAGTGAAAGCGTATTCAGAAATATTATTACAACAACTCTTGGCGATGATGTCTATTTAAAGTGAGCAAGACTCCTGTATTGGGTGTCAATGTCTGTTGATGTATGAGTCTCGTCTCCGTAAAGAACTATACTTATATATCTTGCGAAAACTTTCTTGGGCTTTCTCTGTTTCCATTTGTTGGGCTACAGCGAACAAAAACACTGACTGGAAATGAGGGGTCATCTCTAAGTTGGTGTCCCAAATATCTCAACTGATTTTTATGAATTGATTCTACTGGAGGAGGTCTTTGCTGACTTTTTTTTCTTTTTCAAGAATAACAATATTGTGGATACAAGCATGCTACGTATATCCCGATATATTGATCGGAGGTATGAGGGGAATGGGGATTTGGAAAGTTCTGATAAACATCTAGAACAAAAATTATATTAAACCAACTGATATAACCGCAAGAAAGAACATTTTGATACCATATTTTGTACGATGTACGAGGGTGGTCTGAAAAGTTCTCGGCCTAGCAATGAAAAAACGAATTTATAATTTCAAAATTACAGGTAACCTCCGTATAGCATGGCATTCCTACAACACGGTTCAAGAATTGGGAAAATTCCTGTACATCACGGGACGTGATGAGAATTTTTGAGGGCACGCACCATCTCATTCGAGGTGTATGTCGTGTCAGATTTGCGTGCAGAATTTTAGAATTTTAAATTCATTTTGTTTGTGGAATATTAAACATATTTTAAGACTTTCACTGTTTTCTTCTTTGTACTATATACATACATACATACATCTTCAAAGCCCACCTTTCCTAATTGGGTTGTGGGGGCAACAGCTTCAAGAGGAACTTCCAATGGTCACGATCCTCTGCCACCAAGCTCAGGTGTTCTGGTGGGATTCCCAAACGTGTCCACCCAAGGTTTTGGATATAATCTATCCAGCGAGTCTTTGTCCACGTGGCCTCCCACCCTCTGGCTTGGCAAAGAGGGCCTGCTGAGGGAGCCTCTCTTGTGGCATTCTGACCAGGTACCCATACCAACGTAACTGTGATCTCTCAACACGGAGAAGCAGCGGTTGAGTATTGAGGGTTTTCCGAATTGCAGAGCTTCTGACCCTATCGAGTCTTGTCAGCCCCGCAACCCCTCGAAGGAACCTCATTTCAGCCGCTTGGATTCGTGTCCGCATTCTTTCGGTCATTACCAAACTCTCATGACCATAGGTGATGGAGACATAGACTGTATTGAAGACAGCCAGCTTTGCCTTCTGGCTTAACTCCCGCTTCAATACTACCGAACGGCCAAGCTCTGCAATATTGAGCTTGCTAAGCCAATTCGAGTATCTAGCTCTACGTCCCATTTTCCATCATTCGTGAATATGGACCCAAGGTATTTAAACTTCTCCACGTGCCTCATTGGGACTCCACTTACATGTAGAGTACACTGGTATGGTTGTCTTGAGACCACAAATGTTTCAGTTTTTGGCCACACTGATTTTCATTCCGGCGTCTGCACAAACAGCTACAAACCTATCCAGGATCCGCTGGAGGTCATCTGTGGAAGAGCTAAGCAGAACTAGGTCATCTGCAAAAAGCAGACGTCTAATGCTACATCTTCCAATTCTGACACACTCACTTCCTCGGCTGTGCCTATCAATCCAGTCCATAAATATTATGAAAAGAAGGGGTGACAGAACACACCCTTGGCGGAGGCCAACGGAGCCTGTGAAAGGTTCAGACTTTGTGCTGTTTACCCTGACACAGAACTCTGGGCATTCATACAGGGACTTGAATGGCAGCTAATAGTTGGCCATCCACTCCATACTCCTGTACTACTTACCAAAGCTTATCCTGAGGAACCCGGTCATATGCCTTCTCCAAGTCCACAAAACATGAGTAGACATTCTTGGCATATTCCCAAGATTCTCAGAATTGCCTTAAAGTGAAGATTTGGTCAGTTGTGCTTCTACCAGGATGAAAGCCACATTGTTCTTCCTGGAACTTTGACTCAACTATGCTCCTGCACTGTCTTTCCAAGCACCTAGCATACACTTTCCCAGGCAGGCTGAGCAGAGAGATGTTACGATAGTTACTGCAATCCTTCTGGTCTCCCTTCTTGAAGACTGGTATTATTATTATTATGCCTGTCTGCTATTGCTTTGGTGCTCGCCCAGATATCCAAGCAGCCTCATGCACTCGAGTCAGCCAGAGAACACCGTCTCGATTGAAGGCTTTTAGCATTTCGGGCCGAATTTCATCATTGCCAGCAGCCTTGCCCGATTTTAACGATTTTATTGCTAAATGGACCTCTTCTGCTGTGAGACTAGTCATTGCCCGATCTGCACCTCTTGGATGTCCACAACTGCTGGGCCATCCGGGTTAAGAAGGCTCTCAAAGTATTCCCTACATCTGTGGAGGATATCCTTCTCGTTTGTTAAAGTGCACCATCACAGGCCTTAATTGCCCTTGCTGTGCACGATTTCCTCCCTTGAAGGCGGCGGATGGTCTGCCAGAATACTTTGTTTGCATTTGCATAGGATGAGTCTAATCTTTCTCCAAAGGATTCCCAAGCCTTCTGCTTTGCTGTCTTTACTGCCTCAGAAGCAGCTTTTCCTGCCTCAGCATACCACAAACGCATCTCAGGTGACCTGACCTTAAGCCATGTTAAGTAGGACTCCTTTTTTGCCCGAACAATTTTTTTTGGACTTCTTGGCTCCACCAAGGTGTCCTTTTCTCACTGCCCGTTGTCACGCCGAGCCGCTTTCTGCCACAGCATGAGAGTGCAGAGGCAGTGACAGCTGTTCTGAACAGCTTCCACTCCTCCTCAACATCTGCAGTATGCTTGGGAATCTCTTTGAACATACCTCCTATTTCATGCGGTATAGCTGCTTAGGCCTACCAGCGTTGATGGTAGCATCTGGTTTCTGAAGCCGTAGAGTGCACACAACGAGGTGGTGGTCAGTTGAGAGTTCTGCCCCTCTTCTCACACGAGCGTCCAACACTGAAGAAAATAGGTCTGCTGAGACTATAAAGAAGTCAATCAGAGACCTTTGTTCTAATGTATCCCTGTACCAGGTATACTTATGGACTTCTCGGTGCTGGAAGAAGGTATTCATTATGGACAAGCTGTTAGTACAACAGAAGTCCAATAATTTCAACCCATTCGCGTTAAGGTCAGGGGCGCCGTTCCTCCCAACCACACCCCTCCATGTCTGGTCATCTGTTCGAACAGGTGTATTGAAGTCACCCATTAGCAGGACTGATTCCATGTCTGCCACCCTGTCAAAAGCAGCGTCCACTTCCTCTCGGAAGGCAAAGTATTCTGACTCCAGATTAGGTGCATAGGCTTGCACCACAGCCAAATCATGGTTTTTTATCTGAAGCCTTAACACACATACCCGATCCCCAATGGGATCCACTCAACAACACAGTCTGACAGCTGGAGGATTGTGAGTATCCCCCTATCCGCCTGAGCAGACATTGTCGGGCTCACACCAGAGTAGTAAAGCTTCCACCCCCTTATCCAGGTCGACAGTTGCAGAGCCTCTCCTCTTGGTTGAAGAAAGCCCGACTAAGTCTAGCCGGTAGCGTTTGGCTTCCTCGACCAGTTCCAACTCCTTCCCTGTCAGAGAGATATTCCAGTTGCCTAAAGCCGTAGTCTGGTGCCGTTGTCGTTGCCATTTCCGTCCATTTGTAGAACCATTTCTTTGCGCTGCCCCTAAACACCTCCCCAAATGGGTAGCGGGCCCATTGATGGAGTTTCCTCTAGCAGAGTGCTGAGGAGTGGTGTCTAAGGGAGACGGTAACATATTTTTCGAACGGGTCCCTCTGCCTAAAACTCGAACGCGTCCCTTGGTAACCCTCGCGACGGACGATGCGGTATGAACATTTTTTGGTGGCCTGATCATGTTACAGTGTTTGATAATGTCCTGTTAGCACAAGACGGAATGACACAGCAAAATAGGAAAGATTCCCCTCGAATACTCTAATTGCATTCGGGGAAGGAGCAAGAAGAGAAGAAAGAAAGGGGGAGGAAGAGGAGGGACCAGTCTACAGATAATATAACAGATGTCTATTACATGAAGTAAGGCATGGTCCAGCATCAGGTGCCTCGGATTTGCCATGCCCGTACTCACTAAAGTGAGCTCCTGAGGCTCACTATATACATACATAGATTAAAAATTTTTCGGCTCTGTATTATTGAACCTTTTTTAAAGAAGTGTTAAATATTTCTTTTTTGTTGTAGCCCTGAACAATGTCTGCCGGAAGTAAAAAAGTACTTCTTAAAAGACATTTCATCCTCTAGAATTAAAAATACAGATTTTGGATCGTCTTAAAAAGGGGGGAAAGTATCACATGTTGCAAATTCCTTGGATTTAAATGAAGCAACAAGCCAGACCATACAGAAAAATGAAAGAAAATCAGAGCTTCCGTTGCTGCAGGCTGTTCTATCTCCGCAAATATGACAGCTCGTCCCAGAGCACCAATACTTGAAAAAATGGAAAACGCTCCTAATATTTGGATTGATGACTGCTCAAAAAAAAAAAAAAAAAAAAAAACGAATCCCACTGGACACCAATGTTAATAAACATAAAGCGTTAAAAATTTGCAACTACTTAAAAGAAAATGGAGAATCTGCTATTATCCCCGACTTTGTTGCTAGCAAAGGTAGGTTCAGGCGTTTTAGAAAACGCTTTTCATTACAAAACATAAAAATACAAGAGGAAAGCGTATCAACTGATAATGAAGCTGCCAAAACTTATCCAAAGGAATTGCAAAAAATTATTAAACAGGGTGGATATACCACACATTAGGTTTTTAATGCCTATGAGATGAGCCATTGGTGGGGGGGGGGATGCCCAAGAGAACATTTATTTCAAAAAATGAAAAAGTTGCATTTCACGCATTTTGATTCGCCGGTCATCCAATACCACATCGTGCACTTGATCAATGATTTCTGGTGTTGTTACACTTTTTGGACATCCTTCACGTGGGTCATCTTCAAGGCTGTTACGGCCGCGTTTAAACTCGGCAGCCCATTTCTTAATTGCCGAAAACGAAGGAGAAGAGTGCCCATAAAGTTTTCTTAACTTCGAATGAATTTCTTTTGGCGTTAAACCTTCTTTTACAGGAATTTTATAACAGCACGATTCTCAATTTTATCCATTTCAAGGGATACAGACAACACCTTTGCTTCAGACAGCTGAAAAAAACAAACTACTTGATAGAATGACTTGCAGTTTCACATGGAAGATTATGACAGATGTACCAACTTAGAAAAAAAATCTTGCCAATAATGTTGCCATAGATAGCAACACTATTGTCAAGTTACCTTCATAACTCTGCTACTAGTATGTTCTTTGGTTAGCCTGAATATCGGAGGTGATTAGTACACTATCTGCGAAACAGAGACTGCTTCTGTGTTAGTTGTGACATGTTATAATATTTTTCGGTTTAATGTCGAAATTCCTGCCTTGCGATTAAATGACAATTCGCAGAAATTTATGTTTTTTTTTCTGGAAAACTTTGAGGACAGCCTCTTATACTCAATACATTCAACATGCGCCTTTGTGTTGCTCTTCGGTAATCATCCTCATATTATTGAACTTCGATTTGGAATCGATCAGCAGAATAGTGTGTCGAGAGTAGATAGTGTGTTCAAAGCACCAAACACATCGTGATTTCACGTGCGAAAATAGTGGCGCCATCTATCAGTCATGAATAACACTAAACATAACTTTCCAATGAATAGATTGTGAAGAGCTTTGAAATCTGACGAGAGGTTGGTTGGAATACTCAGTTTGGTTATTGTTGCCTAAATTCGTATTTTCATGATAATTAATTTTACTTTTGCGAAGATTAAGTACATAATTTTATAAATACGCTTATTACATCACATTGTGAGCTGCAGGTGTGCTTTTTTTTAATTATTTTTTATTTCTGAAAGAGTAGCGGGGCATGTTTAATTGTCGTGTGTAATAGCATAAACTGACGCGAGTGGTAAGAGTAAACATCAAATAATTATCATAGCAAGGCGTTTTGTAAAGACAATAAGACTTAAGATGCAGAACTTCTCTAGGAGGTGAAGAAATGAAAGACGCTTTTATAGTAGTTAACATGAGATGATTGCAGTCAACGCCTTCTACGACAGGTAAGTGCATTTCATCTACTTTTGTAATTGTTTAAACATCTTTCGCTAATTAATGAATTCTTGGGGGGGGGAGAAACTTAGTGATGCAGTTGATATCAAACCAAAAGGGTAGAGGGCTAACTGGGAAATGCAGCACTCATCCGTGAGGAAGGGAATATGACATGAACTCTGTATCACCCTTCAAAAAAAAAAAAAAAAAATAATAATAATAAACGTGGGCCTACTACTACTACTAATAATAATAATAAACGTGGGCCTATAATACTATAAACCTAAAAATAATAATAATAATAATAAACGTGGGCCTACTAATCTCATAGTTCAAATAAGAGGGACTACAAAACGTTTTGTGGCAGAAAAACCAATTCTGGATCTTTGAGTTCCCAGACATGTGCTTACGATAACCGCGAGGAATAATTCTGGTTATAATGAGTAATTTCTGAATCGTATCAAAATCAAACGTGCAGAAAAATAATTAAAATGTCTTAATTTTATGATTTATTGGGAGTTTGGGGTTCAGATATCGCCAGCTATCTTTTTCTGATTCATGAAACCGAAAGGTCATAAGGTAAAACGGTGCAGATTTGTTTAACGGGTAAACAAATTTAGTTCCCCCCCCTACACCTTTTATGACATAAAGGTGGACGGGGGAGGAAGGGAGGGAGTGGTGTTATTTAACGATGAGCGTCAGACAATAGTAGATCTTCTATTTTTATACTTAGCAGTATTAATGAGAGAAAAGTGCAATAAAACGCCAGTTTTTCTTAAAAAAAAACAACAACAAACCTTTAATTGGTGACTTATAACTCGAATGCACAAGCGTTGGCTAATATTTTGTAGAGGAGGGAGGGGAAGAGAAGGTAATTGGAGGGGCGGAAATGAAAAATACTAATGACATTTTGCAGTCCAAAGTACCGATTTCTCGACTTGAGCGGTACGTTCCCTAGGGAAGGAGATTGGGAGGGAGAAATATAATGAACAGCAGTCTATTATTATCACAAGGATTCTGGTCTATCCGAGAAATCATTTACGATTTGATTGTTTTTTTCTTTTAACATTCAAAATGAAGTTTTTTCAGTTTTTTAATCAACGGAGAATAGAAAGTTGAAAAATCTCCTGGCACGGGGTAGTTTGTATCATGAAAGTGCTTTGAATTATTATTATTATTATATTTAAAAGGACCGCTACAGGTAGTTTTCAATTGGGGGGGGGGGGTAAATTTGTTTGAAAAATAAAATAGGAAAAACCATCGGTGACCTAAGCGGTCACTTAAGAGTCTTTGATATCGCCTCACTGTCGGCTTTTCTAAAATTAGGAAATTTATTTTTCTGTTTGTTTATATTGTAAAAAGATGTTTGCTTGAAAAGGGTGTGGAAATGACATCCAAAGAAATTTTCTTTTGTGATTCTGAAGTATTCCTTTATTGATAAATCTAAATATAGTATTCTTCATATATTTTCTTTTAAAAAGTTTTCGTATAAAGAGAGAACTTCCTTTATACTTCTTAAGAACTCCGTTGCTATCTTAATACAACACTTTATCTGCAACTAAATCTTAAATCGAAATGTTTGCGAACTAATATTAGCGGATGGGAAATGCAAACTGCAAGTATACACACGTATTATTTGACGGAACATTCCCCACGCCCACACAAGGGAGGAGAGTTTTGTGCAAGGAGTATTTTGATCTCACGACAAAGTGGCGTCGTGCCTTGCTAGTGCCTATCACCCATACAAGATTATGACCAGTATCTGGGACAAACGCATAATTTCCGGTTCACTAGCTGCGAGACGAACATGCGCGGAAAACTTCATTCGTCAAACCTAAAACCGACGGTTCATATTTCGTGTGCACGGCAAACACGTGAAATGCGAGTCAGAACTACAAAGTGTGAATGTCCATTTAAAACTAAGAGGTTAGGGAAACAAAACTGTTTCCGCATCCCTGAATTTAAAAGGAGATCCTCACAGTGAAAAATCAGGATGATGTCCGAAAAGTGTTGGATGATTTTCACCATTCGGTGTGACAATACCACCTGATGTTAGCGAGTTTGTATTTCGAGAGCAGCGAAACCGGATTACCTCCTCTACAATTCTCCTCTTCGACCAAAGTCGGAAATAGTTCGTTCTTTTACTTTTTATCTCCCTTGAGAATTTCGGTTCAGTTTGACTAAAATTAAAAGGAGGACGTGGGAGTCACTTCTTCCGCAGAGCCGACGTTTCCTGTCGGCGTACTGCATTTTTCGAATCATTTCTGAATTCGTCCTTTCTTACGCTGCTTAATGTGGTCCCCGAGAATTTCACTGCATTCGTAACGAAATGGGGAATCAGAGTCATAAAGGAGGGAGAAGAAAGTAGAATACTGCGCACATCAGTCGAATCGCTCAACGAATTTCGACCAGTTTGGACTGCTCTTTCTACTACTACTATTACACCTAAAAAAAAATTAGTACGTAAAAATAATACAAATAAGCCGATGAAAGTTGGCTACTTAGTTGACATGATTTTGTATTCGTTGAGAACATAAATCCCCGTCTGCAATGCAATTAGGGCAGAACACCAACAAAACACTAATAAAAGCAGTGCTCATCAAGCAGCCGTTTCTAATTTTGTAGGAAGCATAGAAACGGCCTGATTTGCTTATGACAATGCATTATTGTAAAGAATGTTTCGTTCTTTTAGTAGCAGAGGGCACCCAAATCTTGGTGATAGCATTGATTGTTGTCACCTTTTGGTAATATGGCTGTGGATTTAATATTGTTACTGCTCTCCAAGTGGCCCTACCAACAATACTTAATGCCGAAGTATTTAAGTGTTTTGTGGGATTATTAAAATTGCGACGTGTACTTTTTTTTTTCTTTGTGGATTGAGTTGTCTAAAAGTTTCCATTCTGATTTGAAAATAATTAAACTGAAGTAGTATAATTCTTTTGCAATAATTTAACGTAAGACTATTAACTACTATTAACTAATCGGTTCATTGATCTGTTGGGGGGTGGGGGTTACTTTTTTTGCCGAAGTTTTGTTGAGATTGCAATTCTGTTTGAAGTGCTTAACATGAAGTGGCAAGACAAGTCGGAGTAGGTAATGTTCTTATTTGGTACAATAAAAGTGTGTGTTTCTTTTTTTTTAAACCCCAAACAAGCAGAACTTTCTGACTTCAAATGAACAGCGGCTTTCGTAAGCCTTCCAATGATTGTACTTCGACATATTTATGTTCAAAACTTTCGGGCTCTATTTAAACAGTCATCTCACTTGAAACCTGCACGTGGCTGAGTGACATACCCCAAATGCCATTTTCATGATTTCACAAAGAAATCGTTGGCGTTTTTTCAAGATATTGCGACGGCCCTGTTTGACATTGCATACGGAAACTTCAATAGAGGCACAACATGGCATCTGGTAGTCACGCGATTTTTTTCTTTCTTTCCGAAGCGCTGTCGGATATTCAGATGAGTTGGAAATGATGCTACAAAATAGGGGATTTCGCGATCGATCCTGTTTATAGAATTCCTCGTGGCCTGAGTATTGTAAACCTTAATTAGTATAGTATTTATTACCCAAGTTATTAAAGGATTCAAATATACAAACTTAAGATATTTTAACTAAGTACAGTTTTGATTCTAATAAAGAAATAAATTCACATAATGCCTTTTATTTCTCTAAGGAAGTAAGGCTATTTAGTCTCAACATCTTTATTCTTAGTCAACTGACACCGGCCTAAGGCTATCAATGATTCTCATCAGCATTTGAGGAGGAGAGTACGTAGACAACTGCCGCCATCTTGTGGCCTCTTACACTGTATTATATTAACGTTTAAAATGTGAATTTTATAGCTAATTTTTCTTAGGTGTCGAGTTCGTTTTCAGGAGTAAAACCCTATCCTCCTGTGCCAAAGATCTACTAACTCAGGAACCACTAAAAGATCCCTAAGCAGAAAGCATTCTTTGCCTTTATAGCATGTTCGATCACCACTTTGCTTACATTCTTTGTCTGAAATCGTCGGAATAAGCTCCATTAACTCATCCACACTACTAATGTGTTCTGATAGGTTTTACGTTTCGTGGGTGGAGTGCACATAAAAAATGAATAAAATAAAGCTATTGTGATGGCGAATGACTCATTTTCATTAAAACTGCAGGTATAATGAGAGTCGCTCCAAATACGCAAAAATATTTCGGCCATTCGACTTGTCTTTTTCGCCTTATGTCATTGTATAAATCCGTAAAATAAGTTTATCTTCATCACTCCTACCAGATATCAGTACGGTCCTACCCCCCCCCGTGTCTTTTCTCCCACATGTCAATAACCTCCACAATATGAGAGAAGTTCTTACAAATCAGTGAAAGAATCCCGTTTTCAATTCCGACTGCTTCTTACAACATTTCTTAGAAAATTTCATGTTGGAGTAGAATGCTGTTCATTTTTATAGCTTTTTGAGTTTATTACTCGCAGTGTGCAGTAAGCTATCCCCTGTGATTTTAAGTGTTTGAACTTTTTAAGCAGTGAAACCCTCAATTGTCATTTTTCAGACCAAAGACATTTGAAATCTGCCTGAAGCGCTCAATGAAGCCCTCGTTCTTCATATTACAAAATTTAACTTTCTCGCTGTGCTATCATCAGCTGCTGGAGTCCAATCGGTGGAATGACTACTATTAATTCTATTCTCTACCTTTTCTCTCTCAACCAATATCAGAGATAATTGTGTGTGTGTGTGCAGTCAAATGTCATCAACTTCATTCTTTTGTCTTTGTGTGTCCCATCCACACTTATCTCTAAGTAGTTGTATGTATTCAAGAGCAAAGTTTGCTCTTTGACGAAAAGCCCAAGCGGGATAAAGATCACCCACCTTTAGTTTGTTATTTAAAAAAAAAAGCAAAGAAAAGAAACTTCCGAGTTTCTTTTTTTCATATTGCGACCGCAATCAGATCTTCCGAACCAAAAAAGTTACCGACTAAGCTACAAATCCAAATAAATGATGTCGATACGATTTTCAACTTCTGATTTCATGATAACAGAATCATAATTAAGTTTGATAAACAGGATTTGTACTTAAAGCGAATAAATCACAAGCGAAATCTAATTTCGCTTGTGATTTAATTGCCAATTTTTAATTTCTCTCCAAGTTGTCTAAAATCAAACGACTTGATCCTCTATGGACGTTAATCTTCTCTTTTTCCTTCTTGGTCTTCATTCTCCAGTCAACTGGAACTTCCTCTGAATCATTAAGCTATCGGTGTGAGTATTTTTATTCTGTACTTAATATAAACACGGTGGGGTGTGTGTCATCTAGCGCGGAGCCTCAATTAGCTGTAATTTTTTTTCATGCTCAGTTATTAAAATATCATTAAGTTCATTTTGTATAGAGAGCAGATTACTGGCTTCGTTTATCATCAGCTCTGTTCATGTAAATACACAAAGAAAAAACATAATGCGTTGGCATTTCACTTGATTTTGTTTATAATATTCCTTGCGCTCTCCGATATTTAAAAAAAAAAATAAAAGATGAATGCAATTTGCACTTTACTTTTGTGTTATATAAATTATTCCCAAAACTACGCACACGTATGACAATCTCTTTCTTTTTCTCCTTCCCTCCACACATACTCACACACTTCATTTGTTTCTTAAGTCAGTAAGTTCAGCGCTTTGGACAATAAAGCTATATTGTTGATTCTGTCTAAGCTTGCCATAACATTTCTTTCTCATTTTTTTCCTCCATCTGAAAAAGGGAATTGTTTGGTTTCGCAGAATATTTTCAGATTTTAAAGCGTTTGTTTTCGTTTCTCGTTCCTTGCATTACGAGAAACATTAGTCTACGTTTCACGATATTCTAATAATAATGGGAAGTACCTGCTGGATTCAGAACAATGACCCCGCGTGACAATATCACTATCAACAATAGACTATATTATTGTTGATAGTGATATCGTCACGCGGGATCATGACACAAGAGCCACGTGATTGAAGTAGGAAATGATCACCGTTTATTTTCAAGCAGATTGAAATTGAATGCGATATTAAAAAGTAAAATACGTAAGAAATCTTTAAAAAGAATCAGTTCGGAAGCTTTCACAATTATCCGTGAACTTAAATACGCAAGCATTATAACCAAACCTTGGAGAACTCAATGGAAGACTCCGAAATAAACATTGATTCAACCAGAAGGTATGTGACGAAGTTTTTTCAAGGATAGAAAAATGGAAACTCCACGATGGACTCAGAAAGTTAAAGAAGCGATTCTGGATAAGAAGAAAGTCTATCAAGTAAGTGAACATGCAACCTGAAAGAATATAGAAAAACATGTAAGAAAGCGAAGCAGCGTATCAAAGTGTGTGAAGAAAAGTTATGGGAAGACTTTGGTAAGAACGTAAAAAATAAATGTCAGGAAGGTGGGAAAATGTTCTGGAGGGCATTGAAAGGCTTAGAAATGGAAGAATTATTTAAAAGGAATCCGAGATTATAAAGGCGACACACAAAAACTGTAGATAATGGGATCTTAGATGTTTGGAGGAATTGCTTTGAAAGATTTTTTAAAGAAAAACAAGCAGTGGCACAACGGTGATGGGAAAATAGAACTCCAGATGATTGCAACAGAGCTGGAATGTTACCCTTCTATAAAAAGGGAAGTAAAACAACGTGAGAATTACAGACGAATTTCCCTACTGAGTTTTCCTGGTAAGATTTATGCATGTTTAGAAAAATGATGGAACAGTAACTTGAACTGCTGGGTAATAGCATTTTATTGACAAATAAAATGCTACTTGGGAGTGGGGGGGGGGTAAACGAAACATTATACAGAGTAATACATGGTCTATATTCAAATTGGAAGTCCGCAGTTAGAGTTGAAGGAATTACTTGGCTTGGTTAGTGAACACGACTTGTACTATTATTAATCATCTACGAGGATCAGATTACAATGGAAAGTGGCATTTAAACCTGATATCAAAACTAGAAACGTTAATCTACTCTCTCAGTTCTTTATCTTATACAGATGCTGTAGTTCTAAGTAAATACAGTGTCTGCAAGATTCCGCAAAACTGAAGAACTTCTGAACAAATTTTGGCATAAAAATCAGCAATAAAAGACCAAAACTATGAAAATAGGCAGGGACGTGGAAAACTTCACCTGCATCCCGAACCTACAGGACAAGGGAAATATCTCAGCTATTTAGGCATCACAGTTTTTAGTGAAGATGGTAAATTAAATATGGAAATCGCTTCCATGTCTATAAATAAAAAACCGATGTCTCCCTTAAATGTGTGCTTTCAGGGAAGAATATTCCGGCAGACTTATTAAAAAAGAGCTCCAGCGTGTAAGAGCCAATGACCCAAGTCATTCTTCGGAAAAACTTCATGACGTCATACAGCATTCTTGACTTTGCTGGGTCACGCTTGTCACGAAACATCCTGTCTTCCTTCCCTCTTCTTTCGTTTCTCATTTCTCTCTTTACGACCTCCTTAAAACTAACAAGAAGGTTTGTAAAGCCTTCAAATAAGTTAAATTCTTATCTCGTTAAAATGCAATACAAAAGCAGCGAATTCTTTGAGGAGAAAACAAAAGAGAGGAAAAACTCGCTGTGTCATCATCGCTGCTGAATACTAAAAACTTCTTAAAACAACAAAATACCAGCGTTATAGTAGAAAACTGGTTTTGAAAGATTACCCTGAGTAGCGAAATAAATCGCCCCACTGACAACCGAGAAATTGTTGTGTATTGTTTGGTAGATAAATCACTTCTTTAGGTTCCACCGGACTTGTCTGACTGGCTAAGTGAATTCCGATGGCTACGTACGCTGACTACTGCTGCCATCTCGTGGATGATACAAACAATCAGTCAGTGTCATGTTTTTGTAGTCAACAGCTTAATCATAGGCACAGTTACCTTCAGAGTTTTATTGATTATGGAAATTAGAGGATCCCTCGTTCTTTTCCTCCCACCTTGTATTGAAGAATCTGCTCGGTAACTGTTCTATAAACTTTGGGATTTTTCTAAAATGATGTCATGGGTTTTTGATCTCTAATTCACTCTTTAAAATACATAAGCCATTCAATACGCTACAGTTATATGGTGTCAATGGGGCATTATATCAAGCAATACTCAGTCTTTATTTGAGTTGTAAGTCAGCAGTTAGAATTGAAGGAAGTACAGGAAGGTGGTTTAATGTTAAATCTGGTACCAGACAGGGATGTACATTATCCCCTCTGTTATTCATTATCTATATGGATCACATTATGAAGGAAAGTGGTATTAAACATGATATCAGAATTGGAGATGTTAATGTCAGCTCTTTGCTTTATGCGGATGATGTTATACTTCTAAATAAATCCGCTACAAGTATGCAAGATACCCTGACTAAATTCAATTGCTGTTGTAATAGATATGGTATGAAGGTCAGCAATAAAAAGACAGAGACAATGAAAATAGACAAAATCATTGAAAATGTCAAGTGCGTTGTGAATGGAGAACCTGTGGAACAAGTAAAACATTTCAGATACTTAGGCACGATTTTTAGTAAAGATAGTAAATTTAATACGGAAATAGACAACAGAATCAGCAAAGCTGGTATCGTGGGAAGTCAATTGAATAAATTCAAGTGGAATAAGAGAGAAATTACTCGGAACACTAAATTAGCTGTATACAAGACAGTGTTCAAACCAGTTTTAACTTATGGATCTGAGAGCTGGGTCAGAAGTAAAACACTTGACCAAAGACTAAATACCGCAGACATGAGAGTTCTGAGAAAGATTAGAGGCGTGAACAGATGGTATCAATGGCAATATCATATTAAAAACGAGGATATTAGGAAAGAACTTGACATTGTCAGCATCCAGGAATGCGTTAGCAGAGCTAATCTCAGGTGGGATGGTCACTTAAGAAGAATGAGAGAGGAAAGATTAGCAAAACAAGTGTTCTCTGCCAGGTTGGCAGTAAAACGACCCAGAGGAAGACCAAGATATATGTGGATTGATACGGTACAAAGTGCCTTAGACGATAGAAATATAAGATCTGATAATGTTGGAGTCTTGACAAGTAACAGACTGATTTGGAGGAAAATTGTAGATAGGAAGTTAGTAATGATGTAATTTTTTTCATGTAGTACTATCATATCCTGTACACCCCTTGAGGGCTCATGGCAGGAATTTGATGATGATGAAATATAAGTAAATAAAAAATACCTTTTTTAAGGTTCGAAATATATTTATTATTAAAATAATTGATTTAGTCTGCTGTTCTTCTTAATCTGATTTTTAATCCACTGTTTTAATTAATGTTTTTTCCATAATTCAAGTCTTAGTTATTGATTCAAATAGTTATTGATTCAAATCTAAAAAAATTTGCTGGGCAGTGTGACGTCACCATATTCCTAAGATATTATATACGAGAGATGTTCCTAAACGATGCTACATCATTTAGGAACATCTCCCGAGAGTGTAGCCTCAATTAGGAATATCTCCCGTATATATTTCTAACCTCATTTGTTGGTTGTTCGAAGTAACTTACTTTTTTTTTGTATTTCTTTCATCTGCCTTTCTTGTCCTTTCGACTTTTCTCTGGGAACTACGCAGGATAATAAAAGAATGGACTCGGAATTCTTTTAATATCAAGTGGCCCATGACCAACACAAGCCAAATTTAAATGTTCCAGGCGTAAGAATGTCTTTATCTGGTCCTTCTGTTATAGGTGTGTCAGGAAAGATATTCTGCACGAGCTTGGCATCCGTGTAATCCACTTTATAAGTCTTCCTCTTACAGCGTTGGCAACATTCACTTTCATCACAGTTGACCCACCGATTTCCCAATGTCTTTTTAATATCTTCATAACAGAAGAAACATTCACGTGAGACTTTTTCACCAAGTTAATATATGATGTGACCTTTCGTCCTTCAAAAAGATTTTATGACGCTATCAGGAAAAAATAATTCTATTCAGCTAACTAACCTATTCAACTCTCCACATAATGCTAGCTGCCATAACTAATCTTTTTTTTTTTATACTTACGGAGTGGATATTATTAGAACACACACACGTACTCCGGTGTGTGCGTGCGTATGAAGCCACCATTCTTTTCATTGAAGATGTGAAGTGGTTCGAAAAAAAAGTTCCACGTCTAGTCTAGAACGGAGATTTCGGATTAGGTACCAAACGAAATAAAAAATCCTTTCGAATGTAATGTGTGATGTGCCTGGAACATTATAGAAAGATGAATTTCGCTTGTCTTAAATGGATTTATCTGGTATGTTATTACGTACCAAATTTCATCAAAATCGGTCCAGCTTTGAGCTGTTCTGTGATTTACGCGATGTTGTCTCTCCACCAGATTTTCTCAGCATTTACAGGTTTTGTAAACGAATCTTTGTATGCTATTCTGGTGCTTGGATATTCTACACGTCTTTCTCAAGTTGCAGACTTATTAGTGGCAGTCTTGTCACCGTGGGTCCTTTGTCTGTTGCTTGCGGGGTATTTCGCTTCCCTCTCTGGTGGGGAATTCCTCGACAGCGCGCAATCTTCAAGGGAGAGGTGACGTCACAGATTCCATCGGCCATTAGAAGTTCATTATCTCGTATAGTGACACCCCAGGGTGGTGAAATGTTGGCAGAGTCCCGACTCTCCTAACCCAAGTTCATCATTAGAATGACATATCAATCGTGCTATCTCCGCCACAAATATCGCGGCTCCGAGTTGATGAGAAGGGAAAAAAAGTTCTTCCATCGGTGAACGCAAGATGTTATCTTTTAAACTTGAGAATTATTTTGGGCAGAGAAAAAGAAATTCAATACGGTGCTTCGGGGATCGCTGACCCCAGCGTTCAGACGTCGGGTTTTCTTGGCAAGATGATCCAGAATGTTTTCCCCTGTGAGCTCTGATAGGTTTCTAGTGACGTTTCACTCTTAAGAACAAACAAACAAACTCCAATGTTTGTTTGGCTTTTAGGCTGACCATGTTGTTTGTCATCACGCTAAACGACCAAGCGAACTGTGTGTGTGTGCATGCGCAGAACTGTAGATTTCGCAGTTGTGATGTTTGAATTAGCTGTTATCATTGTGCGTTGTCTGAAATCTGTTTTTTCTATCCATGCATAAATAAACAGATATTATACTGTGTTGGTATCACTTTCATGAGGATTCGAATCCCCCCCCCCCCTTTACCGAAGTGCTATCTTTTATTCGAATAAATGCAGAAAAAGAATATAACCGGATATTTTCAGTTCTCTCTATTTTAATGACTTCAGAGGATCGGAAGAAGCGCGGATGTAGCCCGACTTAAAAACTCTGCCAGTTTTACAGTTAAAAAAAAGCCATCATAAAAAAACTTCGCATCTTAGGTGGTATTTCAACGCTGGTTTTTGTAACCGCAGGTCCTTTTTACTAATGCTTTCTCTCTGTAGGATGCAGTTTAGAGACTAGTGCCTCTGGTGGGCGTGTCTTCACGGTACAGTGACCAACATCACCGGAAGTTGTACGTATCACTTGATACGAGTTGTCTGCTGTAAGCAGTGTTTAAAATATGAAACTAATTTCATATTTTATGAAATTAGTTTCATAAAATCAACCCAACAGCAGGCTTTAAACTGCATTGAGCCAAGCCATTAAAAAAAATTATTTGAAGCATTTGCTTATCTAGTTTTATAAATTTTGTCTAGATCATGCGTGCTGTATGAATTATCACAACCATCGTCATCAGATTTCCATATCAACAGCTGTTTATTAATATCTCGCAACCCACGTGAGTCAGAAATATCCCAATTGTTTTGTGGTTCATTGTCAGCTCTTATGCTCTAAGCCTAATGAAATCGTAGCGACAAAACATAAATGAACGCACGTGCATCTTATTAATTTCGATCTTCTTCTCTATCTGGAATGTAAGATTTTTTAATAAGCTCTGTCTGATCGAAATGTTAATGGCCTTCTGGTTTTTTCCCTTTAAAATTTCCTTCAGCAGAATTATAATGCCGTTTATAGAGGGACCATACAACGAAAGCTTTTCCAGACAAAGGAAGAAAAATCCATCTTGGATACGCTAATGTAATTGTGATATTGCTTAAGATAATTCAAAGCACAATAAGATTTGAAATTCTCAATCGACTATTTTTTTCTTAAAATTTATTCAAGTTTCCGGAAAATGATTTAGTGTATTAAATCTTTTCAGAGCGGTCTCATTAGCAATGAATATTAAAAAATTTGGATTTCCTTTTATCAATAATTGTTGGGAAGTTAATATTGCATAGGACATATAATATTAACTGCCCAATAAAGTTTTAAAATCCAAAGATAAATTAGCAACTTAATTCCTATGTAAAGTTTTTTAAAATATTTTTTGAAATGTTAAAATGGTGCATTTCTAATAATAAATATTCCACATTGCACTTTAAATATGTTTTCTGTATTTCTCTCCTTGCTTCCACAAAATGCTACCCCCTCCTTTTAAGGATGAGACCCTAAAAGAAGCTTAGGGCCATCCTTAAATACGGAACTGCTAAATGTGACAAATTTTAGTGTTTGTGACTCATAGACAACCGCTGATCTAACATTAAGAAATCGGAACTATTTTTTGACTGGAATGGGGGCGAGGGTGGTTCGCCGAGGACCTCGTAGCGTTGAGTATTTTGATGCTGTGAGCCGCGATCCAAGTCCAAACCGCAACGTTGTTTGAAAAATTCAAAAAGTGATTTGGAAGGAGAGATCTGGAGGAGGACATTATATATCGTGCATTTAACTCCGTTTTGTGTTACAAACTTACGCGTGTTGTGTGAGAATTAAAAATTATAAATGAAGGTTTCCTAGAAGACACGATTTCTGGAATCGAACTCTGCCGCTTATAATGGCATTTGTACAGATCTCAATTTCAGAGGCACTTCCATTTGTAATATTCTGGATGCCTCGTGGGATCACGAGTTCAGCAATATTATCTTCTTGGTCTGTAGGTCTCATGGGATCAGCATCACAAATTAATTGTTGCGAATCGTTGGAATCCTGAATAACACCACGTTTATTCGGTATGAATCGTTTGATTCGGGTGATGAACAATGATACACTCATACACTCATTTACCAATTGTGACACGTGCGTCGATGAGTTTTGCAACAATACGATTAAATGAGGGAACTCAAAAGTGCCTTATTTATAATGCATTTCATCACCACCCATTGCAAACGTTAAATGTAAGAATTGTGTTTATTTTCTTAAGTTATAAATCCGTTGACAAGTTCTCTGGTCATCACCCACTTCTTGATAAAGTTCCGTTATTACTATTCGAAGAATCCCCATTTTGTCGGTATTTTCGGTCTGTGTAATACAGTTACATTATCAGCATTATAAGTAACCATTATTATGGGAGCCAAAGTAATTTATTTAAATACCTTACTGGTTATTCTGCGTGGTGCAGCATACCTGAATGACTCATTCAAGGTCGAATGCCGAGAAGTGACCTCGGCTATTTAGTAGAGTAATCCGGATTTGTACTGCAGGAATTTCGCCCATGTTAATGGGTTGAAGAGGCGACACGTTGCCGGCTTCTCCACCAACGGACAATCATTCGGTGGTATGAGATAAATTACAGTAAAGCCTAGTCATTTATGATTTGTATTCTATTTATCATTTTAGCTTGTAGAAACATATTTAAAAAAAACGTTATTAGAACCACATGATCTAGAACAGTTTCTTAAATTTTATAAGACTGCGAAAACCAAACCTTACATAATTATTTTTTTCACGGAACCCCTATGAACATTTTCGTAAAATAATTGACGGAATCATAACAATGACGTCGTGTGTATTCATCAAACCCATTAAAAGTGAATCTGCTGGTTGATGACAGTCCGCTTATTGTGTGGAGTGTCAATGATCAGCACATGTCAGGTGTAACGTACTGATCAGGAGATAAGTTTGTGTGACACGTGATGATCAAGGGATAACAGTTACGTGTGTGTGTGTAACTGTTATTCCTGAAATAATGAAGCCAAAACGAGCAAATAATTTCTTAATAAATAAATTTTACTTTCTCATAATAAAATATCTTACACCCCTCATATGATACATGAAAAAAAGCGCGCAAAACAAATCTTATTTACAGAAATCCTGAAGCATTTCTCACAGGCAATACGACACAAACAGTGCAAGTCTATAACCATATTAGGAAAAGTGTGTGCGCTCACTCGACGGTATTTACAGCATCGTACAATAATTCAAGGGACTATCACCAATCATTGTGTGTTGAAGCATCTTTCTCGCTGTGGATTCTTTAAATCGGACTTCAATTTCGACTTTTCTCCTTTCCCTTTTAAAGAGGGATAAACTTCATGCAAACATTAAGAAAAAAAAAAATTCTCTAAGAAGTTCTGTGCTGCTGCCAAGATGGGATTGCTAAGGAATGTTTGAAAGTCGAACTCCCACAATCTGCTGACTCTCCTTAACTCTTTAAAGTAGCCTTAATACATTCCACGCCTCTTAATCTTATCATACACCAATCATGTTTTCTTCTACAGGATTTTAGTAAGCAAATTTATTTGCCACATTTGGTTCTAGTTATAATTAATAGCACCGACTATCAGCATACGGCATTTTGAACACTTATTCAAAGTATACGTTATTTTATACTAAGTAAAATTATATTTACAATACATCTGTTTAGCTGTTTGTTCAGTAGAATAACTAACGAATCCGTTTTGGTAAATCTAACAATATTACAACACTGGTAAGCCTTTGAAATAAAATTCAGCTATTTTTTTGTCAACTAACAGAACTAATATGCAACACGAAAAAAATTGATATTATCTCAAAAAAAAAAAAAAAAGACTATGTATCTCAATTTCTTAAAAATAACTGTGCAATGATAAAGATTTTGAAGAATAAAAAATGTTTTATATTTTGGCATTTTGGAAGGAACAAATTGAATTAATTTGTGCATTCGTTATTTGCTAGCTCCATGGAAGAATTGGTGTCATGAGCGAAGGTCTTGTAATATGAAGTCCATTTTTTTTTTAAATAGGACTAAGTAAGGCACTGCTGATGTAAAGAGCAATTGGAATGATGTTAGAAGGAATCAGAAAATGAGTTGGCAGAGAGTTCTTTGTACATGTTTTCTGTAAGGATGAGGGAAAAGGTTTTCTGTATTTAAATAAGAACAAATTTCGGACTCTTTGGAAAAACGAAACCTTGACTGCACCTCATTTCCCTTTTTGACCTCTGTGTAGATTCAGTCACGCTAAGGTTTTCGTATATGACCAATGATGGCCCATTAAAAAAAGCAAGGAAAAAATCAAACTAATGGAGATTTGAAAAGATAGCTCATCCATCAAATATCAATACTGGATTGAGACCTGTTGGCACCTTAGTTCTCTCGCTATAAATGTGGGTTCCGCCCTCTATTTACCAATGACATAAATACTTCGTGTTTAAATTTGCAATCACACTTTAAGGGTTTTAAGCGTGATTTACAACCCTCTGTAGTCGCTACTGTTTCAGGAACTTCTTGATATCATCGCAGCTCTCGACAAATAAATGTCTCTTATTCTGTGTCGATGTATTCTACAATCATGTATTCTGTACTGTGTTTATTTCCATCTAGATATTCAAAATCGACAAAGATTCTCAGAATTTAATTAAATATTAACCAAATAAAGCGAAAAGATTCATTTACGTACAGCGTGGGCTTTGCGAAATTGTCCGTGAATATTAGGCTTAGTAATATTGTTTCAGCAACAATCAAAGAACTTCTGTTGTAGCTGGAACACTATTTTAAGCTCGTAAATCCAGTATGAGAGTCCAAAATTACAACTGTTAGATGCAATTTGTAAATAATATTCTTACTGGCCTACCTCGTGGAGTCGAAGAATTTTTAAGGTTATATTTAGCGTGTCACAGTACTAGGCCTAATATTTGCACGACAAATCGTAAAGAATCATTTGTAAATATCATGTTGTTTTCTTTCAATCTCTTCAAGAAGTGCTAGACTATCTCTCATTTCCATTTATTCTGCGTCAAAAGAAAGAAGCGGTAATATATGTATTGTACTATTGGAGAACAAATGAAAAAAATGTCGGATAAATCGGAATGGCACCAAATAGCGGGACCGAAGCCCATTTCCCCACTTCCCTAAGCTCGCAATTACGGAAGAAACTACCTTTTTTAAAAAAAAAAAAAAAAAATTCGGCTAATTACAAACTACGGACAAACCGTATGGAAAGAGCACGATACTGTGGCTCCCTCTAGAGAATATTTGACGAAGTAGAAGGCACATCAGTTTGATCTGCAGAATTCGAATCCCGTATGCGAGTGGCTGGGACAACTAACTGAAGGAAGATGGAAATTAAAACGCTCTCGAAGTAACGGAGAATTTCTCTGAGCGCATTTCTGTATAAAATTGAATAAAATGCAGTGGAAATGACAAAGGAAGACACGGATGTTATTTGTCAGAAAATTTGGCTGAGGATCACCGGCAATATCAAGAATAAGATACTTTGGGAAGGACCAAAATGCTAATAACAATGCCACCTGGCGGATTTTTTCAAGTCAACACTTACTCGATCTCTATTACAAAAGAGAATCCTTAGCTATATTTCAAGAAGAGGGGGATAGATTTGTAAAGATAAACTACCCCAAACTTTGCTGTTAAATATGGAGAAATTGTAATATTTCAAAGGCGAGAATCTATATATACAGTATAGTTCGAACATGATGCGAAATGGCGGCCTAATGCGCTGAAATCTTCAACAGCTGAAGAGCCTTAGTCTTGCTATGAATCATTGGAATCTAGCTTCGCGTATGAAATCATTTCTCATTGATCCGCACGTGTGTGGAACTTGATTGTTGTTTAATTGTAGTAAAAGTAATTTTAATCTCGCGCAGAATTGTTGTGGCAAATCATTGTTGAAATCCAAAACAGCGACACTGGCTTTGTCTAAAAGACTGGGGGAGGGTTATATTCATAGTATTTGAGGAAAGAAAAATCGGTAGAACATGAATAGCATAAGCTCGGCTGAAACATTGTTGCGTATGTGAACCACAACCATTCGTGTTGGGGGGTGAATAATTGCTCATATATACAAAGTTCGTGACTATTGTTGAAATAATTGAAGTCAACTTTGTGATATTAGGGTACTGACTATTCTCTGGCTGTAATGAAACGGTAAAAAAGAAAAGAAAATCTGAGAAATTAAATGCCTCATTATTATCATGGGGGTTCAAGAGCCAATAATTTCTCGTAGTTAGCAGCGAAGAAGGTCCTATTTAACTAGGATTTTCTTAGCTGTTTCAGACATCTCCGCTTTAAGCCGGAGAGGAAATGTATAGTCGAAATTCGCCGGTAAGAAGAAACGGACTAAAAAAAAAAAAAAAAATCACCCTCCCCTTTTTTTTTTTAGAATAGAATTTTGTAGGCTGGCCAAATTACTCGAGGCTTGAAGACCTACACACAAGTGTTCTCAGGCTTCAAGTACTGTCATTATTGGACATCACACATCTTCGCCGTTCTCGCCCCACCAGAGAGCAGTTCTTGGCTATCCTTGAACCCAGGGTATCCTCCCAAGCATAACGCACTATTCAATCTCCAGGCCTTCACATAAGAACGATAATTATAATGATTAAAGTCCTTCTAGTATCCTTAAGGCATTTTGGAAAGCTATACACAATCAGACGAGAGTCGCCGACTTCTGGGGATCCCATCTAGTCCACGGAAACACCGTCGCCGAGAACACGCCGTTTCCCCCTCCGCCGCTCTCCGCCTTGTCGTAAATGAACTGCCTCTCTGTGACCTCCGTGTAACAGCTGTCTTGTGAGAGAGTCAGACTTAAGTTGCTGTAGATGCCGTGTTGGTTCTTCGCTGGAAGGCTTTTCTTTTCGGGGTACATGCGGTGGTCGCTAAGCAACAGGTGTGCTTTGAACTGTCTCTGACGACGCAACTCCAACAGCTGACGCTGGCGTTTGCCGTCCTGTTTTAGCATGCGTGCAGCCAGTAGGATGAGCATGATCAGTATAAAACCACCAGCAATTGGAACTGCAATAACGGCAGCCTTGAACCACAGGTCTTGCTGCAGCGCCGCCTCGTGGCTGGAACCATAATACTGGCGATCGTCGTTGTAACCATACACGCCTAGGGAAAAAAAAAAAAAAAAAAAAGAAAAGAAAAAAAAATCAGTGTTGTTCTATGCTGGGTTAATTAATAACATAATTAGTAAGAATAAATGTTCAAATCGTTGACTTTTTTTTTTATTTACCTGATAAATGCGTATGGTTGGATTTGGTATGCACCTGAATGTTAATGTCCATCGTATTCACATAGTTACACATATCGTCGCTACAACACAGCACAGTGGGAAAACGTCCAGAAGCTATATTGGAATTATCATGGTTACACAGCTCCCTCTGGTGGCGATGAAGAATTTCTACACACCCATGTCTCGAATGGGATAGGTCGCTACTAAAACTGAATTGCTCCGTGAAACACAGATTAAGAGAAGATTTGCACATGTAGCCAGTGGCGACACATACTGGAAGATTGCAGTAACACCTGATTTCCGCTGGAAAATAAAATTAGAAAAATAAATAAACAGAAATTATTTAGTTTCTAAAACACTATCGAAATGTAAATACGTGAAATTAATAAATATTTTAAATGTAAACGGAATATTAAATTAAGAACTCAGAAACAAAAAAAAAAAAAATCTGTTTTTCTCCCCCATTCAGTATTTCTTCTTCTTTCTCTTGCTCTTGATCGACGTCAAATCTATTCATAGTAAACATTGTATTACAACGGTTTGAATACATCTTCGATTTCAGTCTACCGATTAGATAAAACGAAATTGAAGTGAGTTTTATCATATGTTTATAAATTGTGACCTTTGTCCTTCTAAGTTTAGGTAACAAACGGAAAGTAACTCGTTCGTTTGCTATCAGGATATTCGTTTTTTTACGCTACTACATCAATAAATCAATAAAGTGGAGATCCACTTCCGCTTTATAATTGGGATGCATTCCTGAAAATCGGAACATAAAATAAAACATGATTTCCCTTTAAAATTAATGGTACGAACGAATAAGCACCAAATACAAAATGAACCACGTTTATTTTGTAGCTTGCACCAGAACTAGGACAAAAAAATCCACACAGGATGTTTTTCACATCAAAGTTCTTAAGTTCTTAAAAGAACTGGGCGATGGACCGAGTCCTTGACTCTTTATCCCGTCATCTGAATGAAGAATATCTGTGTGGATGAGGTGTTATTGAGCTAAAAGCTCTAGTCATGGCTGGGTATCGGCAATAGCCGAGCCTCAGTTAAAACTTCATTGGCTACAGCATTGCCATTCGTTACCCTGGAAGTCCTGAAAAGGACTTTTTTCACATCAAAGAAATCATAGTCTTTTATATATTTAAATTTATATTAAAAAATAAAAGATGTATGATATTAATTATAATTAATTTCCTTATAAATTAGTTATAACAGAAAAATTTTAAATATTTTACCTGATATATAATTACTTTAATATTCTATACGTAATACACAGTTTCAGTGCTTAATGACACATTGAAATTGGATTCTCTATTTACATCGAGTCATCTCCTGATTATATAATACAGCAATATAATTCTTGTCAGTCTGTAAGCGCCCTCTAACAGCATGAACCACAATTTGAACGATGATGTGATAAATGTAGCATTTAGACCACATCGAGTTTGTTTTATAGCGCCGATGAGTGGCGCGGTGGCTCAGCGAAAATGGACGATTTTGTTACGGTGGATAAAGCGTTTGGGGATATTCTATGTAGTACTTCAGCACTGCTGATGGATTAGGATTCTATCGGTTTGGTTGCTATAGAGACTCGGGAATTACAAGAATTGTGATCTTGATATGATGCGACAATATCAACTATGTGCTATTTGCTCTTCTTTACTTCTAGATATAGTTCTTTCTCCTGGATATAGTCTGGTAGAAATTTGAATAAATAAGGCAGATGAAAGTGACAACAGTAATCCTTTTAATTGGGGTGTGCTTCATTTTAACGTTCTAAGGGTCAGCAACCACATCATTTTTGATCTACAATAGGAGGATGACACACAGACGTGCTCCGTTACATGAATTATGTATTTTAGATTATTTTCCCCTAATGGAAAGGGGGAGCCAGTCTGCACGCTTCACACAATAATGCTAAGAGGAATGCTACGTAAAGAGAACTGCAGTTCATTGCAGACATTCAAGACCGTGAGACTCCACTCACTTCACAGTATAGTCGCTAGATGGAGCCATCACACATTCATAAAAATAGTCGAAGGCTAGTCCGAAGAATTACAGAATGCAATGCTAGAATTTTAGACTGTCGGAAATTGCGTAACGAATGTAATAAGCAAACGTAAAAACCAAATATTAGTTAAATATAACAGTTTTACAGTATACATTAAATATTATAATATAAAATAACTAGATGTTGGACTGGATATCGCGCTGAAATATCTTTACTAATTTTTGAATATGTAAGCAAAACGTACTGTTGTCATAGAAATACGAATACAACGCCATATCCATGTTTTTTAGTGTATTTTTATCATCTTAACAACAAAAATTACTAAATTCTAAAATAAATTACGTTTCGACTGTTATCCACGATATGCAATATCATTATGAGACGATAACCCTTCACCGGCTATGAAACCGGCCAACTCATCATTTGACCGAAAAGATTTGATTCACGTCCTACCGGGGTTTTTACAACCAAAGGGGTCGTCTGTACCAACTAAGCTATGGAAGTTCCAACAGAATTTTAAAGGACGTTAATTATTTGCAGGTACAATATTTGTTTCTATTTATTGTTTATGAAATATGGACTCTTTAATTTATATTCCCATTTTTATTTGGTAACAGAATACAAAAAGTTTCGACTAAAAACATCAAACCAATAAATAGCATACTGTTGACCACGCTACCTTTTCCTTCAATCTGGGTTCAAATCATTTTAAAAAATTTAAAAAAATTGTTGTTCAGCGTATTTTTAGATCCTCCCTGTCACATCGTCATCCCCCCCCACCAAAAAAAAAAGTTCCATAATTTATGAAGCGACCCCAAACCCCGATGCTTAAGAAAATGAAGATTGATCACATGATGAGGAGGATCTTACGATCGCATTCCTCCTCAGAAAGAGGACCGCGAGTTCCTCCTCTTCCTTATCAAGCAAACGAGCTTCTAAAATGGAAGTCTTTGTATCACGACGCTACTCGTCAACATTTCCGCTCCACACGAAGTGCAGTTCAGGTTGAGGCACGCGCATAACGTATTCCGTACACCTTCGGCAAACAAGTTCTTAGGCGGCCCAATTGTTTAGTCAGGGAGTGTCACTCGTTTGAAGCACGAGTCTTGTTGCGGAGTGCTGTTACGGCCTGTTTATCATTAGCCGGCTAGTTTGCAGAAACTAACCCAGTAACCTTAGGAACTGACGGTAAGAGGCACGGGAATTTTTCCCTTCGTACCCCGTCACTAGCACGTGGAACAATGCGATGTTTGGAAGCATGAAATTTACATTAGCTTGCACTTCCTGTCTTTGAATGGAGCACTTCACTCGATGAGAAAGTTTTGCACGCATTTTCATTGTTACGTTGAAATGCGAGTTTACAGCCCATCAAAGTTTCTCATTTTTAACTCCAACAGTTGGCAAGTTGCCAAACATATAATTCACCTCGAAATGCGGCTAAATGCAATCATTTCATATTTCGCAGATAACTGAATTTATCATTTGATATATTTTTTTTAATTTGGTATCTTAACGTGGAAAAGTTATAACCCTATGATCCATTAGTATTGTGGTTGGACTAAGATATTCTTATTATGTTTTAAATTTTAATTTATTTTTTATATAATTTAGAAACTCCATCTATCGACCAAACATGGAACTATTTCAAGTCACTTCAAATCTTTGATGGTCTCATAACGAGCGATGAAATTCATCACTAACCTAAAAACAAGCACAAACATCCACGCCGATGATGGGGGGGGGGGGGTTAATAAGGCCGACTGATAAATGCTATTGTATCAGGCCGTTTTTTGATTCGAGTTGTTGCACGCAATATACATGAAACAATGTTTAGTTTCCTGCATCACGTGCATGTAGGTGCCATTTGATGGCAGATTACCGCATTCGAATAATACTTTCCCCCTTTTTTATCACACGAAATCTGCGGTGCACGCAGTTTTAGATTGTGTGGGAGTTCAGGGTCGATGACATTAGTATGATAACCACGAACTGGTCACGAAGACAGCCAGTAACGCTACTGGTTTGCCAAGGTGATTGTCTAACCGAACTTCTTTCTCATTTTCGGATTATCTGTAATAAGAAATTCACGAATGCGATAGCACTAATTTAAATTTATGGGCTTGGAAATTTAGGTACCTGTGGTAGGTGTAGGAAGAGATCAGTGGCGACATCTAGAGGAAATAAATGTCAGCACACTAGTTCTTACTGCAATGAACGTAAAAACAGTAACGATAAGTATGAGGGTGGGGATTCACATTAAAGAGACATTAACGCTATAAAATAGACGAGGAAAGATATTTTGAATGCGTAGTTTATGAACTAACACGTTTTTGCTTATTGAGCTTATATAATGAGGCTTGGGATTTAAAATCCATGATCACCGCACAATAATTGAAGAGCTAATTAGAAAAGCGATTGTCTGAAGCCTTGGAATTTTTCCGTCATTAATATGGAACCACTGACCAGAAGATAGGCAATCAAGAAAGCAAAACGACAATAATAATATACAATCGTCTGTGTGGCTGGCCGAATGGAAAAGCCTCAACATTCAATAATCGACTGCGAATTTGAATCACATTGTGGTGAAGATGTTTGGGAATGTCTTGACGTGGGAGATAAATTTCATCGACTGGTGCGAGACTATCACCTGACTTGTTGGAGGTCTGAAGCGGTTTGAAATAGTTCCACGTTTGATCTCTAAAGTAGGACGATTAATTTAAGTCCTAAGGCTGTTCGTAAGTCATGTTCTTAAACAGCCCTTGTTATTTTAAACGTTTTATTGATGCTCGTATGTTATGGAACATTCAGTTTTCCTTTCATTGGCACTTTCCAAACAGAATTTACACACGCGCTGAATACTTAGACCCCTCAACTTATCAGGACGCGAATTCTTGAAGGTGTTAAAATCATTCTACACAGGAATGATCGCGACCTGCTGGTCTATCGAGACATGAATTCATTTTATTGATGCTCATCTGAGACCCGTTGAATGAGCAAGTCGGTTAAGCACCGGCGAGATCACCATCATCTTCCGGAACCATTCCTAAACAGGCTGTGACCATCTTCTGCTGACAGTGACCATCAGCAGATGCATCAACTGCGGGCCAGAAGGGATGCAGCTGGCCCTCCGCAGCAATGTTCAAGCGAGCTGCGGAATTCAGAGGTTGATGCTTCGCTATCAGAGAATTTAACGGATGTCCGAAACGGATTGCCACGTGCTACGATGGGGCACGTTCATGCTAGTGACACTATTCCCTGTGATCGCAGAACAAGTGAAAACGGGATTCATCAAACAAGGTAACCTTTTTCTACTCCTCAAATCTGAGAAGTAGAAAAAGTGTTAGCATTTCAGCTTGTTTTTTGAAAAAAAAAAAAAAAAAAAACACTTAACAGAAAAGAGGATTAATTGTCTTATCTTTGAAGAGCGTCAGTTGCATCCAAGACATACAAAAAAGCGAATTTTCTTATATCGAATAAGCCACCATTCGAACGCATAGTTTTACTTTTAAAGTTTCTCTTAATGCGGTACTTAATGCTTTCTTTATCAGTTTCCCTTTGAAATATAAATTCCATATATAACTGTTTGATTGCTTGTTAATTAAGACAGTTGTGACGGTGGTTGCTTTCATGGTGACAATATATTCTGCTGAAGTACACCCGGTGGCAGAGTAGTCAGTATATGTTTCCAGTATCAGCAGTCGAAGATCGTACGTTATGCCTCCACATTCCTTTAGCTCCTACACCCTAAATACACGATGGACAAGCACTGGCAAGCATACAAATGTTAATAATTATCCTTAATTGTCTACTTATTATTATCGAAAAGCTGTCCACATTTCCAGTAAAGAATAACGGACGCAATCCAGAGAAATATGCACTGCGCATGACTGTTATCAAGCCATTTCCATCTACTGTTTATCCCAATTTCCATCATGTTTTTGAAAATAATTCGAACTTTACATCCTCACCCATTTGTTGCCACTCGTGTGCAGCAAGCAAGTGATGCATTCTTCTTTTTAATTAAAAAAAAATGCCAGTAACTTCATTATGGGGTTCTCTGAGCAAAAAAAGAAAAAGAAAACATCCCGAAGATAGCTCCTCCGACTCGGGTTACAGATCTTGTTGGCTGCTCGCGAGGTTCCAATCGATTAGAGATAAGCCTTTCTGCTAGATATCCAAGGTTTACATAAGACAACACACTCTTTGTATGCCTAACCTTCTGCAGCCCTGCTGAGAGCAGATTATACAAAGTGTAAGGGAAAAAACAGAGAAAGTCAAGCGTGCCTCAAACGGTCTGCTTTCGACTACGGGAGGGCGGAGGGACGTGGGGGGAGGGTCACTGGGTTAAATCGTGATGCCGGCTAGTTTATACAATGGACGTGGGGTCAACCGAGAGAGACAGAAGGCGGGAGAAAAGAACGACCTCGGCATCCTAGCTAAGGTTATCGCCGTTGACCCTCGCTGGCGTCTTGATTTGTGGTAGCCGTCATCGGTTAGCTCCCTAGCAAGACAAACTGTCTCCTTCCTGGGACGCTGGACTAACTGTTTATGGTGCAGTTAAGCTCCCCTCTCCTGAGTGATTTTCCCCCACCCTCACTTCCATCTTCCGTCTTGCTGTTCTTTATCTACCGCACGCACTGAGTGCGCGTGTAGCGTATGAAATACAAAAACACCCCGTCTGCCATATAATGCATTGCATGTAAGAGTTTCAGCAATTTGGCAGCTCAGAAACAGATTTCGCTCTTTTCAAGGAATTACCGAGAACGAAGTCTTAACTGCCAAATTTTACTGATGAGAAGTGTTCTGGAAAACATGTCGGTTCATTAAATCCCCGGATGCACGGAATCGTTAACAACTTCTGCCATTTTTACGAGACTAACCCTAACTAATAAACTTAGGTTGCAAGCTGTTAAACTTAAGGAAAGTAATGACTGTGCGTCTTAGTTCAGCCTTATTTAATGAGATGATTCATTAGCTGACGCTAATTATTGCAAGGCCGTAGCTAATTTCCGAGAGAAATGTAGAGGTCAGAGGTGTTAACGGCATTTAAAATATTAGTCACAGCGTGAGATCACTTAGGAAGAATATGATTGTAAGTGCTGTATTTGTGAGCCATATTATGCGAATGAAACGCATTTTTCGTTTGTCAGTATATGAGGGAAAAACAAAAATTACGATGTATCAATAACATCCATGTGCTGATGGCTAAATTAATGTTATTATTGTCGTCATAATAAAGTTGTTATACATCATAATTATGAGATCACTAACATTTGTTTTTTTCATCGTTGCTATGGAAATGCCTTAGCATTGTTACGTCACAATTGTCATACATCATTAATTATGCGACCACTTACATTTATTTTTTCTTGTTTTCCATTGTTGTAATATGGAAATTTCCTAGCGTTGTTACGTCACAATTATGTGCTCGCTTACCTTCGTTTATTTCTTATTATACATTTACTTTTTTGAAACTTCTCTAGCTGTTCAGTCATTATTTGCTTTGCAGTTAGTCGCATATCTGTTCTCCTTTGCAGCGCTTTGTTTTCAGATGCTTATCAGCATCTCGCCATCGTTTTCACAGCTTTTATTTGGTACTAAAAGTGGGTTGAGAACTAAGTAATCACTACTTCAACAATCTACAGATCTCAAATAGAGGGATAGTTATTCTTATTACCTACCGGGTATCTTTGAAGTCCGGATGATACAGATAATCTTTCGCTCTGCCACTCAACTTTCAAGGGGCCGAACTAAGAAAACAAATAATCCCACCAGGCTACTTAGTATTCCGTCCACGGACTTCCCAACCAGACTCCGCTAAAACAAATGGTGAAAAGACTAGTTTCCCCTTTGTCATTACAATTTCCGCAAGCACGTTTTTAAAAGTCCCCTAACCTTCTTCCCGCCGTGGAACTGTTTGCTTCCCCCCCCCCCCCCATTCTGCAAGACCGTCACGGCACCCAGTACAGATGGCTATCTCCAAACAGCGAGGTCCTCGAGGTCAGGGTGTGTGCACATGCCAATGCTGGAGAAGCTCATACGACGGAGGAAAAATGTTGAAAAGCGATCCATATTCATGATTAACGACGCAGTGTGCGCCTGGGATGGGCAGACGAGATAGCAGGATTCAGCGACACCTGCTGGCAATGTGTATAACGTGAGCTAAGCTAATTTCTCTGTATCTTAGCAGATTTGAAACGAATTTTCACAATTTGGAGTTAACCGACACCTTAACGTCGATAAAAAAAAAATAAATAATAATAAAATAATAATTTAATTAAAATAAATAAATTAAATAACACAAATAACTCGTATAAGTCAAAAATAAGTGCCTATGATAATTCTTAGAATATGTCGCTTCTGTTTATCTCATTAAGTCCCAATTCGTGTGTGTGTGTTAAATGCTACTTTCAACATTTTAGACGTGAGTGAGCCTGAGCTGCTATCGTCTGCTTTAGAATCATCTATTTGTGCGAGAAAGCATTAAAGCCAGAGACACGTGCTCAACAATTGAAATTAATTTCATATTAGAATCATGCTTCCAGTATATAATAAAGGCTTATAACATTTACCATTAAATAGAGAAATTCGTCTGAGAAGAGATGTTTTAAACAAACTATAAACCATTTTTATTTTTATATCAATTATAAAAGTGTCAGCATGTGAAGGTTACTTTATTTTGATTGTTTTCAAATTATTTCTAATTACAGTCGTAAAATCTTCTTTAATCATGTCTGAAGGTAAAAATAACTAAAATAATTAGACATGAGAAAATAAATTCTGATGTCCTTTTCTCTCGTGGCATCCGAATTCTTTCATTTTGCGTCTGGATATTAACGACTCATTTTTTATAGGGCAAGAAAAAACTCCGCGAGAGAGGGATCTTTCCGCTCCCTATTTTATACCTTTTCCACTAACTACCACCCTGCAATTTTTGTGTCATGGCAAGCCAGAAAGCCTCCCGTTTGTGTGTGTGTGTGTGTGTGTGTGCAGTAGAGTAACTGGTGGTTTCCGCGCCGTTACCTCCAGGAGAAAAAAAAAAAAAAAAAAGAGCGGGGATGGAGGGGTAACTTAATGAAAGGGTGTCTTGAGCGAAACCGGATTTCAAAGATGCAGGCCGTAGTAGAGCAGGTACGGGCGCGTAAACAATAATTTGGCGTCTGCAGCTTCGCCACTCTGCGATGCTCATCTTTCGCGAGTACAGGTGGTAGCCGCGGTTACACAACTACGCATGCGTGTTGTTTCGCAGCCATTTCCCACCATTCCGGCTCGTTGATTGTCATTTCCGTGAGCCGTAGTACATTATTAGGGAATGATTAAGGCTTATTTACTGCCACTTTTCCCAGAGGCTGCGTAGACGGTGAATTTTTGATGACGCCGACAGCGCACAATCCCATCCCACTGTCTAATTGAAGCAATCAAATGTCTCCCCCCCCCCCATCTCCACACACTTCTAGATTTTTTTTCTTTTTATCTTAGTCTTTCTTTATCGTTTGACTGTTGTGTGACTGCATTGGCCATACGAAAATCGGTTCTAGCGGTTTTCTGGCGGCTAAATGCACCCTGCTATCAGGCATCGATTTAATGGGCATTCTACCCTTCGTACCTCAAGGTGAATGGGAGCAATTATGAAGGAATTTTTACTGCAAGCAATAGTCTGGTGACTTAAAAGATCCTTCATCGAGCCACAGATTCCTTTGTCTCCTTTATCGGAGCTGTTCAAATCTTATTGTTCACTTTGAAATAGAAATGAAGATCTTTTCACGACTGACATAACAAATGTTTGCATTACATTCAAAGAATTGAAATTTCCATTTACTAACGTATACAGCCGAAAGGCTTTTCTGGTAACTTCGCCCTGCTAAATTTCGAAATGTTTTTGATGTTATTTTTATATTTAGCTATAAAATACTGATGGATCTATAATATCCTATATTTTAATATGAAATTTCCAGTCTTCTTCTTTTTCATTATCACAGTAATCGTCCTGACGAGGACGGTGATCCTATTAAGGACAATCAAATGAAGAAGACAATTTTATCTTTCTACAGGATATCTACGTGCATTGTTGGATATTCCAGTCACAATCGATGCATTAAACCCTCCTTTATTCTACAATATCCATACAGTGGATAGACTATTTCACCTTAGTACACAGGAAAATAAACTGATCGAATAACATTGAAGCAACAATACACGCATTGCAATGCAAGGAGATCTATTAAAACTTTGTTTGCAGAGAACGCTTTAAAAATGAAAGGGGGGAAGGGAGTGAACGTGCGGGAATTTTCGCCTCCCGTCACGGTGCCCTTGTTGTCGCCCACGCACGGGCTAAATGTTTACAACAGTGCCCCATGCGTCTGACTAATAACTAAATGTAGCAATGGCGCCATTTAATTTGGCAGCAGGTCAAATACGACTTTTTTTCAGGGATTGTTTTTATATTTTCTCTACGAAGCAAGTTTAATTTAACTCATAACACACTAGGCAAGTAAGCACACGATACGGGAGTCGCGTGGCTTTGAAGGCCAACAGGAAGTGCTGCATTTTGACTTCTCCTATCCTATTGTTTAGCGTAAAAGTAAACAATTACAGTGGTGAATGACATGGATTAATGCGTGCGCGGGTTATATTGTTGCGACAGCAGTTTAACTGGAAATAGTCCAAGACTTTGTATGTTTTAGGCGTGTTGCGATCTTCTGTTCATTGCAACTGTTAATAATAGTACAGCAGCGAAAAACAACCGAAAAATTATGAAACTGCGTGACATACTTGCATAATCTGAAAAGTTCAAGAAAGAGCAGACGACTTTATGGAAATTATACGTCACCTAACTTAACATTATTAGCCATAGCCTCGTGAGACTTGTCGTTAAATAATTTGGCGTTAGTATATATTTATTTTTAATAAAACTGAATTCATTTTGTATTTATTAATTTTTATTTCGGAGCCATATTGAGCACGCTGAAAATTTTATAAAATTATTACCATTTATCATAAACATTCTCACAGAGCTCGCTCAGGCGGTAACAAAGTTAATATCATCATCTGTTTGGTTCGTAGAGTTCCGCGCATGCGTATAAGCTTGGAGTGGTGCCGTTTACTAAAAGAAAAAATTTATATGACTTGGTTGTTCTGGATTTACGGCCGAAGCAACCCAGTCTGTGAGGAGAGTATATTCTGTGTGTTAAGTGCGTGTGTTCTTATGGCCGGTTTGTCTGTTTTGTCGGAATGAACCCCCCCAGATTTCTGGAAGGAAACTCGTTATACATAAAAATCCTTATACATAAAGATTCTTTGCGTCCTAGACTGGACTCGAACCAAAGGGCATCACCGACTGATCTACGGAGGTTTGTTTCTATGACATTTTCGTGATTGTTACTTATTTCTTGTGTTCGATACAATATCTTTATTGTAAGACGTATTCGAGAAGCCTCACTTTTTTTCCCGTACATTAAAAAACCCGAGGAAAAAACTAGCATCTTTCGAGACACTGGGACAAAAGATCCGAAATCCACCAAACCAGGACGTATGGTCACCTTGGTTATGACGGACTTGAATCCCATATCACGTATCTCAACATTAAGATACTCGTGTTAAAGTTGTTTAGCGCAGCTTAATATTAATCCCGTAATTTATGTTTATCAAGTAACTTAATGGCAGTTATTTGCCAAACGAAAAGCAATAAGTTAAGTACTGGACGCGATTCTGATCCCAAGGAAGGGCTAAAATTATCGGTACCCAGAAGTAACCGCACTGCGTGCATCGTCATTCGTGTTGAGATTACTAGCGAAGTGAACGTGTATTTTGTTCTTCATATAGTGTCTTTATCGCTGTACAATTTTAAAGAGAATTAAATACTACTCCGCAGTTTTTTTTAACTCAGAGTCTTATGTTATTAATTATCATCGAAATCTGGTGATTCCTCCTCGAGTTGCGACACGGCATTAAAATAGGGAGGATGTTTTTAAGCAGATGGAAAGGATGATCGCAACTGTCATGCGATATTCATGACGGTGGCGTGTGTTAAGCACTCCTCTTGAGTACTAAAATATCTTTCGAAATCATTCAGAATTCTTTTTAGTCAGACTGATAGTTATCTTAACCCCCCCCCCTGTGGACTGAATAGATTTTCCCCAAGTCATTCCTCCCCCGTGCCGAGGATTCTCTTAGCTGCTGTATCTCTTTACGTGCAGAAAACAGAATCCTTTCTTTAAAAATATGACGTTAGCCTTCCACAATCGGTACCGCATTTCTAAGATTCCATAAAAAAATAAAAAAAACAGGGAAAAAAAAAGAAGAAACAGCCAGTTACAGTTCCGTGTTGAGAAGGATCTAATATCAAATGAAAAATAATGCTTGACTTGCAGAGAAAACAAACGTATCCTTCCGCCAGAGCGCGAATATCACTTTTCACTGTTTGCATCCTGGAGCAAACAAGTTGTCATTCTTCTTCCTATCCAGAAAAAAAAAAAAAAAAAAAAACGCAGCCTATGACTGCGAATTCCTAATTTTTTTTTTAATTACATGGTGCTAATTTCTACACCGCTGACATGCCAACTAGCAATATCAAAAGAGGAATCCTCTTGTAATATTTTTGGATTTCTTTTGGCACCTGAAGTAAGTGAAATAATACAAAAGCACTTGTAATAATTATTTCAGTAACAAGTCACAAAAATATGAAATCAACTATTCATGTGAATAGTTGTCAATGTATTAAAACTTTTTATCCGGGGAAAAATACTTTGTCCATTGATGAAGATGGAGTGTTCTCTCCATCTAAAATTTAGCAGTAGATTTTATTTAAAAAAAAACAGCCTTTAATTATATCTTTGAAGATTTAAAAAAAAAAGGTTTACGGGTTTGTTTTTTTTTATCTTTCTGTAATTTACTTACCAATTCTGTTAACAGACTGGCAGATTAAACATTTTGTTATCTTATACCCTAATCGCATGTCTTGCTAGTCATCAACCCCCGATTGCCGTCTAATGCTGTACTAAAAGCAGGGGGGGGGGGGGAGAAAGGCGGTGATACAGTAAGTTCTAGCAGGACAACAGCAGCAAACAGTAATCATAAGCAGGACACTTTGTGTGTGGCAGAAATTGCTGCAGTTAATTGGGTGCATGTTGAACGAGACGGGCATCGCCAGAACCTGTGGCAAGAACAATCACGCGTGAAATGCATGCGTTGGAATGCACGTGAATTCAGACTGAAAGTGTCAACGTGTACATCTTGTACAACTTGACAGATCCAATATTAAACTGTCAATTTGTGTATCTATTCGCTTCAGAATTTCATTTGATCAATACAAATTAACCATCCTCACGCCAAACACGAAGAACCAGTTTCATAAATTGGCGATATTAAACATCAGTTTTCCTTGACGGCATTTGTCGGTAGATAAACAACAAAGCGATACGTCAAAAAGAAATATTTAAAAATAAAATTCTGATTATTACTAAACTGACAGCAATTAATATGCTTACGATAACAAAACCTTCACACTATAGAAAATTATAACACAAATTATTGAATACAAACGAAATTTCTCTATAGAATAAAATAGTTGTTCTTAATTGATAACATGATATCACACATCCCTGGGGCAAGAACAGTGCATTCTGCTTGTTTACAGCGCATTTTTTAGCTATGATATATATATAAACCTATACTACATTAGATAGACTACTGATTTTTTTAAATTAATTTTATGTAGATAGTATTTTTACATAAGCTGGAAACGCCCTCTGGAGTTTCAAACATAGAACTTTTTCACCTCCGATAAGAAGGCTGGAGGAAGTCTCAGACTACGATAATATTCATCTACCGCTTAATGGCATTCACAAATATCCATGCCGAAGTGCGGGATTCGAACTCGTAGGCTTTTGTGCAACTTTCGCGAGTGTCAGCGTTGTGCAAGTGCGTTCGGTGTGTGGATCGCATGTCGTTTTAAGTCTAGTATCTGTCGCTATGTAAACTTTTTTTTTTTTTGTTTCATGAAAACCAACGGATGTGACGTAGTTTTCCATGGCAATAAGTCTCGCATAAGATTTAAGTATAAGATGCACTCACTACTACTTGCAAACTTTCTACGTTTGAGTCCGTATTATATCGCGAATATTTTTCTGAACTATTATGAGGAAAAATAAGACATTAGCGTATGTTACGCGAGCCAATAAAGGTAATTAATTATAAAATAGTAACTCGGAATCTATAGTATATTGTGTGCCACTGTGGTGAACAATAGGCGTGTGTTATATGTCATCGCATAGCCCATGAAGAAATGGTTGCTTGGGTTTTCTTTTATTATTTATGGTTAGCGAAAAGGGCAATGATCAGTTAAAATTGAGCAAGGGTGAAGGTCTGCTTTCATTCATGCAGAAATGTTTGAAGGAGACTGCCAATCAATGTCTTACTTCGTACACCGGGTATAACTGGATCCCACATATAAACAAAATAATCGCGCATGCGCATCGCACACAGATTTACCAACAGCCACTTACGCTGTTTTTAAGTGTACATTGTGTGTGAAGGCTTCGCTTACAATGAATCACTATTAAGCACGCAAATCCTTGTACAAAGTCCGAGAGAGTTTTATGTTGCAGGTCCTGAACTTGTATAAGCATCCGCGGTATGTCCAGAAGGCTCGAGCAATATTTACACAATTCTTTGAAGGGTTGTTTATACTTTATCACAACGCTCACTTTTCTTACGTCTTAACACTAGCCGCCAGCAAGCGTCTCGAAGCGTTCACCTTCCTGCCCCATTCCAACCACGCAGCACTTAAAAGATCCTCAGAACGCGCAGTCACGTGGTCTCACAGGGGACAGATAGCAATCTCCGGAGCAAGGCCTCGGGTCAAAAACTCTACGGAACAGAGGTTAGCCAGGCTTCGTTTGCACGGCCTTTTTTGCATTCGACTCGGCTACCGATCGTTATCAAGTCGTTCAGGGTATAAACTAAGTCGACTGGTAGAAACTCGAGCTGTGGGGCCTCCCTCGACGATTGCCAGCCGTATCCGGCCCCTATCACAACATTTTTGCTTTGACTGCTCCGATAAGTCTCACTTCAACGAAAGGTCCTGCGAGCGATGGGGAGTCATTCCGAAGAACAACGTCCCCCTTTCAACCGTGTCACTTTGCTCTTATGATGGGTTTGTCTTGGGGGGATTCTCACAGAGATCGTTGCAGAGATAGTCCGTCGAGAGTTCACAAAAACGGGCTAATGGATGCCCGCAAATGAGCTCCATCCAGGGTTTTACCAGACCTTCAAGTGAGTTTAAAAGGAATCGTTCCCTGGAATTTAGATACAGAAAAACACGTGGATAGACAGAAAATACACATATGGAAGGAAATGAGGGGGGAAATGGGTGGGACATATAATTAGGAATATAGAAAATAAAGCTATTAAAATGAAAAGTCAAATATGTGATTCACGATACTCTGTCATGTCAAAGCTCTGTTAATTCAGCAGTTGCAAATTACCTTAATATTCGGCTAATATTCATACAAAAGCTAATGAGTGATTCTACATAGTCAGCTTATGAATTTTAAGGCGAAGCAAAAACAGTCATTAGTAACTAAAAAGAAAAATCACTATTGTTTGCATCTACAATTACAAACTGTAGGTTCAAAGTTGCATTTGGAATTTGCTTAAGTGCCTTCCACATGTTCCGATCAGTCATTAAGAGAAGTGGGAGGAAACAAAAGGGCGCGAGTGGCGTTTACTCTCTTGGTCATCCAACCCACACAGAAGTAATGGAGGGATCCGTACAGGGATGTAGACGCCTTTTCTAGCACTTGTTGATCTTGGTCATAATTATTGGGTGCAGCCCTAGCTAAGAACGGCATGGGTCCGGCCCTAGGCGGGCTTGTGGGAGGGTGACGCCACATCGTCTTCCTGGCTAGACACCGAGCCGTCATCTCCATTGGGAGAGGCTAGTGACTAAGGGTAAAGATGGCGCCGGAAATGAACGTTGTTAAGTTCATACAGAGAGACACCAATGACCGTGTGCATGCATGCAATCGTCCGATACCGATGGGTTGACGAACTGCGTGTCATGTGTGATGTCACTTATTTATTCCTGCAGCAAAGCAACACTAAAGCCATAAACGGGGGAAAATATTGGGGTGGGGGGGTAGGAAACGCGTGGTGTTCGGCGAAAATAATTTAAACTAACCGCTATCAATCAGACCAGATGGCATCGCCATAAAAATGCGACTTATTAACTTCCGCAAATGAATCAATAAATATATTCTGAATTAATTATTTTCTATGGCTTGTGGCTCGTTAGTGCACTTCATTTCAGATCTTTTATTCTTAACGGACTTTTTTTTTTTTTTAAATTTCCAACAATGGAGATGATGTAGAGTGGGAGGAAACAAATCATTGTTGACTCGCATGAGTAGCTTCAGTAGTAGGTAGATTGGAGGCGTTTGTTGCAGACAACAAATTAAAATGGCGCCGATTCATAAAAATATAATTAATGCACTATAATTTAAAAACTGTCGGTCATCACTATTTGGCTCTAAGCGTCAAAGTTTCGTTTGCTGTGGCAATGTCTCCAATGCGGTACGTTTTCATAAACGTATGAAAATCATTGGATTAAATATTGTCGTATTCGTCATCAAATACTTGTTATATAAGCATCTAAATATCCGTTTTCCTACTGGCTTCAGATATTTAAAGTGGGTATGGTCTGAGAAACGCACTAAATACGGAAATGGTAGCCAATAATTATCATCTGTTTATTAGTCGAATGTTGCAGGATGTCAACGGAGGACTCACCCCCCCCCCCCCTACACACGGAAATACGTTTCATTTTGAGCTGTTTCAAGTTCTTCAGAGAGCGGCTAGGTTTCTCTTTTCCTATCTCGGTAGTCATAAATTAACATTACTTAGACGCAAAAAGCAGTTGATGAAACTCAGGGTTAAAATACGTCATCCTCTACCAAAAGCGTCCGCACTAATTTTTTTTTCTTTTTTTTTAAATATAATATCCAGTTGTTCTGGGAGCCATTTGGTGTAAATGGCGACCCACCCACAGAAAACCTGCCAGAATCGAATACATGTTTAAAGCGGTTTGCGTACAGATATTTGGAACTACTAAACAAGAAACGCAGCCCCACACAGCCTTAGTTTCTTTTTAAGTGATTCAAACTCATATAAGTCTAACGAAATCATGAAACATAAGGAAAGTTCATTTTCTTGAAAACACAAAAGCAAATAGTAAAATCAAAATGAACAAGTATATTAAGTTTGCTTCAAACTAGGAGAAAAATCCAAAAAAATCTTTGGGAGAGTTAGTGAATTAGAAGTTAGAAGAATTGTGTATCAAATTTCATCCCATAGGTTCAACTTATAAACCAATGCAGACGTTTTGCGTTGAAAACAATGTGAGAAGAGGCACATTAGAGATTGGTCGTCCACGACAATGCTCCAGCTCATTCCGATTTTTCTGTAAAAAAATTTCTGGCTAAAAAAAAAGTGACAATAATTGTTGTTCAGTCGCATTTTTACGCCATATTTTTGGCATAGAATAATAATAGATATTAATTTGATTGATCAGCATATTAAAAACATATGGTATTCTGCCATATTTTGACCCCAATTTTATAGGTCTTCTACGTCTGAAAAATATCAGAACCCTTAATTTAAAACCTGAAAGGGATTTTATGTTTAATTAATTATCTTTTTGTATTCGCAAATTAATAAACCTGGACTATCACGAAGGTGTGAACCAGCGTTTGAAAGTATGAATGTCATCTTATGCCGCCCCTATTATTACTCATGGCATTAAAGAACATGGAACGACGTATTAGTGAACTAATAAAATAAAACAAAAAAATCAGTAAAAGGTTTTCTTTTAATCGTAACACTTATTCACTAATGAGGTTGTTCAATACCAAGAATAAAATATTTTTGCTACATTCTTACAAGTGTCTGTCCTAGTGGTGAATTTCTTTTTTCTTTAGTAATCTTGCCTTAACTGCATGAGTGGTTAATTGGAACAGAAGTTGTATTTTTGGGATGTCCAAAATGAGTATTTGTCTTGATAAAATTAAGACAAAAAAAAATCGTATTAAAGAGGTCAGTACGATAATTTGGCGGAGCTGAATGTTCTTAAGAACCAATCGCAGCTCCATTTTTCAGAAACAGATTTAGTTGAGTTTACCCAAAATACTTCATATTCGTGAAGCACGTGCATCCACTGTTTTCCCCTACTGCTCCAGATTGGAGAAACACTTAACTCGAAACCCAAACAGCTGTCATTAAATATACATAATGAGTGTGGTATAAATAGCGGCTGTTAAGACTAAATAATGAAGATGGCGGGCAGAGCAGTGTTGTGTGTATCTCCTCCCTACACACGGGTTTTAAATGAGCTCTCTGTGGTGTTATAAGCAGATTTTTGGCATAAATATGCGTCAACTTAAGACCTGCAAGAGTAGGTTTCAGTTTACTCTGTTCGACTACTGAAGATGTTTTTTTTCTTTCCCTCCAGCTTAGACTTCCTGTAGATGAAATTCAGTTGGTTAGGCGAATAGCTTTTAAAGGTAGTCTGTTGCTTGTTTAGATTAATGATCACGTGCCAAATGAAAGCAGTTAAACTTCACGCTTAGCCTAATTACATTTTGCTTGAAAATATTTTTTTCTTACCCTCAACGAGGATAGACCTCGGAATTATTTGATATTTAAATGATCCAGCTGATAGGTCATTAGTAAGTTTAAATTGGGGGGGGGGGGGTTAGTGATTGTGTCAAACGATGACACTCCACTGGTTCGGAGTCGTTCATTTTGACAAGGTCAGAGTTGAGCAGTATGTGTAATGCCAGCCGTCCCCCTAACTCAGCAGGTTAATAGCAAAATACGAGAATAAATTAATCACGGCATCTTCCGGATATCAATAATTCAGACGTGATTTTTTGACCCGAAACGTCACTGTGACCTCGTCGTAGCGTTCCGGTTAAAAATAAGTATCGCAAGGCATTTCCGTGTCTCTGATGAAAATACCCTTTCGTTATTATAAGTAACGTTTGCCGTAAGGGGATAAGATTTCATTTGCCTGACACAATAGCGAGAATATAACTCAAAGCCGTAAACATACTTGATCAAATCGTCTGTATTCGCGCAAGCAGTCAGTGCTAGATCCCTACTATGGCGAAGCGACGGTATTCTACACATCCAGGAACTGGTTTGTGTTTCCACAAGAGCTGCATTTTTTTTTTTTTTAACTTTATTTTTCTTTCTCTGAGATAGATGGAGGAGGCAATAAAATGACTATCTTTACCCTTTGTAACATCTATTTCTTGTCGGTATGTTTTTTTTTTTTTTTTTTTTTAAACTCTTGAGGATGGTAACTGCTTATCTGCACGTGTCCGATGAAATTCCCTAAAGTGCCTTCATTTATTTTCAAAGCAGTTTATGAAAATACCATACAGTTGACTAATTTTATTCCATTGTTTTACTAGTGTCCGCTAGAAGGCGGAAGTAACTTCTGCAAAAAACCAAACGGAAGCTTCTCTCTTAGAAATAAAGATAAAAGAAACGGATACGGGAAATTGGGTGTAGAGGTTGTTTAAGGTCAATAAACTAATGAACGTGTACAGAAATTAAATCGTATATGATTCCACTTAAATATAAGAAAATAAATTACTAATAAATAAATAAATAAAAATTTTTTTTTTTGATGCATGTGTCCGTAGTTATTTTCGCACCCTATTCAAATAGCTCAAGCATCGCCATTAATAAAATAGATCTTTGGAATAGCAGCGCAATTTTGGAGACCCATTTCGAAGTGGGAATAAATGAGAAAGCGGACGATCTCCGCATTGATTACAGTCAGGTCGGCAACTAACGCGAAGTCCAAGATCTTGGCAGTCAGCCTTTCTCCGATTCCAGATTACACCTTTTAACTTTCTCGTTCCCTGTCGGTCATTAACATTCAAGCACACATAAAGAGGGATTGTTTTCCTGCAAATGCGTTCTTATTAAGTCCCACATTTCTCTGCGAAAACGGTGTTGCACGAACGTCCACGTAATGATAGGGAAGAAAGATGTATTCCGACGATGCTGTAAAAAAAAAAATAACACTTGCTATCCTTTCCGTAATCCCGTATTCAAAGAGACACCTACGAAATCTGAGGAGTGGGGAGGCGAGAAGAACAACCTTCCCTTAATTGACGGTCGAAATTAGCATCTACGAAAGTAGGAAGGTAAAACCTACTTTGCCGGGATAAAGATATTCCTCTTGGCAATAACTTACATTCCAGTCCACCTCGGAAGGATGGCGCCACCGTAATTACCCAGTCATGTGATCCCCCAAGACCTGTTGCGCTGACGGGTTGACCACCTACACGAACGCACGTTTGAACCTCGTTGCGTGAGGTCAGGATATCTGAATATACTACGTTCTTTCGTAGCATAAAGATATGCAGAACTCGAAGTGTACAACACTCTCTCTCTCACAGTTATCTGCCGTACTTAATAAACATCGGTATCATCTAATGCAGTTAATAATGTTATTAGAGTTATCTGACGTGGTCAATTAAGTCGTTAACATTATCTCGGTTAATAAATCAGTGTAATAGACAACAATGTAAGTTATTTGCCATTGTTAAGCTATTGGCATTATTTGATTTTTTTATGAGTTGAGTGAGCATTGTTAATGAGGAATAACAGACGAAGACTGTAATAGTTACCGTAGCAAACAATTGCCATAACAATAGCAGATCCTCTCTTTTGTTTTTGTTCCCGATATTATTTTAACTGTTAAATAACATTTATTCTACTTGCTGCCCACCTTCATGATGAGGAAGTGGGAGAGCAAAGGAATTGAGAACATATTCTTGCGCTGGTCCGAGAGTAAGTGAGAACAAACCTCTGACACTGGGAATTTAAAGCCGCAACGGGGAAACAGAGAGAGAGAGAGAGAGAGAGAGAGAGAGGAAGATTAATGACGAGAAGAGAGGTTGACGTCTGGAGAGCGTCACGCATGGGAAACAGTTTCTCTTGACCCTGGCTGCCTTAAAATGAGTAACTTTGGTTTGTTTTATTTTTGCCCAGGGAAAAAGGGATGTGACATCGTGATAATACCCTGGCAGGGGTGGCAATCTGAGCATCAGTAGAAGGACGGAAATTGCTGCCCAAAAAAGTAGCTATGCGAGGTCCGACGGTTCTAAAAACTGGTGTGTTTCTGCCGAAATTTTTGTGCGTACCATGTTTTTTTTTTTTGTTTGTTTGTTTCGAGAATCGCAGCTAATTTTTGACTAACAAAGGGAAGTGAAAAAAAAAAAGTGTTGAAGTTTCAGATTAAATCTGAACTTCGCTTTATCTTCGGCAAAATTTGAACTTCACTCATCAGCAAAATACGAAACTTCAACGTTTTACAGCATCAATATTATCCGCTTTCATTTCTACTAAATCCGTCGAGGTCAAAAGTTATGTAGCCTTACTGTTCGGAAGTCGAGAGTGTCCTCAGCTTTCGAAATCGTCCGAACTTCCTTCAAGGAACAAAAGTGAGCAGTGCCTATAAAAGCATACAAACATCATCATTCATAAAAATGACGTAAACTGTTTTGCCACGATGTTTCTCTTAGATAATAACCCTTCAGTGCCTCCCTGCCGTTAAATATGGATGGATGAAACTATAAATACTTATGCATTACGTCTGGCAGTCTCCGGTTTTTTTAATGCGTTACAGACGAGCGTCGCCAAAGAAACTGTTAATATTCGTGGCCAGGCATCGGTGATGTTGTTTTACGACCATCAAGGTGCTTAGACAACTGTAATATGGCCTCTAAATAAAGATGGTGGACAATGAGGCGAAATTGTTAAAGACGTTTATGGGGAATAAGGTAAAAGGACGAGTTTCCAAATGCGATATGGTTGGAAACGAAGTTAAAGAAAGCCAACTGAAAATTAAAATGATGAATTAGCGTTGCCATGGTAACAGAACAAAATAATCATGACGGCTTCGATGCCGTTGCAGCTGTTTTCAAATCTTTTCACTAAGATTTGCAAGCAGCTGCAATAATTTATTTCCAGTTCGGGAGGAAGCGGCTACTGGAACGATAACGACTCAGACCTTAATTAGTCGACATTTTACTTCAAGATAACCGACGTAGAGCGTGCTCGAAAGCAGGGGGTCGGCTTCGATGCCCGCTACTGCCTCTGCTGGATATTTATTCAAGCGGTTTCGATTAATACGAACTCGGTTGGCAATAGGACTTAATGAGCATAATTTTTCATTGGAAATCTCCAGTTTCTGACTCGTAAAATTATGCGAAACTCCTTTAAAAAACGAGGGGGGGGGATATTTGAACTTGGAACGTAAATCCCAAGTTTTTTTTTTTAATAAAATTTTGAAAATGACAAAAGGTAGGGTCATATGGTTAGACGAGTTAGCTTGCTTACTCTTCAACCAATAGATCGTGGATTTGTGATCTTTAGGTAGGAGATGATTTTCATCACCCGCTGTGAGACCACCATCCTTCTTATTGAAAACCTGAAATAGCTTGAAAAAGTTCCTATTTGGTTCGAATAGGGTTGTCGGATTATCGACTTTCAGCCCACTCACAGTACTGTGGGTTTATAACCTGTCGTAGGCGAAGATTCATTTAAAAACATACAGCACTGTTTCCAAACGTTAGTTAGCCGAAGTCCGTTCAGGAACATTTTTTGTGGCGCTTTTATTATTTCGTTAAATATTTTTTTACAGATAGATGATACACAGAACTAGAATGGCAGTCGTTATTAAATTTTACAATATCAAATGCACCATCTCTGTATTTTCTAAAACCTTTAAATATTACTCTGCCTGCATGTCAGTGGTTCAAATTTTCAATGCAGTGGCTTGTCTCGGTTTTATTGTGTTAAAAACTGCGCATGTGTACCAGTTGCAGTTTATACTCATAATTTCGGAATAAAGGTTGTGGATTCATGCTTGTATTGTGCTCTGACAAGACCACAATATAAGCATTCAAGTCCTAACTTCAATATGTGTCGGATTTAAAAATATTCGTCAGAAGGTCGTTGAAAGTGATGTTAAAAAAAAAAAAAAACTTTACAACAAATGGGACAAACGGTTCTCGTAATAATAATAATAAAAAAAAAAATTGGGGTACAATCTTCCCGTAATCTGCAGTCACGTAAAAATTTAATGATGGTGGGTCCGAGGTACAAAATCGGTATGGCCGGACATAGAGAGACACATTTCTTCTTCATACATGAGAGTTAGGTGAGCGGATATTCTCTTGCTGTTGTCCTCGTCCAGTTGTGGCAGTTTGTCCCAGGAGAAGTGGCACCAGCAAAGGACAAAAGCACAAAGCTACACTGACATGCAGGAATCATCCGCGAACTACGATAATCTGGAACGCCACTGTCAATGAACGCACAACCGGCGCCTGGTCCTGTTCAAACAAAAGAAATACGAAATCGAAAGCTCGCAGACGAGACAATTAATTAAAGTAGGAGGCAAAGATAAAGAGCCGCCATCCTTTTCATGCTTCTGCTGCCAGCGAACATTTCAAAAACCTGCCCTACCCTTATCTCCTAGGCCATCGCCAGTGCTGGGCTTACACCCCGCTGCCGACCAGCGGAGGCTCCATGGTCGGATTACTTTGATGTCGGTTATCTGGCGATTTGGGGGATGGCGCGATACGGAAATTCATGCAGGTGGATGGTTCAGGTTCTGCTGGACGGCTGATGCTTATCTGGCAATGACGACACGAGGAAGAAACGGCGTAACTCGCAAAATGGGGGCTATCGTTTGCGCATGCTCAGAAGAGATGGTGTTTGCGGAAATGGATCGGTAGGATTTTTTATTTAGATTTTTTTTTTCTTGTAAATGTAAAGAAACAAGTTTTCGTTTCTGTGACAACCAGATTCATCTTTACCCATGCTTGTTTTTCCCATAACGTTCCGTATTCTGTGGTGTCGATTAATCTGTGTTGGATGTTTATTTTATTTTATTATTTTTTGACCATGAAACGAAATCAAATAAAATGCCTAAAATTATATAATCAAAAAGTTCCATGTTTATGTAATTATCTTTAAAGTTATAAATACCAGTATACATTTTATTGCGAAGTACTCGCCAATTCCCCGTTATTTATTATTTATCCATTAAATAGAGTGAGTCACACCACACCGGCTGTGAAAATCATTTACTGCCTAGTTCGCTGAGCAATCTTTGAAAAGTTTAAAAAGCCTAAAAGCATAGCCAGTTAATCTAATTTACCTTCTCCTCATTCTTATATTCAAGGTTCTCTTGTCTCTGCCCACACTAGAGTTGCAGTTTTTCTTACTTTATATTAGGAAATACGAAAATAAATTAATAATTATTGTTAGTAAGTTAGCTATCCTCACTGTGAGTAGTAAAATACTGATAGTTCGGAACTGGGCTCATAGATGGCGTAATTTTTATTATTTTATTTTTGTCCTAAACGATTTAGTTCTTTCAATAAATAATGCAGAATCATTGTTGGCTTTATTTCTTTCGTCTAAGACTACTTATATTACAGAATAGAATGTATTAACGATGCTTTTATCTGTCATGGATCGTGATTAGCGAGTAGTTAAGTCTCTCTCTCTCTCTCTCTCTCTCTGAACTATCATTTTTATTTGTGTTTATTTATAACGACTTCACTTCCAGTTTAAACCTTCAAAGATATGTAAGAACTAAAATAAAATTAGAAAAACCAGAAGACAGACTTAAACCATAAGAAGAAAAACTAAAATAAGGCGCTTCACGATGTGGTAGCATTTAAGAAGAAACGTTGGGTGAAAGAAAAGATCTTCGACTTACTGAAGGACGGCTGCCTTGAACTAATGCCACCTACTCATGAATTTAATCCGAGCTCATTAAGAATGTTATGATTAAAGATTAATCCTAGACAAACAACAAAAATAAACTTACTTTTTTTTTTAAAGGCAAGCGTGATAAATTGCAACAATGCGAGAGAACGAGGCACGCGCCTCTAGAGCTCCCAGCACTACATCAAACAGGCGTTGTTTGTTCGCATCTCTTGTTACCTATTCTTTACCATAACAGGGTTCCTTTAGTAGTTTAATGAGTAGGGCGGTCTGTCCCTGCCTGCATCTATAGCAGTAGGCGTATTGTCGAATACCTCGCTACTCTCTTCAGGGCGGATCGCAGCGCCCTCTGCAGAAATTACTTCTGAACTCGCTTACTTGTGGGAGTTACTCCTGCATTTTTATTTTATTTTATTATTTTATTTTATTTTATTTTTTTTGCACCTCCTTACAGATACTGGGTTCGTAACTGAGTCTCGTGCCGTCTCAAAGATTACGTGACTAGTATCACTTCATTCCGACCATCTCCCAGTTCAAAGTTGTTCGTAAGAAAAAAAATAAAAATGGACGGGGGTTACCTCCGCTCATTAACTGTTGCCCGTATAAATGTCCGGGTTTTAGAGAAGTAGGCAAATTACAGTATTATAAATAGCCTGCAGATTAGGAATTCTGCTCAGGCTAATGGACGCATGTGTGGAAGATTGTGTGCAGGAGCCTTCCCAACACCTATCATCAACGTCCACGTGTTCTGCATTGGCAAGTGTTTGTTTACGAAGCAGCCTATCCTCGGTAACTTTTTAAAGATTCATGGGAGTTTCCTAACTGATGATTTAATAAGGTGTGTGAGAGTATGTATGAGAGAGAGAGAGAGATATCAAAAAAAAAAAAAAAAAAAGTACACCAGCTTCAACTTAGATGAACTGATTACATTCTTTACGTGGGATGTTATGCTGTATTCTCAGACATTAGTTGGAAGTTATTTACACTTATCAGATCCATTTAGCACATAATATCTATTAATCATAACGTTGGCATTGCGTCTGGTTTACTTCTGCGAATTTCATTTCAGCTATACAAAATTACATTGGTATCTATTTCTGTTATAAAACCAACTCTTGCAATAATGAGATTAAAATCTGTTTATTTTGTGCATGTTGGATTAATATGGTGCTTATTGCACCAGTACGTAAGTAAATTTATTTGTTTTGTTTGTATTCTGACAATGGATTTTAATGTTATCTGTCACAAGACAAAAACTGCGCATGTTTCAATTGTTGCAAGAATAAACGAGTCAACAATGTTGAAATGTTACTGCTAAACATTTTTGTATTTTCACGATTGTTTGCAAACTTATGATTATTTTCTGTTTTCCATAACAACCTGAATGGTAATGTTGCCAGTAACTGTTGGCATCACTTCCTCACAATGACAATTAGCATTATTATTACAAACAATGTTAATATTTTAATCTAAAAATCAATGATCGTATGGAAACTTTTACGCAAACCACAGTAATTGCTGTTCGACATATGTGGAGGATCCTTGGGGGGGGGGGGGGAGAATCAGCACAAGGAATTTGGAATGCGAGTTTTGTAACTTTAACGTTGTAATTTCTAACACTTATCCGTCATTTAGATTTTCATCCTTATCGCAACTCAAAATAGAACGGACGTGGAGATCGGAGAGTTTGATTTCACGTTGAGGGACTGAGAAGAGATTAAAAAAAAATTTCAAAAAAAAACCCGAGGGTAGTTGGTGAGTCGATTAATTTACCATATGTTTATATTTAGGGGGCTTGCAAAGGGTGAATTTATTACTTTAAATATTTGAGAGCATGGAGATAAATACCACAGATGCTTTAAAGCTAGTTGGCGACATTCGTAGCTCATTATAGCTGAAAACGCTGGCGCCAACGGAGCTTAATTCTTGTGACTGTTTCCCATAGCAACGCCATCAGCCAGCCATTCCTCGTAGGATACGAGAGAGTTTATGTAACTATTTAGCTCAATTAAAAAAAGGATCACTCTTTGGAACGGGGGGGGGGGAAGTAACAGCTGTCATCTAATTACCTAAATAAAGCCGATAAAGAATAATAAACTGTACTCGCCAACTACAGGACGGAAAGGGAACTGCTTAGAGTAGAACTGTAATCAATGGAAAGTGTTTTATTGACGATTATCGATGTTATTATTCTTCCTATGTTTAAGACATTCTCCGAATTATTTGGAGAAGAGCAAAGAAAAAAATATAACGGCTATATATCTGAATTTCATCTCTGTGTTAATTAGAAAGTTCGTGGTTGTGGGATAATGATCATAGCAAGCAGCGCCGTCTGGTGAGAAGTTTCGACTTCACTTTCAGTTCATGAACTGCAACTATTAAGATATTAAACATAACTATTTATATATTTTTGGAATACAATATTTTTCTCGATATTACGGTGATGGAAACACATGATGAAGAGGTCATTTCCTTGACATGATTACTTGTATTTGAAGATGACATTAAAAGGTCACTGCTGAATAAATAAAAATCACCTTTTCACCGAAATCAAAACGGTTTCGATGTTATTCCTCTGAAAGCATTTCCGTCTTTTTTTCTTTTAAAGGCTTTCAACAGTCGTGATGTGCGTTCTCGTCATGCGACAGTTTGTGTGTGTCCAAGGTGAAAAAGACGTCTAATGTAAATACAATTTTCCAAAGAATAAAGAAAAAATGTATATATACTCGCGCGCGCGCTCTGCGAATAGCCACTTTAATGCAAAAAGGCCTCTCAGACCGCGGTTGGGTGTCGTGTAGCAGATACAAGGACGCCAGAATGGGGAGGCCTCCAGCCACGAGCTATACAAACGAAACCACTCGAGGATAACCCTTATACTAACAAAGCTGCATCACTGGCCTGGACGTCCCACCGCGCACACCGGGCGACTCTCCCTATGAAACGACTTAGTCGCGGGAATGATGAATGGTACGGCCACTGACAGCGTTCTTGCTAACTACGGAGGATTTTTCTGGCGGTGAAAACAAGACGAATTTGTGTTTAGTTGAGCACTCAGGTAGCAAAGTGTATTGGACTTGGGTTTACACGCGACATACCAGCGCTCAACACGCACGTGTACGTTCATTTGTAAGAGGTTCTTGCGTATCCCTTTGCAGTTATCCATTATGTGCACTTCCGATGATAGTTTTTAGTCAGGATTAGAGAAAACTTGAGAGCCTAACGGTATTATTAACATCCAATAAGACCCCGCATTTTTCCTCTTTGCAAGATTAAGGGGTGGGGGAACTTGTTCGTTAAGGCAGTGAATTAAAAACCCCGAGGGGGAAAAACAGTTGACTGAATCCGTATCTGATCCATAGTAGCCCACCCATGGTACTAAAAATGTATGATAGGTTTACGACCTTTCGTGGGTGGGATTCACGTAAAGAAAATAAAAAGTTGTACTTTCTGATGTAAAAAATGCTGTGTAGATGAGAACAACCAACAGAAATCTGCAAACAAAAACTGATTGTTGAATACTTATATTTTTAAATGCCTAACAATTTCATCGAAATTGTATTGTTGACTGTTTCCATTGTTATCTCATTACCAGACAGAGTGACTGCAATTTAATACTTGCATTAGCCTACATCCGGGTGTTTTAAATAGCTTATTAGAACACGGAATTTCCTCTTTAAAAATAACAATAATAATAAAAAATGACTATTCACCTCGCTGTGAAACTCGTTTCAAAGTGGATTTCCGGTTTTAATTATTTCTTGGAAATGCTTGACTTTTTATGCTTTCTATAGATCCGTAAAAAAAAAAATCTCTTAGTCTGTTTTCTGTCAGTTGAATCCCATTTTGGAAGAAAAAAAAAAAAATTACATTAGCGTACACACTAACAAACAAAAAAAAAGCAAAGCTCGTGTCATTCAGCTCAGTATCCAGACCCCAAAAGGGGTGGGTCAGTTACAGTGTTTTCTCTATAGAGTGGCTAATTTTTCTTCCAAACAAAATAAGTGATATACGATCTGAACAGCGAATTACTTGAGGGAGGAGAGGAGTGGTCCCACTGCGTCATCCCCTGCCTGAAAATACTGCCGGCCTCTGTAGCTTCCCGGCCGTAAACTACGTGCGGAGTACATTTATCGTGCGGAGGGCGTTTCTACCCCTCAGTGCTCGTTTACCCTCCTGATTTGCCTGCGAGCCTCTCTTCGCTCAAATCTTGACCTTTTATTCTCTCCGTACAGTCGGGGGGATACTACGTCCAGCCTTGTTAAGCTTTGACCTGTGGCCAACACTGCTTCTTTAATCATTCTTGCGTTGACTAACAAAATTGTTGCTGCAGACAAACAGTGGCGCTCCGCTTGATTTCAGTGAATTAAACGGAAATGTAAAGATGAGGTCTCGAGATCTCAACAATCAGTTTTTTTTTTTGTTGTTGTTGTTTATTGTTTTTTTTTTTTGTTCTAGTTGCATGCTATGTGATTTCAGAGATACTGATTAATCTGACACATATTATTATAATTCATGTTCGTCGAAAGAGCTTTTTTTTTTTCTCGCTGTATAACTATTTTGTTGAAAGACCATTCTGCCAAACGACACCATCTATCATATTTTGGCAGAAGAAATAGATATCTACATAACACTTTAAAAAAGTACAAGTGTTACCTACAGTATAGAATTAATTATTGCTAATTTTTACTGCTAAAATATGTATTCGTTTTTGTAAATAGCTAAAACATGTTTATCAAAAAAAAAAAAAAAACTGTTTACCAAGAAGTAGCTTAAATATTGACCTAAAATGGAGAAGGCGATTCAGATAAGCAGGTCGTATTTGTCATACGCATTATTTTAATGTACGGTCTGATCTCGAAAAAGACAAGCGAGTCCTTTGTCTGGTAAATAGAAGAAATACTAGATTGAGGTTATTTCACACGTGTGTTTTGGAAAGGGGCGGTGGGGTATGAAGAAAACCTGTCCCAGGTGAACTAACAAATAGTTCACCTGTTAGCATTCTAACAAAACACTTACCGCTGTTACGGTGTTAAACTGTAACGTTGGCACCGTAACAGAAGCATTCCAATATTGCTAGAATTGATAAACTGTAACTGAAAATGTTATTTAAATCCTTAAATGCACTGATAAGACGTGGAATCCATCCCATAGGATTGTTAATCACTTAATTTCAATGGAAAATACTTAAGTTAAAAACACTAAATCGGAGTTCGCCGTATATTTAATGATTTCTAAAATATTCCGAATGAAGTGCGCTAATACACACGCTCAGATCGTATGAAACAGGTGGTTTATCATTTGTTTGGCGCCGTTGTAGACTGAAACATCTCGTTAATATGCAATATGCTGCGTTCGTTTGTAGAATGTGTTGATTAACAGCCCTTCTTCATGGCAGCGGAGTTCTTTTTATTATTTTAAAACACAGACTACAAGTAAAATATTTTTGAAGCGTGGCTTGTTAAAATTGTACTGCAACAATAGACAATGGTCAACAATGATGACTAAAGAGCAGTTCTCATTGTTAATGAGTGCTACCAGCAACAATAAAAACTGAGAGAACGACTGACAATTGAAGTAGCAGCTGTCATTGTTTTATATCACTGGCTATAACAAAAGTTATCTTTGCAGGTGTTGTAATTAATTATGCTGAGAAATTACATATTTTGTAAAGATGACAGATAAGTCAATTAAGGAAAAACCTTTCGAGTTATGTTTTCTCATTTTCTTTCTTTTTCGTAATTCTTTCTCTCCTCCTATTTTTGGCTGGAATTCTTCTTCCTTATCACAGTACACGTCTCGGTCGAAATATTCCTCTGCTGCCTCGTTTCCTCTGACCTACCGACCGCAAACGAACCATTCAGTTTTAAATATAGTCTCTGCATTCAAATTGACAATGCGGATAGCGTGCTCGGCTTCTGGTATCTTCTGTTACGGAAATGAAGGCATTCAGAGCAGCTGTCAGCGTATTCTGAAGTCTGCAGTCTTGACGGAGCTGATCCCCCAGCAGCGCGATGCATACTTGGAATGCAGACCATGAAATTTCTACCCCTCGAAGTTTTTTTTATTTCTCTTCCAACAGAAGAATGAAGTGGGAGGGTGGCGAACGGATAGAGAAAATGACACGAGCGGATGTAGTCTTTGTTATACAGATGCGTATGTGTTTGTAATACATAAACAGCCTGTTTTCCATGTAAGTGTTATATTTTCTTTTAAATATGCATCCGTTCGTCCCTGAAGCTGGGTGTTGCTAAAAGGCCCGGATTCCGGGAAATGACTTGTACTCCGTAACATTCTTACTACCCCGTAGCGAAGGGATGCAGAGTAATATTGATGCAGGGGGGGGGTCAGAGGGTAAATATAGTGCAACAAATAAACATGAAACTGATAAGGGGGGAGCTAAGTCGCATAAGATCAGTGGCATGTCAGTGTCGGGTTGAGCTCATATCCATTACATTTTATTATGATAATATCCCAGCATTGTTCCAATCTTATGGGATGGGGGTAAGAGTCACGTGACTGCTGAACCATTATGCGAAGCGTGTCTTTCTTGCAAAATATCGCATTATTTCTCTATCAGGATGTATTGTTTGCAACGTAGGAATGATAGAGATCATTTAAACCCCTTAATTCATCGCCATACAAAGAGGGGATTCAAGGGAGTAAGGGGGTTGCAATATACATGTGGTCCGGCCACGAGCACACCAATCAGCCTGGTAGACAGCCGGCGCACGATCCACGTCCAACACATTTTCGCTAGCCTAATTGTTTGCCGGATAAAGCTCCTTGTCCGGTCAACAAGGGTCTCAGCAGTCGCCAGGTTGACTAGGGAAGAGGCGTGTTCATCCGCTCACACTGGCGCCGACGATTTCCTGGGGCTGTGTTTCCGGAAAAAAATTACCCCATCCAATATGTCTGGTCTACTTTAGGACGTAGAAAGACAGGTGTGATGATGCTATCCTCTTTGTTAACTGCCAAGCAGATGGAGAGAGAAAAAAAGGTCAGGTGTGTGTGTGTGTCCATGTCGAAGTGGTTTTCAACTAACAGGAATTGAGCTATTTTCTGTGTCCGGTATTATCAATTCATTATCAATGCATAAATGAATAAGTGAAACATTTTTAAAAATCGCATCTCTTTTGACATGATTTTCTCTCAAGTACATTTTAAAATGAAAAGTTAACGCATTTATTTAAAAAAAAAAACAAAACAAATAGCTTATAGTTGTGGCGGCCTGTGAAGCTTTAAGTGGGGGTGCTGCCTATACAAAATAATTTTTTTAAAATTCTTTTTTTCCTAATCAGTAACCAATTTATTAATTAAACTTGTAGATTTATTTATTAATAAATTGGTTACTGATTAGGAAAAAAATATTTTTTTAAAAATTATTTTGTATAGGCAGCATCCCCACTTAAAGCTTCACGGGCCGCCACCTGATTATAAATTAATTCGAAATATTTGAAATAAATTTTTGTAAAATTTAGTTCAAAAAGTTAAATTTTTTTTGTTTTTAATTCCTGCGGCGAAGTCCATATTGCTAACCCACGTCAGTCACTCACACAAGGCACATATTCGCGATTGTATTAAAAATCAAATGTCGAATCCAACGCACTGTTTGAAAACGATAGCGCTTCTAGCTACTAAAAGTGGAACCGGTCGTCATGGAAACGAAACTTTTTTGTTACATGGATGCATTTTTAAAATACTTCTTTCTCCCATTTATTGTCCAATCATCATAAACCCCTCACCTAAGAAAGTTAAGTAATTTATGGATGTCTTTTAGTGAATACACCCAGGTGGACTTACATAAAAGAAAAAAAAAATCACGTTTAGAGTGAAAGTTGCGCGTAAACAACTGGCAAAAATTCAACAATGAAGATAAAGGTCATGTACGAGATGCAATCTGTTAAGTCTGTAACAATGCCAACCTAACAATGGTGTTGATTCAGTCACCACGCCAACCAGAAAGTTTGCTAACAAAGAAATGTGCACTGTTACGTTATATAACATTCAGATCTGTCTTACTGGTATCCAAATAGTGTTCCAACAGCGTTCGTGTACGTATGTCAAACCATTCCTGGTTGCTCTGACTGACAAGTGAAAACAGGAATTAACGTAACAAAATCAGTGTTCTTATAGACCACACACACAACAAGCAGTCTTTATAATTTAATTGCATTTAATTTCCACGGTATTTGATCAAGCTTAGAGGGATTCAGGAAATAATAGGATAGGAATACTGATCGCCTCATCTTCAGAAGGTCCGAAATGCTGCTGTTCTTAATCCAGAACATGTGTAAACCTGAACCTTTCTAGCCTGGTCGGGTTGAGATGGCTTTAGTCGCCCACCGCCGGGCGGGGTGGGTCTTGAAGTGGCTCAAAAAGTTCCATATTCGGTCTATAGAGCAGAAAACAGAAACAAAAGAGCATTTTCGCGAAGTAATGGTTACCTGCAGAAGTCAGTGGCTGTCCAGAGAAATGTACTGAGAGCAGTCAAAGAAGCGTAGCAGAAAGCCTTCACGAGGGCTCCTACAAAAGTCAATACGTACACAACCCAAGCAAAATTGGCGTCAATGGAAAAACGAGCCCGAATAACTTATTGTTCAGGAAGAGATGAACCCAAGTAAACTGCAGTTCATCTCGTGCAAAAGCTATCACCATGACAATAGCTTAAAGAAAGGCCCTTCTCCATCCGGAGTTCTGTATTATTTAAATGCAATCTGCCGGAACAGTTTTCAGTTCGTTACGGATATGCAAGCATAGCATTGGCATTCCCCCCACCTTATCTTCCCACCAATCCCTCTACGTGGACCACATTATTACCCGGAGAGAACCGTAAAGCATGAACTGAGACCAAACAGATGAGCATAAATCGAGGACAACTAGGCAACTTTAGGACCAGTTTCCAACAAAATTCCAAACAATCATGGCGAGACAGCTCAACAGGAGAAGCCATCAGTAGCATCTGAGGGTGCATGCAGCCAATTTTGCGATCTGTTAGTTCCGACAATTATTATTAGGTTGTGCGGGTATTCGTAACCATTAAAAGAAAAGATAATACATATCGGATAGTATTTTATAACCAAGTAGAGAAAGGGGTTAACGTTTGTGAAACCGAATGACGAGCGGTTACAAGAATACGATCTTCGATGCGAGTTGCCTTGGTATTGCATTTTTGGATTAAAAATTTTTAAGACCTGGCAGCTGTGTGGTAAAAAAATGTTGGTTCTCAAAGGTACTGATAAAAGGCGAGTATACTAGCTCCTAGGTAGAGTCTGTCTTTTAAAAAATGCAATACCAAGGTTACATTCTCGTAAGCTTGAAATGGGTTTTCAAGTTCAAAAAGTTAAACACTGTCTTTAATTTTCAGTGCCAATTGGAAGCCTTTTTTCTTTTCTTCTTCTTGGACGCTTGAACTGCAGATATGTGAATGAACGCCCTTACAAACATTCGGTTTTGTTCTTTGGATAATAAATTGGACGCGTTTGAAGAGCAAAAACCTTCCTGGACAAGTTTTGTCGTCATTAATCACCAGCGATTAGATTCCCTGGACATCTTCCATGCAGAATGTTAAGAACGCTTTTCCAAATAACAGCCGGAAGATTTAAAGTGGAGGGGAGTTCAGTTTGCGTATGTTGGGTTAACGATGTCGTAAAAGGTGGGGAATGCACAAAGCTGGAACCATTAGTAAGGGTATCGTTAGTGATTGTGAACAGGCGAGGAAGTTTCTAAGTAAACAATAGTAAATCAGAGAGTTCCACGGGGATGCAAACACTGTTTATCTGCACTCGCGTGTCTATAATAATACGGGGTGGGGAGGGGAGTGAAGAGTTTAACGTAATTGAATGTGGACAGCGCTCGTTGATAAATCATTACTTCACGTAAGTCGAACGCTGGCACGAAGTCAATGGCACGCCAGGGAAAAGTTATAATCTCAAAGTTAATCTCCTGTCAGTTGTTTTTATTCTTTCCTTTTTGTATGCTCGCGGTTTTTTTTTTTTTTTTACCCAGTTATACTTGCCATATCTTAATACCGAAGGTGACGTTAATTCCCATTCTACGGACCAAATACGATTTTTTTTTTCAAAACATTTCTAATAAGCGGGATGGTAGTTCCACACCGAGCGATAAAAATCATCCGCCACCTATAATCTATTCGCGTGTCTAATAGTAAGCGATCTTTATCTTAAGCAGCAATACCGGAAGGGTCTTACGAGTAAACTGTGTCCATCTGCCGTGTATTTCATCTCTTGAAGAAAATTAAAACGGATGGTCCAACTTGATTCTGATCCCAGTCAAGCAGTTAGAATCTCGTCTAAGGAGGTATGCCGTTATATAGCTTTTCGTTTATCGGCACATTAGTGTCGTCCAGTCCCAAGACTTAGATTTTTCAGTAGAGTGGCCTATATTTTTTTTTTTTTTTTAATTTTGCAGTAGGATCACCAAATGCCTGATTTTGAAACATTTAACGTCCCCCACAACCACCACCATGGGGACTTACCTAAGCTACTGCTAAATTATATCATAGTAAATTTTAATACATATCTATATTAAAATTCAGATGTGTACATGAAATTGTAAGTTTAGAACTTATTAAAAAGATCTCTGGCCCACAATCTTAAATAGCAACAGTTGAATAAAGAAAAAATTCTCTTCTATTTCCAGAGAAAGTCGGAGAACCCAATTATTTCGTTTCACGTGCGGCATTGTTTTCGTCCCGAGAAATACAGCAACAATCTTGGATGAACAGCATTTCTGGGAAGTGGAAGATGAAAGACACAAATCACCGTCTGCTACATCAAAAAGGGTTGGACTATTCACAGACTCGCTAATTACTGCACGTCCAGGACGGACTTGGTGAAGTGGGAAACAAAAGGCTGCTGCTGCATTCTGTACGCTTGTGAAACAGGTGAAGAGACAGGGATAAGAATAAGAAGAAAGAAAAAAATCTCTGAACAGACAACTAGTGTGCGAGAGACGTCCCAGACAGAGCCGTCGGCTACTTTTGTCTACAGTGGAGCGAGGGCGCTGTTAAGAAATGCGCACGCAACGCTCTTCGAGACGTCAGGAGCGGTCAAAGGCTCACGTCAGTGAACGCTAACTTTCCTACTGTTATAACGAGGACAGAAGAATGCCTGCATTATGAAGATGGGACGTTGATGGCATGGCGAATAGACGTTACCCCTCGAAACAGCTTTATGGATCTTAAAAGTCAGCGCAGCCTGCTTACTGCTTTTGTTCGTAGCGGTTGGGTCCTAAATTACGGCGGGTAGCATCATGAGAGAATTAAAGATCTTTCAAGGTGCCCTGATCAGATTGGAGAGCGAAGGGGGAAGAAGGATACAAAAGGGGACGGCATCTCATCACGTCTTCAACACATATTTCTTTCTTTTTTTTTTTCAGCTTCCGAAAAATAGCTGCAAGAACTTTCGAGAAAGCGCCTGAGGTAACATTAAAACTTGACTCTATTGAGCCCGGAGCTGCATAGTCTGTGCATTATGTATAACGCAGGCATCCTCATAACTGCACGATTTCAATATACACACATTTTAGCGTCTCTCGATAAATGGTTGATATTTTGACAACAATAGGAAGTTACTGTTAGAATATCTGAAGATTATTTCTTCTGAAATGTCATAGCTTATTGTTAATACATCGAAGTTATCTTGGCAACAGTAAGAAGTTGCTGCCAAAATACCTGAAGATCATTTAAATTTGCCACCAGAAAATCATTTACGCTTTTGCTCCTGAGAAACACATTTCTCACAAAAATATTCAAATTTCTGCTCCTGAGAAACACATTTGTCACAAAAATTATTCACATTTTGCTTCTGAAGATTTTTCAGAAAATCATCCAAATTTTTGCTCCTGAGAAACACATTTCTTAGAAAAATGCGAATGATTTTGCTTCTGAAGATTTTTCAGAAAATCATTCACTTTGAATAACACAACTTGTGGTTAATGCATTTAAAATTCTCCTTGTTGTCTTCTGATGTTTATATTTATTCTCTAATCTTAGACCTGCCAAGTTTATACCTAAATACTAAGAACTGTTTTCAGATTCTTACAGCAAACTGCAATTTGACAACTCTCCAAAAATTCTTGAATGTTTCTCTCACCCAAGTGGACTTATCAGATTCCGCAGAAAACAGTAAAACTCGAGTCTTTTGGGAAAGTTGCCCGGAAGTCGACGTAAAATCGATCATTTCGCTTTTGGAGTAACAGACACAGCGGAGAAAAGATCTTTCACCAGCGTGTCTGTTTTCGAGAAATGTTTGGCTTGAGTTTCGATTTTAGGATGGCTTTTGCTTCAGGTGTTACTTTGTAGTTCGCTTAATGAGAGCACTTCAAAATAAAAGATGGTATTTGAAGTAAAAAACGCTTAATTTATAAGATTTTTTTACTGATGTCCGCTGAATATATCAGTAATCATAGACGAATCATAGACATCTTTCGTGGAATGTAAGCCGAGTCTTAAATGGCTTTATTTTTTGTTTCATATGACGTAAGATGAGATCACTGAATTGAAAAACGATTCATTTGTCATTAACACGAAACTTCAAAGGAAAAACAGTCATAATAATCAAATACTGAAATCTCCAAAACGCTATAAATATGAATTTCACTTACAGTAAATCGAAGTTGAGGCAAATCACTTAAAATTAATTTTAGAAGCGCTCAAAAAAAAAAAAAAAAAAAAATCTTGAACTCCTCCAGTTCACTTTAATTTTAAAGTTAAGGTAAAACAGTCCGTTCCTATAGGAACTCATGAGCTTATCCTGCTCAGGCATAGATTTGACTGTATCCATGCCTGAGCTGGATTCATTTTTTTTTTTTTTTTTATCCCGTTATCTTATGAAACTTGAGATGTCACATAAGTTTGACTGCAGTAGCTGATATGATTGCATGTTTTGAAAGTCATTAAATAGCACTAGTGCCGTGAGAGAGAGAGAGAGAGAGAGGGAGAATTTTTTTTTTTTTTCGCCATCTTCACCTGTCATAGAATATTCAATGGAAGAAAGTCTATTTGGGACTTTTCAGATACCGAAAATTTCTAACCTTTAACCCTAAGTTAAATATAAGTTGATACGATCTACTGACCAACACAAACACTTACCTTTCACGTGCGGAAGGCAGAAGAGAAAGGCCCACACCATCATTGGCACGTACCGCGCACACAAGGAGGAAGAAAGTCCTGCGTTGGGCACCGAGTGCTGTCCTACATGCATGATGGGGTTTCGCTGGAGCGGCGAGCACTACTTCCGGCCGCGTCTCGATGAACTGCTCTCGCTAGCAGTGACGGCGTCCAACGCCAAAGGATTTAGCTCATGAAGACGGATGAGGCGGATTGTTAAGTCCAATCAAGGCCAGGAAGAAAACGGAATTGGACTCAAGTGGTTCGTCCGATAAGTGACATACACTGGGAAAGGCACGGTTCACTCGCCGCTACAATGGCGGGCATTGTAGGTCGCTTAAAGACCTCCTCGCGCACGCACGCTCCCTACCCGGAACGCTGACGACTGTGGCGTGGCTGCCCACTAGACGTCGAACAACTCTGGCGCTGAGAGTTCGCTTCGCTCCCGACTTGCCAGAAACAGTGGCGTCACCTAGCTGCTAAAAGCGGGTGTGCTCGCGGAAGATCACTAGCAGGGAATGAACGCTGGACGGTTGTTGTCCTTCCACGTGAACGACGCTTTAAGGGAAAGAGGGGAGGGGGAAGAAAGGGAAAGACGGTTGACAGAAATACCAGCCGCGTCTGTGTGTAGTTCGGCCTGCTGGGAGTGGTTTCAAATCCTGGTAATGAAATAAAGAAGGCGGAGTCTCGGGCGGTCCTATTCAGATTTGCTTATTAGTTACTTCTTTAATGTCTTGGGCTCGTTAACCCTCTTTTTGCAGTCATTTCTTATCCTAAAGTAGACGCGTAGAAGTGAGGAACTGCATCTTGAGACCTGAAGTGAGGAGATCCGTAATTAAAGTAATCTGCCTGTCCCATCGCAAACGGCGAGGTCATGCTCACTTCGAGTTTTATAGTCTTTAAAGTTTTCCATCGTTCGCTGTAGAGAGCCGGTCAGTAGCATTCGCCACATTTTGGACGGATTACTGTTTTATTGCGAATAGCCAAGTAAAAGTATTCCCTGTCAAAACATTCTTCGCTGCTCGTGTAGGGCAGACTCGAACTTGTCGTGTACATACCGTCTTATCTTCACGTTACCATAAAGCTACAAGAGGTTTACTTAAAGAAAAAGATGGCTGCTGGTAGGATTCTGCTAACTTGGATGTCTTTGGAATGTGTGCATGAGTAGGAACTGAAGGAAAAATGGGCAGTTTTTGAATGAAATCATTTTTTTTAAAGATGTCTATCCAACCCCCCCCCCTCACGTTAAGTAATTTATGGATGAGTTCGTTCAAACTTTGTCACCAACATGCATTCCTTTCTTCGCGACTCTGCTGTGTTTGAGTGAGTAAAAGGTGGTTTATTAAGTAATTTATGGATGAGTTCGTTCAAACTTTGTCACCAACATGCATTCCTTTCTTCGCGACTCTGCTGTGTTTGAGTGAGTAAAAGGTGGGCCGAGACACTCCTCCAGGAACGAAGCGTCTGCCAGTGACATCGTGCCTCTCACTTGCCGTGCTAAATAAGTCTATTTGGACTTGTCAACCACTAGTTTCAGTGGAAGTAATCGATATTATTTAAAAATCGCATTACAGCCAGCTTGTCACCTTAAAGGGACAACGCAGCATGCGTGCTTCGGTTGGAAAGATTTGGGTTCGAATCCTCTCTGAGATGGCGAACATTTTTATAAGATTTTTCAACTAAAGATGAGTTACTTGATCTAATACAGTCGAAGATTTCCCTCCCACAAAAGAGACAGATGCAATATAATACGCTAGTAGGTCCTAGCGTATTATAACCTTAGTTACTTGCAGTGACCTATCGTGTCGTAGAAAGTCTATCCCCATTTCCAGCTGCAATTAAGTTCTTATAGCTAATTATCATATTAATTAATTAACTTCTACGAGATCATCCTTGCTTTCATTTGGTTGGTTGACCGAATGGATTATCCGCTCTCCAAACCAACAGGCTTCGGTTTCGATCCCTCTGCGAGTGCGGATGTTTGTGAAGACCAGGTGGCTGGCAATTTTTGTCTTCCACGTGACCATCCTCCTGCCACCACCTTGCTTATTGGAAAACTGAAATGGTTTGAAAAAAGTTCTGTGTTTGGTCTCTGGAGCGGAGTTTTCGGATTGTTGTGTCAAGTGTCGTCACCATGCGAAGGTTGTCTATTAGGGATCTCTACGTGAGATACACAATGTGCAGTAGAAATATGAGATGGTGAGGCTCTAATCTCTTCCATCTTGCAGTTAGTATCCTATGAGGTACGAAAAACCCGAGTTTCCGGCTGGTCTATACCAGTTTAGCTACGGAGGCGGTAACCCTTCGGATTATGTAACGCTTTTTTCCACCCACTGCACTATTACTAATTTACACCCTTTCATAGATGGACTCACATTAAAAGAAAAAAGTAGTAATGACCCCTTTCAACATACGAGAAGGACCTTTATTAATATGACGTGTCACCTCCAAGAGTCCAAAGACTCATCGTGGGAGGGCCCGCTACTTCGTTACAACTCATCGTCTCTCCTACTTAATCCTCCAACTACTACCATCAGCCCACAAGGTCATCTCCGCTCACCACTGCTATCAACAGCATTTTTTGTCTGCGTGAAATCCGGCTACCTCCGTATGAGATCGGATAACTCGCCTTCAATTGATGAAAAAGCCCATTTAAGGATTCCTCTCGTCACGACGAGAATCGAACCCAGGTCTTTTTCCGGTCGATGGGTGCAATGTCCAATTGTTGTTCGTCCAATTGCGCTACTTCAACAGCTCAATTGGACAAGGTGTTAACAGTGCTTTTATTTATATAAATAATAAAAAAAAAACCTGTCCGCACTCATTGTTTGCTGTCAGGAAAAATTGGAGATTTAAAGAATTCGTAAAATGGTTTACTTAACACGTTCGCTAGGGAACAAGACAACGACTCATGTTGCACTTGACCTTCAGGCAGGACACCAGAATTTGTCCAGTACGCATTCTGTACATATCAATACTTTAGTATCAGAATGAAAATGACTCTCTATAGTGAAACCGCACAGATGCATCACTATATAGGGTCATATATTCAATTTAAATTGAAAAATAGTCTTTAGTGTCATTTTAAACAACTGGAATGAACATCATACTGCATAGCGAGACAGCCTGGCGTGAACGTTAATATGTAAACACGAAAATAATTTATATAAAAATAGAATCGCAAATTTAATTGAATTTGCGATTCTATTTTTTAATTGTAATTTTAATTGCGATTAAAATTGCAAATTTAATTAAATAATTAAGCTTATCTAATACTAGATAAAAAAAAAACAAAAAAAAAAAATGGAGGTGCCGGAACGCCCTGTGGGTTATGATCCATCGAGTCGTTTCCGACTCCTGGCGACTCCACGAACATACACTCTCCAGTTCCGATCTGTCCCTGGCCATATCTTTCATAATTTCCAAGCTCATTCCAGTTGCTTCTTTAACTCCATCCACCCATCTAATTCTTGGTCTTCCTCTTCTCCTGTTCCACCAACTTTAGCAGACATCATTAGCAATCTTCTCCAGACTGTCATTTGCTCGCATAATATGTCCGAAGTTTGACAATTTTTGCTTGATGATCATAGCTTCGAGGAAGCAATCTGGCTTTATTCTGTCTCACTGATTTATTGGTTTGCTTTGCAGTCCATGGTATTCTTAGTAAGCGTCTCCAAACCTATAATTCAAATGCATCTATCTTCCTTCTTTCACTCTTTCTCAGGGTCCAACTTTCACATTCATACAGCATCACGGGAAATACCATCGCTTTCACGATTCTGATTTTTGTTATGAGGCTAATACCTTTATCTTTAAAGATCCTGCTTAAATTTGTCATTGCTTTCTTTCCGAGTAATAATCTTCTAACTTCTTCGGTACAATAACCATCTTTATCAATTCGGGATCCTAGGAACATAAAATTGTTAACTGCTTTCATTTTCTCCCCATCTACTTCAAAATCATTAAGTTCACGTGTTGCCATAACTTTTGTCTTTTTGAGGTTAAGTTTAAGACCATATTTAGCACTTTCTTCTTTAACTTTCATAATAAGTTCCTTCAAATCTTCTTTGCATTCTGCTAGCGGCATCGTCTGCATACGTCAAATTATTAATATTTCTTCCAGCAATCTTAATTCCAACTGAAAACTCCTCCAGCCCTGCCATTCTTAAAATGTATTTACTGTACAAGTTAAATAGGTACGGAGATAAAAACACATCCTTGTCGCACCCCTTTACCTATTGTCAAATACTCAATTTCTCCAAGATCTGTTCGGACAGTAGCTTCTTGTTCATAATAAAGATTCCTCAGAAGGATAATGAAATGCTCTGGGACTCCCATTGGTCTTAACACATTCAACGGTTTCACATGATCTACAGAATCAAAAGCCTTGCTGTAGTCAAGGAAACAAAGGTAGACATTCTTGTGATATTCCTGTGCTCTTTCTATTATCCATCTCACATTGGCGATTTGATCTCTTGTTCCTCTGCCTTTTCGAAATCCTGCCTGTTCATCTGGCATCTCTCTCTTCATGAATGGTTCCAGTCTTTTCTGAATGATCTTAAGTAAGACTTTACTTGTACGAGAAACCAGTGCTATAGTTCTGTAATTTTCGCACTCTCTTGCATCGCCTTTCTTTAATAAAGGTATATAAACTGATTTTTTTCCCATTCCCTAGACCATGTAGTGGTGATCCAAATTCGCAGACATAGCGCTGTAAAAATTTTAACTGCCTCTTCTCCCAGGGCTTTGAGCAGCTCAATGGGTATTCCATCTCCTCCTGGTGCTTTCTTACTGGATAGCTGTTGCAGTGCCCACCTCACTTCACTCTCCAGTGGTACTGGCTCCTGTGCATAATCCTACTCTTCAAATTTCTCAGTAATTTTGGAGTCCTTTCTGTAAAGGGCTTCTGTATACTCTTTCCATCTTTCTTTGATGTCTACAGCTTCTGTAAGATAGCCTTTGTGTTTAGATTTCAATATTGTCACCTTAGCACTAAACTTCCCTGTTAGTTTTGTGATCTTTTTGAAAAGATCTCTTGTTTTTCCTTGTTTGTTTTGGTCTTTTTTTTGTTGGCATTCCTGGTTAAAGCGTTTTTCCTTGTCTCTTCTGACTTGTCGTTGAAACTCTGCATTCAAATGCCGTACTTCCTGCAAATTTCCTGTGGCCTTTATTTTCCTCATTTTCTGAGCAGTTTTGATGGCATCTTCTGACAGCCATTTGGACTTCTTCTTACAAACTGTTGGAATATTGTTCTTGGCTTCTGTTTTAATTATATCTTTAATCTCTTCCCATAGTTCATCTGGTTCTCTTTCACACAAATTGAGTGTGTTGAATCTGTCCTCTATGCTAATATTGTATTCAGCTGGTATGTTTCCAAGATCATATCTGATAGACATTTGTGTTGTTTTCAGTTTCACATGTATCGTAGCCACTAATAACTCATGGTCTATTCCACAGTCTGCACCTGGAAAAGTCTTGACAGACTGAGTTGCACTTCTCCATCTTCTTTGTCCAAGTATATAGTCAATTTGATTTCTGTGTTGTCCATTAGGTGATACCCATCTGTACAATCTTCTTTTGTGCTGTTTAAAGCAGGTGTTAGCAACAAACAAAGAATTCTCGGAACGCCGCACTGTCCCATAAAAAACACTGCTTATTAATAATTAGAAATATCAAGTACGGAAACTATTTTATCCCGAGACCCATCCGAGCTATAAACATAATGTTTTAAAATGTTTTTTTTTTTTCGATTGTTGTACAACACGCAAAATGGTCCTTATAAGGACTGGCTTAAAGGGGCGAAGCAAGAATGCTTTTCATCACATCCGTTATCTGTAGGAGGACAGTGTAGGGATAAGGTGTTTATTGAGCTATTAAAGCTCTGATCATGGCAGGAGGGTAACAGCAATAGCCGAGCCTCAGTTAGAACTTCATTGGCTACAGCCATCCTTTACCATATTTAAAGGTAAAGCCGTCTCTAAAAATTCGGACGATCCTTAGGCCCACTCAATCGTGGGCGAATGACCGTCAATCTCAGCGTTGGCTCCACTCAGTGATGGCCTTTCACCCACACACCACCACCGAGCAGAACCGCTCATATTCCGAAGAAAAGCATTCACCGACAAAGCCCCTCAGCGGGCCATGCCGGAGAACACTTTCCCCGGAGACTCAAATTTCTCCCTTAAGGTAAAAACCTTAAGAGAGCGAACTCAAACTCTTGAATCTCTGCCCCCCCAAGGGGTAACAGCAATAGCCGAACCTCAGTTAAACTTCATTGGTACAGCATTGCCATCCATTACCCTCCAAAGGTATTAATCACCGCCAACCATCTCGTGAGTTGATCCAACACGCAAAATACTTTATTATTGATTTTTATGTACTTTATTGAAATGGAATCTTGATAGGTGTGTATATTATAATTAATAATAAGATGAATTCAGGAGAGTTTAGTGACAAAAGGTTAAATTATTTGTAAGGATAATAAATATACATGCTTATTTTATACCTGATAGGCAAAAATTCTGCTTTAAAAGTATAAGACTGAAAGAAGGTTTACTGTGAAGTTGAATCCTTTCGTCCCCCCCCCTTTTTTTTTTCATTGATTGTGATACACACATTTCAGAGAATAGTTTCTTTCACGGAATTTGACCTGCAGCAAACTTTTAATCTTGCTATAAAATACACAGTAAGACAACTTAAGCACATCGGAATGCTATAAAAAATAAAAACTGAAAAAAAAAAAAACGATTCTTTTTCTGTGTGCGCTTAGATTTATTCGTGCACGTATTTACTATAAGGAAATTACTGTATAAATGCTGTTACAACAAACACCGTATAAATAAAGCCTATTTGTCTTCGTATGATACAATTTTAAACAGTAATTTGAAGAAGGCGCCACCTAGAGCGTCTATATTAAGAGCCGACGTCGTTCCGTGCATGGATACTGCGAGGAAATCTTAGCTTCTGTTGATATCTGGACCGTTCGCTCGAAGGTCATGGGCCTTGTCATAAAAACACAGGAAACGAGTCAGCTTTTTACACGGTAGTCTTGACCGCAAACCAACTGTAATGAAAGTGAGGTTGAGGGGAGTTTTATGCGCTCCTGACATTAGTCATGACGCGTTTACTTCCTAGAAAAAAACTCTAGAAGTGTGTGAAAGCGCTAATGAGCTTCAAAAGTGTGAAAAGTACACAGTAACGTCTCTCAGTGTCCTGCAAACGAAGCCACACAATGATTCATCTCCACTTCCTTCATCCACTTGTCATCCACTTTTTTTTTTGCCTTTTTTTTAAAACATAGTTTAGGATAATTTGGTCTTTGAATGTTAAGTACGTTCTGTGATTTAACCATATGTGGAAATTTTTTTATTTATGTTTTAATTATCTCGATGTTATCTTTATTTTGTTTATGGAAAACAAACTATTTAACAAATAAACAAATAGTTTTATTTACATAAAAATATAAAATTGTATATTAAAAAAAGCCATGTAAAAAAAAAAAAAAATCTAAGGATCACCGGAATTCTTTTTTTTTCTCTCCTCTTGCAAGTATTTTTCAAGTTTGATTTTAATGCATTATGTGAGCAACAGAAACGATTTAAATGAATTTTCCCTTATTATTGAATGACTACAGTTTAATATCAGAAAGCAGAAACTTCGCACTTGTCAGTTATTTTTTCAACTTCGGCTTATTAGGGGAGAAATTATTTCGTTGTTGGATTAATAAATATGAATTTCTTATGCTTAATGAAAAAAAGCGGATTTTCATTAGATATTTTAATAATAATAATAATAATAATAATAATAATAATCGTATGATGACACACGCACGTGAGTCTCCTTTATGGGGAAGTACGGCACCATCTCAGTCCCCCTAAATTTTATCCGGGCTCCGGAACCTGCATAGCTGACGAATCAGACCTATAGCTGGGTCAGTATTCCTGACTGTAATCCGTGTGTGTCCTCGGACCGGTTTGCCTGCTTGCGGAATGAAAACCCCAGATAAACTGACGGAAAAAACCCTAATGCCAGCGCCCAAGACCGGCTAACTTGGCCATGGCTGAGGAAGATCCTTAAGCTCCTCGCATCGTCGACGGGAATCGAACCTAGGACACTCCCTCCACAGGCATATGGTTGCGAAGCGAATAGCCACTAGACCAGGGGTCGCCAAACCTCTTTGACCGTCGACCCCTTAAAGAGTTTCTTGACTTTTTATTGACCCCCCCTCTATTTTACTATTACATAATTATAATAGGATAAGCAAAAAAGACGCTTGTTGGAAAATACGTCATTTTGGCCTACTTGATTGGACTCCGTAACTATTTTAATGACCTTGCTCCATCTTACAGGTCCTATTCATGTCGCTGTTCCCACGATTCACTCTTAATTGCGTTGTCATTCAGGATGGAGATAATTCAAGTTAACCGAATTAAATATTACCCGTACAATGATGTCTTATATATTTCTATCGACCCCCTAACAATGTTATATCGACCACTTTGGCGACCACTGCACTAGACTAACTGCGCGGCAATATTTGTGAAATCCTAAATATTTTTTGCCAAAATTTATTTATAGCAAAAGCTCCCTTGTTATATTTGTGAAGTATGTATCTATATATACACTGCTCAAGCAGTGTATATATAGATACATACTGAAAGAATCCAATGGACACCATAGTGTGAGGAACACACATCCATGAAGTCCACCTCAATAAGATGTAGGATATTTTGCTGCATTGATTGCAGCAATCTTATGGGGCACGCTTTCCACAAGCCACGATAAATGGGAATTTTGGACCATCCTTTCTGTAGCCATGTGGAGGCTCTGTTCTTCCACAGGGCTCTTTGGAGGCCAATCAAGTATGATGACGTTCATGTCCATAAACCACGCAATTACAGAAGCAGCAGCAGCAGCCTTATGTGTGGCATAAGGCTGCTGGTGCATTGTCTTGCTGAAAGAATTAATGGTTTCTTCCGTAGAAACGCCACAAAGTAAGAAGCATTGAATTGTGCGGAATGTTCAGTTACCTCTCTTGGTTCAATGTTCGTGGCACCACAAACAAAGGGTCCCAGGCCAAACCAGGAAAAACAGGACCACACCATCACACCACCGCCTCCGAATTTCATAGCTGGGGTTACGCACTGTGGTAAGAGACGTTCACTAGGCATCTGCTACCCCCACACCCATCCTTCTGCTTGGTAGAGGTGTAGTGTGATTCGTCGCTCAACAACACATCTTTCAAGCTTCTTCGTCCACCGTACACGCTCTTTGCACCACTGAAGATGACATTGCATGTTGGTTGGGGTAAATTTGGGGTCTTACCATGGAAACCTATGTTGTGAGCCTCGGTTCTGAATGTTTTTGTGGAGATTTCTGTTCCAGTCGATGCCCGGAACTCCACATTCAACTTGTCGAGCGACGAATGGCGGTTTTTACATATTATTCTTCGTAGCACCCTACGGTCACTTTCGGTGAGTGTGATAAGTTGTACACTGAGGGTAGCATTTGCAGTAGACTTCCGTCGCTTTGATCTCAGTGTGGTATCACTGATTATTGACCTGGGATGCCCAACTTGTCAACAATTTGCCGAACAGATTGGTCTGCAACATGGCATCCTATCACAACGCCTCTTTCAAACTCCGTGAGTTCCCTTTCGCAGCCATTTCACACGACACACTGACTTGTTGGCATCGTATTCCTCCAGTTTATACCGATTACATCGTACCATGTAACGTGACTCGTTGCATTGCAGCATGCACCTTGCCCATGAGGGGTGCCCGTTAACTTCTTTCCAAGCAGTGTATAATAAGAACAGGAAATCACAAGACGTTGTTTGTGGCACTCCAATATAAGAACTCGAGTGCATGATTCCTCGAGCCGCTATCTTATTACAAAGAATTTTTTCATAATACTTAATCTACTCTATAATATAAAATGATGAGCCTTTTTTTGTAACGTTTTTGTGTCACGTTTTTTTGTCAAGTTATTTGAAACGTTTTGAAACTCAGGGGCTACCCTGAGTGTCGAGTCTTCAAAATTCGAGTCATCAGAATTCAAGGACAACCGGACTACCAGTCCGGAACTCGGGGGGGTTGGGCGCCGTATGCCCAAGGGGGGGGGGAGAGGAACCCCCTTTCGAGTCTTCAAAGTTCAACTCATCAGAATTCAAGGAGAACCGGACTACCAGTCCGGAACTCGGGGGGGGGGGGGCGCCGTAGGCGGATCCCCCCTAGAATGCTTTTCCATCATCCTTCTCGGTGTCCCTGCTGTAAAACAGAAGGATTCGGTAAACGGGCGCTATACAGAAAAGGACTTCATTAGGTTTTACGAGGGTGGTCTGAAAAGTGCTTTGCCTAACAATGAAAAAACGAATTTATAATATCAAAATTATTTTTATTTTTCAACATAATCTCCGATAAGACTAATACATTTATTCCAGCGATACTCCAGCCACATTATCCCTGTAGTGGTTCTCAGCAAGATCTGCAAATACCCCTCTACAGCCGCAATCATCTCTTGATTCGAAGAAAAATGCTGACCAGCGAGGAAGAGTTTTAGTTTTGGGAAGAGAGAAGTCAGAGGGAGCCAAATCTGGGGAATAGGGTGGATGTTCCAACAATTCATCGTGCAGATCTCTTAATTTTCCCATTGCCAAACACCTTTGTGGGCAAGTGCATTGTCCCAATGAAAGATGATTTGTTCCTTCTGCAAACCGGGTCTTTTCTTACGAATTTTTTCGTCTAGTTTCGTTAAAAGATCGAAATAAAATTTCCTGGTTATTGTTTAACCCTTTTCAAGATAATTAATAAACAAAATGCCTTTAGCATCCCAAAACACCGATGCCATGACCTTTCCTGCTGATGGAACCGACTTTGTCTTCTTTGGCGCTGAACAACCGGCTTCTGTCCACTGTTTTGACTGCTGATTGAATTCTGGTGTGTAATGGTGAATCCAAGTCTCATCCATAGTAATAAATTAACGCACAAAATCAGTTTTATTCTTGTTAAAACGATCCAATCACTGTTCAGAGATTTTCATGCGAGTGCGATTTTTATCTGCTGTGAGCAAGCGCGGCACCCATCTTGCGCAAAGCTTTTTCATTTGCAATTCTTCATGCAAATTTTATCCTACACGTTCTTTTGAAATGCCTATAGTCTCAGCAATTTCACGCACTTTGACTCGCCGGTCATCCAATACCATGTCGTACCCTTGATCAATGATTTCTGGTGTTGTTACACCTGTTGTACGTCCTTCACGTGGATCATCTTCAAGGATGGTACGGCCACGTTTAAACTCGGTAGCTCATTCCTTAATTGTCGAAAACGAAGGAGAAGAGTGCCCATAAACTTTTAAGAACTTCGAATGAATTTCTTTTGGCATTAAACCTTCTTTTACAAAGAATTTTATAATTCTTTGTAAAACACACGATACTCAATTTTATCCATTTCAAGGGATACAGACAACACTTTTGCTTCAGACAGCTGAATAAAACAAGCTACTTGATAGAATGACTTGCAATTTCACATGGATGCTTATGACAGATGTATCAACTTAGAAAAAAAAAAATCTCTTACGGACAGTGTTGCCATCTATGGTCGAGGCAGAGAAGTTTTCTAAACACCCTAGTAAATATCAGTAACTTTTTTTTTTTTTTTCAACCGTCATAGTGATTCATATTTACACGGTGGCTCTAGAGTGATCATTGACCTCAAATATTTTCTTTAAAAAAATGAATTTGGAGAATTTTCTTTCGCTTAAAGCTATTACACAGCTAATGTACATAATACATAGAGCAGTTTCAGCAATGAATTGATTTTTTTTTTTAATGAACTGAATTAGAAAACATTTCTAAAGAAATCAGCACCTTCCCCCTCCAATTTCTGAATTAGTCTGCTCCGCTAATTCAGAAATTGGAGGCCGCTCCGTCAACTGGGCTCAGCATGCAGTCGAAGCTGTAGGATTTACAAAGTGCACGAAACCCACTTTTGATTTTAAAGCGACCGATGATATCAAATGATGTTGATTCCTTTCTATTTAGGGTTGACTCTAAGATCTCCTTTTTCTCTATGATGTGTCATATTCTCATATAAAAATAAGAAATTGCACTGTTGGGTCTGCTCCACCAAATGTTTCATAGTCTCTCCATTACACTGTTGCATAGTCGCAGGCTGTTTTGACGTAATACCTCCAGGGATCGATTCTTTTGCTTGTAATGAGTGCTCTCTCTCTCTCTCTCTCTCTCTCTAGTTAACAATAGGTAGAAAGTTAATCAAAACCGTAATTTGCAATATTATTTCGTCATTTTAAAAATCTTATTCTGAAAAGAAAAAAAAATCACACTAATCGAATGTTGTAACATTTTGTGATTTTTTTTTTTTCTTTCTTTCTGCTCAACTGTTGTGTGACTGTTCAGTTCCTTCAATTGGTGCATTAACACGGGGATGTCGTGAGAGATATTCCGAATATGATCCCTCATTTTCTCCTCCATTTGAAAGGGTACTTAGAACTCAAATATCGTTACGGATCCCTTTAAGTGGCTTGCTATAAATAATCCAGATGGCAAAGCGAGCGATAGGACATGCGAAATATTACGCTAATCCTAGTGACATGACCTATATTAAAGCTGCATGTATCGGAGAGCAAGCTAGAGGTGATAAAAAGACGGGTGACCCTACATGCCCCGTGTATAAAGTTACACCTCGGCTGAGGAGAAGATATAGGTCAACCGAGTGATGATGGGGTATGCATCCGGAGCGGCTGGAATCGTGTTAATAACAGTTTTCGTTCATAGTTTATTCAAGTGTTCTCATCTGGATTGTGTCTGAGTGATTGCACGCATGCATTATATATATCCATTGGTATTCATTTCTGACAGCACCGGAGTTAAGCGTTTAATTATAATTAAGATTCTTCCATTCTAATTTCCTAAACCTTCACGGTTAACGCTGTTTAATGAGCATTGTGTGTTTAAGTGGAGCATCAACTATTCAACCTATCCCATGTTGCGGTTATGCCAGAAATTGTTCACTAGCGCCAATCTGTTCACTGAAATCAACAATGGTATTCATCCCGCCTGCGTCAACAAGAATGGTGTCTCTAACAGGACTAGAATACAGGGAAGTTATCGGAAGCTCCCCCCCCCCCTCCCAGCATAACCAGTCAGCGAGTTCGGGGATGTGTCAGAGGCATTTCCCACGTGAAAGTGACTAGCGTGACTTACGATCGTACATGTAAAGATTCGACCTACTCGAGACCATACAATAATTAGAGGGATGTGAATCGCAACTGTTATTTTAGCGAAATGGGTTTTGCAAACGACCCTATTAAACTTTTTTGTCACATCTTAAAGTCCATAACTAGTATAGGGGGCCCCCATCCCATACAGTGTATCCCAAGTGAAAAAAAAAAAAAAAACGAGATTGTGTGTTCAGTGTGAACACACACAATCTCGTTACTCTTATTCTGATGCAATCTGTACACCTCGAATTGATAGCGGAAGTTGTCTGGAGCACTTCCGTTCATTGGTGACTGGTAGAGGCTTAGAGAATCAGCAATATTATTCGTGTAATCAAACAGTTAAAATAATTGTGTTACCAACTGTAGGCAATAAGCATCTTATAAGCTGCTGTACTTCTCTATTATAATTAACCGAAGAATGGTTAAATGTATACGACTGTAGATGGGTAATGGAAGTGGATATAGAGTAGAACTGGTCTAAATAATTACAAAGTCTACACGTAAGGTGAAAGATGAAACGAATAAAGAAGGAAAAAAAACTGGAAATGTGTGTAGTTCGTCGCTTAATGTATAGATCTTTTTTTTTTCCTTCCCCGAAGTAAGTTTTTCCTTTTTAATTATATATAGAGTGAGATGTGAATTATAATTTCAACATCCTGCATCTACAAATGCAGTCTTCTTACAATTTTCATTTCTAGTAAATAGAGAGAGAGGTTGAGAGATGATTGCAACATTTGTGTGTTGTCACTGCAGACAGCGTCTAAGAGGTTTGGAAACGACAGAGCGCAATCTACAAATAAGAATAATGTGGTCAAAGGCCAATTCTGAATGGCAGAAACCATCAACGTCTAACGTAAATGTGTGCCGAAACCCCCCCCCCATCTCACTTAGACGTGTGAGATTTGGAGAATTCAACAGGAAATGCCTCTTACTGGGGTGTCAGAGGTGCACAGCTTTTCTATGGTTTTCCAATGCCATGAAGTTGTATGGAGTGACACATCAGAATGCATGGGAAGGCTACAGACCCTATTTATTTGAATCCAGTTTGAGTTGACTTTGCGATTCAAGCCTGTTGCTGAACTTTCTCATTCCATGTTCGGAGACCTTTCTTTGTTCATAAACATAGGCGGACATTGAGTTTCGGTGCGCACGTCGTAGTTGATTGTCCTGCAAACAATGCAACTACGTGCAACATAGTTGCATTGTTTCAATTATAAGGATAATAAGTCATACGTGCAACAAATATAACATATTTGTTGCACGCCAACAAATATTTCCTTATATTCCACAGAGGATTCGCTATCATTGGCCTATATAATCAACACTCCATCCCTAGAGGACTCCCGGAGACGGAGTCTTCCAGGATGACAACATCACTATCAGTTTAGCGAAATACTCCAACACGTGCTGTAACCAGCACGATCTGATACTGATACATGGGCGATGTTCTGGAGATGACAGCAAGAAGCAACCCACTACTGTAATTTCTTAGTTCAACAATACCGCGTTTCTATCTTGAAAAATACTCAATTGAGGGTTGTCCACATTCTGTCTACATAAACTGCCACAACTTCTCGAATGCTGCGTAATGGTTTTAATGACCAGAGTTACAACTCGTTGGTGACCCCCCCCCCTCCTTCCGCTGTTTATTTTATCTCCGCATGCATGCATGTGTGTGTGTGCGCGCGCGCGTTAAAGATATGAAGGGAATTGATTGTATAGAATTACGGCCGAAGGATGCGACAATTATTAATTGCACGTGTTTTTGCGACCGGTTTTCCTGTTTCTGTGGTAAAAAAGAAACGAATTTTCGTGGAGGTGAATTCCTCTGCCCCGCATGAGACCGGGAAACTCGCTGTCTTGCTAACCAAAGAGCATCAGTTGGTGTCAGTGATTGGTAGTTTAAGATTTACGGCCGAAGTAACGAAGGCTACGAAGCCATTGTACATTGTCTGTAAATTGCGTGTGTTCTTCTGGAAGATTTAGCTGTTTGCGAGATCAAAAATCCGACTTTCAGGAAGGGGAATCCCTTCCACCGTTGTATGAGACCGACTAAGTCACCTTCAGTTGAAAAGTCTTGGGGGGATGTGGAAGAAGTGAAGAAAGGAAATAAAATAATTTGGATTCACTTGACATACATACCGAAAAAAAAGCTTTTTCTATTTCTTTTCCCTAGTGCTTTCTTTTTCTTACAGCTGATATTCGTAACAGTCCATATCGCTTTTTCTTTCTTTCTTTCTTTCTTTTTTAAATTCTGCAATTCATTTCTTTCTAACAAGAGTTGCTATTCCTAATAAATTTTGATAAACCCGTCGGTCAACTTCTTTTCCTAGTAGGCGCGCCATGGATCAGAAACCATCAAGGATGCGAGGAGTGTTTTTTGGACATTTTTCAGCCCAAGTTCAGTCGATCTCAGAGGTAGACAACAATTTTTTTCTCTTCTAAATTTGAATTTTTCCTCTTACACCAATAGACAATTCAGTCGTTTAACACACACACACACACACACACACACACACACACACACACACACACACACACACACACACACACTAAAACTGTGCCCTTCGACGCCTATGTAGATTACATTGAAGGATAAAAAGATGCGGTCTTTCGTTGGAAAAGACCTGGCGACATTCTTTCACCTACGTGATGAACATTTCCAAGTGAAGATAAGATGGTCAGTCTCACATAGCCGAGGAAGTGTACTTCCTCACGGATAAGTGAAGTTTGTCCTCCCCTCAAATGTTAAATTTCATCTACGAACATCGGATGTACAATAGACTTCCAAGAGGATTAAGTATGAGCCCTGAATCATTAAGGATCAGAAACCTGAATTTGATGACGGTAAAATAATTACATCAAGCACCTCATCATAAGCAGCAATCAAATCACTCGGCCGTAAGAGGCCACCGAGCCTACAACCGAAAGAGAAGGTGGTAAAATATTTGATTCCTGAACCAAGAAAGGTGTCTGACGAGTGAAGTGGAACTAGAGCCAACCTAAGAGCTGCGTATCAGGACCCGTCTCCTCCCTCGTATAACAAACACGTACTTCTTGGCTTTCATGCTATCACTGCAATCTTCTCTCCGTAAACTCTTTTCTCCAGGGAACCCCGTAACCTTCGATACCTTCCTTCAACCTGTTGGGTTTTACGTTTTAAGCTCTGTACACAAATAGCATTGCTACTGTTTAAACCGTTATGATTATCAGCTATAAACCATGTTTGTCAGAAGCTGTATAAAATGTTCGCATGTTGCGTAAGACATGCTTCTAAGAGCAGTGCTATTCCCTTCCCCTATTCTCAGTAAGGATCCAATACTTTTTTCTTTCTTTTTTGCTACCCTTCAGTAGAGTTTCAACGATATGCGCCTGCAATGAAGTGAAACGAGTCCGCGTTATACATATCGAAACCTTTCCCCACCCCAGTTTCGTTCACTTAATTGACCTAATAATTCCGGAACGTGGGAAAAGGGTTTTATAATGGCGAGATGTGGAACACAGATTTGGACAGATTCTATGTGACAAGCTATAATTTTCCTTTTTCTTTTTCTTCTTCATCTCAAGACATGCGTTCTGGTTTAAACGCGTTGAAAGTGATAAAAGTTAAAGATCTGCCCAACTTTTATTTGTCGTACCTTCGGGGGGAAATTGCGATAAGGGTTAAATACTGTCCAGTGTGGAAATCGGGACTTTGGTATGAGCGCTATTGATCTTAATAAGGTGACGTGAGAACCGAGCAATGATGACCTTAATCGAACCGAGCATTCAAGTCCGGGAACAGGAAACGAAACTCGTCGTTCTCAGGTGAACGCCGAATATTAAGAAGACATGATTAAGTCATTCGGCCGCTCGTGAGGTGAGAAAGAGGACTACGTCAGTATATTTATTTGTGACGAAAACATCTAGAATTGACTATCCGCAGGGGCGGATTTACGCTAACAAGGCGATAGATTAGGGCCTCTCATTACAAGGGCCTTCTCCTTAGTAGGGGGAGGATTCTAAGGGTGTCACCACAAGCATAAATCCAGCCTTGACGATCCCGCTGCATAGTTAGGAACTTATTCTAAAAAATTGTATATCGATTTAGAGCTGTGTGTGTGTGTGTGTGTGCGCGCGCGCGCTCTCGCTCTTAAAAGTACCTTGAACTCTGTATATATGAAACCAAATCTTTGTTCCCACGATGACTGGAAAAACACAGTTGTTCGTGTCATTTTTTTTCTTTCTTTCATTCTATACAAACAACGTTTGTTTATTAACCTCCCAACTTCAAACGACAAGCCGTCGGTCTTTTCAGTATTCCCTTATTCTTGAGATAACATTTTAAGAAAATTAAAACGTCCCTTTTGAGATATCTCCAAAGTTAAGTGGACGAGAAAAAAAAAAAAAAAAAAATCTCGTGCCCCGGCACGTTTGTTTGACGTGATGTCGGCTTATCAAAGACCACTTCCTGTCCCAATAGCCGACAGCAACATTATGGAGAGGATGTAGATGGCCACTTCTAACTTTGTTATTTAATGAATGTTGTTCTCGTCACATATCTTGTCCTGACGTCAGACAGCTAGAATTAAATGAAAATAAAGAACGAAAAATGAGATACTCAAGAAAAGAAAAAACAAAACACTCCCCTTTCTTCCCCCACTACCATCATCTGCAAGAAAAATGACTGCTTAAGGGGATTAAAATCGGCCAATGAACGTTACTTAGTGTGGGTCAAAGCTTCCGATCTCGTAAGGAAGCGGTAGGGTTTCGTTACCTCTTAATGGCCATTCCCGACACACTTCTTTTGCCTCCAACCACGCGAAAGGGTTACGTTTAATGAAGAAATTGTACCAGCCACCGTGCTCCACTTGCGCGTGAATACTTCACAAGAATACCAACTTAAATTTTTCGGATATACAACGCACTTTCTCGTGCATTTTCATTACCCTTTTTGCAAAAATGCAAAAAGGGTAATGCAAAATTATGCAAAAAGGATAATTCGTTCCTTTATTCATTCGCACATAGTTGACAGACGTGTTTGTGATTGTTTTCCACCAAACGACAAACGTTTTTAATGTATTTCTGCTATCTATTGTTAGCTTTTTCTACAAACCTAAACAATGGGTGGTTGTGTTATTGTTGAGTCATTCACGCTTCTTGGCACGTAATTCTGTGGATTATATTACATATTTGACAACTAATATTAACTGCATAAAATATGATGTTCCATTGTTCGCGCAAGAAATTATTAAAATTGAAAGAAGGCTAATCAAAGGGGGGCTACGTGTTAGTGTAACACTGCCTTTTAAGAGCTATAAACTTAAATCGTTATTATATTCCCACGAACTATCTTGACAATCTATTTGGCTTATTCAAGTTTCTTTTCCACGATTTTCTTAGCCTTTTCTCAAGAATGCATGCATATATATCTTACCTGGAACGCTTTGTAGAGAAATTCCTCTGTAATTCTCACATTCAATTCTATTTTCATTTTTTATAGATGAGAGCTCAGCTCCAATCATCCGCCATTGTGAATTATGCAATCCTGCCTGGTTGGCCGAGTGGTTAGCGTAACCGCTCTCCAACCAGTTAGAAGTACCTAACTGTTAGATGTTAGCCAATCTTATAGGAAGGAAGCTTGGTTTTTAACTCCGAAACTCGGGTTTTTCATCCCGCATACAGGCAAATCAGCCTTCAGGACACACGCAATTTACAAACAAAAAATACTAGATGGCGGTGGTGGATGGTAAATGGCGTTGTGTTGATGGCAGTCGTAGTGTGTAACTGGAGGATTAAGTTGAGGAGATGGTGAGTTGTTGTGCAATGTGCCCTCCCACGATGAGTTCAAGGACCCCTTGGAAGTGTCTTGTAATTCTTATCAGTGTTGTATATTCTTGCCTTGTATTGTAATTACTTTTACACATTTCTTCGCTTTCTTGCATTTCCCTCGTATTGTTTTATTTCCCAGGAACTTTCGATATATGTATATATTTTTCTTTTTTGAACAGCAACTCACCATCTCACCAACTCAAATTCTTGAGCTCGCCATGATGTTCTGATTTTTCTATCTTTGCAGACAACTTCATGACAAGTCTCCTTCTTTGACCATTACAAAGACAATTTTTTGCATAAAAAGGTGAATCAAAATTGATCTAAATCCTTAGATTATTTTTAGCTAAAATTCCGGTGCAGAAATTTGGATTTAAAAAAAAAAAAAAGTACAGGAGAAGACTTATGTCCGCCTGGATTCAAAATTTATTTTCGATAATAAAATTAGTGGGAACCATAGTCAAAGGGAAAGCATTATTATTAATGATGTACGGGTACCTCCATTGAGTCCGCAGAAGACCCAATCTATCCACACATTCTATCCTTGAACCCATTAACAGACAAAGCACTCAACTCACCCTGGTAACCCATTCCACTCATTCACAACTCTCCAAGCAAAATATTTAGTTCTCACACCCCCAACTAACCACAACCTTATTAAACTTCCAGGGATCTGGTCCCCTCTAGCCAAGTGCTGAAACATTTCCCCTGCATCTATCTTATAAAACTTTTTAAGTAACTTAAATGTTTTCATAGGGAATATTCCTTTGTCTTGGCCTCTGAGTCCTCATCACCAAGAAACCAGGGGACCAGACTTGAGCACAGTAATTCAGATGTGGGAATATCAAGACCTTCTAAAGAGGAAAAACAACTTCCTTATCTGTTAGCAATATGTCCTCTAAACTTTAACTTTGTCTATCGCTACCCCAAATCCCTAGCTTCAATTATTTGCTGAAGTACAGTGCCATCAATGTGATACACAGTAATTTTTCTATCCCAAAATCCATAACTTTATATTTCTCGACATTATACTGACAGCCTATTTAAATCGTCTTGCAAGCTCTCCACATCGCCTTGATTAACTATTACTCTACCATCATCAGCAAACAACCGAATGTTTTCTTTCAGGTTATTTCCCATATCATTTATGTACAAAATAAACAGCAATTGTCGCAGCACTGGACCTTCTGGCACACCACTAGTCACCTGTTTTCGCCTTCGATTCTGCCCCTTTGATATCTGTCCATCAATGTGATACACGGTTTGTAATCTATTTATCCCCTGCTATGATTGGTGTCATATCCATCCCCATTTGTTCTAATTTGCATAACAGAGTTCCATGTTGTATTCTCAAATGCCTTTGCAAAATCCAGCAAATTCATCGTGTAGCCGTTTCCTTTATCCAACTCAGCTGTTACTCTATTATAAAAGGTTCGTAATTTACTAAGGCATGATCGACATTAAACGAAGTCGTGTTGACCCTCATACAGTATCATATCCGCCCATTCTTGAATTCTCTTTTTGATCAATTTTTCCAGTACTTTTACTGCTACTCCTGAAACATTGTTTAGTGTGTAATTTCCTACTGCACTCCTAGAACATCCCTTATGTAAGGGAATAATCTTGTCCTCTTTCCACTCCCTTGGAACTCTACCAGAGCTGAAACTTAAATTAAAGAGCCTAGTCAAAGACATGGCCAGTTCCCTTGCACATTCTTGCGAACCCTAGCTGATATCTCATCTAATTCCACAGCTGTATTTACATTGAGATTCTGCAATATCCTAAGAAGCTCCACAATTCATCCATCTCTGTTCCCACATTAGTGTCTGTCACATAAGTTAAAGCAGTAACCTCACTAGGATGATATACCCTTCCAAAGTGGTCATTCAGTGACTCAACTATTTTATCTGCTTCTGTCTCCTCGTGACCATCATCACTCATTAAAGTTAATCTTCCATAGTCATTCTTCCTCTTACTTGCCACATAATGAAAGAGCTCTTTGGGATTTCCTTTAGCCTGCTTGGCTAAATTCTTCTCATAATCTGATTTTGCCCTTCTTGCCATGCTGGTCACCTTTCTTGCCTGAGCCTTGTACTGTTCCTGAGTTTGCTGGTCACCTTTCTCCTTATATACCCTTTACAGCATTTTCTTCTTCTGCAGCACATACTTAGTGGTATTACTCATCCCTTAAATCTTAAATCAGAACTGTCCAAAGCACTGCGATTTTGTGCAGACCGCCTGTGGGTTTTGATTTTCAAGAGCGAAAAAAAATAAAAATTATTTGAATCGAATGCGTACTAGATATTTTAATTCTATTACTAATCGATAATCTCGATGTTGATAATTTTATTTGGTGTTTTTACATCTCCGCGTATTTTTCAAAAATTAGATATGTCAAAGAATAGTTCTTACACTGTTTTGTACCAACGCTCATGCTTTTGGAGCTCACGGGGAACGTGAGCGCGCGATTAATGCGCAATTAGTGTTGTTCGTTCAGCTTTCGCGGTTGTGTCGCTGCTGCTCACCAAATTACTAGAATGCATAGTGATGCAGGCCCACGGATAATTTTTTTTTAATGCGGGCCCTCGGATTACCTACGGTTGGACAGCCTGTCTTAAATGATTAACCCTCCTTACCTTAGCATACAATTTAATACTGCTTCCTATAGATAGATGACCCTAAACTACTTTCCATGCACTATTAACATCCTTACTAACCTGCAAGTGTTTTATGCCATAGTACAGATTTAAGCTTCTTCTTAAGTTTGTCATAATCACCTGCCTTGTAATTCCATATATACTCCTTTTTTCTTCTTCAACCTTTTGGTTCTGTCCACTGCTGGACGAAGGGCTCCCCCCATGATTTTCAGATCACTCGGTTTTTTGCCTTTCCCATCCATCTCACTCCTGCAATTTGTTCTAGTTCATCCCTCCACCTTCTTCTCGGTCTTCCTCTTTGTCTTGCTCCATCAATTGGTCTCCACTCTGTTGTTTTTCTAGTCCATCTCCCGTCATTGCATCTGGCAATATGGCTAGCCCATCTCCACTTAGCCTGTTTAATGTATTTTACAATATCCACGACACCTGTTTGAGATATTATCCAGGTATTTGTCTTCCTATCTCTTAATGTTACTTTTAGCAAACTTCTTTCCATGTGATGTTGTGTTGTTCTCAGCTTTTTGTTTAGGGATTCTGTTAAAATCCATGTTTCTCCTCCATATGTTAGGAGAGGAAGTATGCACTGGTCGAAAGCTTTCCTTTTTAGACTCATAAGGATGTCACTTCTGAATACGTCTTTCATTTTCCCATAAGCCATCCATCCAATGTGAATTCTTCGTTCAATCTCTTTTCTTTGGCACTCCTTAAAGGATAACAATTCGCCCAAATATACATATGAAGTAACTTGTTCTATTTCATGGTTTTCAACTTTGATAGTTCTATGGTTAATATATTTATTAATTTTATTTTTGTTTTTTCTCTATTTATTTTCAATCCAATTACTCTGGAGACTTCATTTAGCTGATTTAGCCTTTCTTCCAGATCTTCAAGATTATCTCCTCTTAGGACAATATCATCTACAAATTTCAGATGATGCAGTCTTTCTCCATGTATGTTTATTCCTTTTGTTTCCCAATCAAAGCTTCTAAAGACTTCCTCCAATGAAACTGTAAATAATTTAGAAGATATGGTGTAGCCTTGCCGGATGCCTTTTTTTTGTATTCGGAGCTTTTCATTGTTTTTCTATACTTTAACTACAGAAGTTGCATTATTGTAAATATGTTTTAGTGTTTCAATATATTCTTTCTCAGTTCCCTGGGTTTCAAGTGCTTTTAGCGTTGCAGATGTTTTAACTGAATCAAATGCTTTTTCGTAGTCTATATAGGCCAGACATAAAGGTTTATTGCATTCAATTGATTTTTCAATGAGCTGTCTTAATGTGTGAATATGGTTCAAAGTATTGTAATTCTTTCTAAATCCAGCTGGTTCACAGGACTGCATTCCCTCAAGTTTAGATTTTATTCTATTATTTATAATGTTTGTGAAAACTTTATATATGGTCGGGAGTAGGCTTATAGGTCTGTAGTTTTTAATTTCTTCCTTATTGCCCTTTTTAAAAATTAATATTAGAAGCCAACTGTTCCAATTTTTTGGAATTTTTCTCTGTTTTAGGCATTTATTAAAGAGTTTAGAAGGTCTTAAGATGGAATTATTATACCATAATTCCATCTTCTCCTGGGGCCTTTCCATTCTTCATTTCCCGCAGTGCCATTTCCACTTCAGCTTGTAAGATCTCAGGGGCATCATGTTCTTCCTCACTCGAGTTATCCATAGATGATTCTTGGATGTAATGGTCTTTGTCTTCATAGAGTTCAGTATAAAATTCCTGAATTCTTTTGATTATTGCATCTCTATTTTTTATAAGTTCATCATTTTTTCCTCTTACATTCAGCTATTTCCTTTGTTCCAACTGATAATGTTCGTCTTAGGACCTTCATATTACTATTGTTTTCTACTGTTTCTATAATTTTCCTAGTATTATGCGATCTAAGTTCATGTTTCATCCTTTTACGTATAGTTTTACAAATTTCCGTATATTCTCTTTTATTGGTGGCATTCAAATCTCTTTTCATATCTCTTCTTTTCTTCTTTCCTTCTTTACAGACTGAATATTCCCCTTACTGCACAATCTCCCAAGTCAAGACTGCATGATCACTTTCACTAATCAGAGGCAACGTGTTCGCCTTGGTTATGGATAGCTCTTCTGGTCCTATGACCAGGTCCAATACTCTCCTACCCCCTAGTTCCCTCAATCACATTATCCCTCAGTAGCTGTATAACTTCTATTTCCTTCCTGCCATGTGATCTTTCTTCCTTTTAGTCTATATCTCCATAGTTGAAGTCCCCACCCCCATAATAATCACTCGACCTGTACTCATTGCACTAATTTGGCGATGCATGTCTTCCAGATCATCTGTGAAACTCCCTGGTCTATAGCAACAACCAACTGTATATTTTGTCTTGCCAGCCTTAATCTCACACCAGATTGCTTCAAATGAACAGCCACCCTCCCGCCCATCTCTTATTCTTTTTGGCTTCATTTCATCCGCTATTATCAGCAGTACTCCCCCCCCCCATCCTATCTTCCCTGTAAATACCTAACCCATCACATTCAATCGCCGTAACTACATCGTTTTGCTGTTAGCCAAATCCCACTAATGCTTATAACTTTTGGCGAGGTTGCACTAACCAATGCCAAAAACTCCTCCCTTTTGTTTCTAATACTTCTAGCATTAGTATACAGAAACTCCAGCCAGGGCCGAGTCGTGCGGTTGTGCAGAATGTGCGACGCACAAGGGCGCTTGAAGATAGGGGCGCTATTTCACGACGGGAAATAATAATAATAAATATATATATATATATATATATATATATATATATATATATATATATAAATTTTATTCTTGAATTATATCGCACTATATAAATATCACAATTACAAATTATAGTTAATGCAATAAAAATGAAATTTTAAATCAGTCAAATTATTATGAATTCTAAATAATCTAACGACATTTTTAACTTAATACATCAACAGTTTTTTATAATTTGTTTGAAGTGAAATGTTATCAAGATTACCACAGATTTGCACAGAGTAAGCCTCGACTCAGCGAAAATTGTATAAATATTCTCGATTGTTTATTATATTTTTAGTGGAAATTGTTAGTTTAACACAGACAGTGAATTCATACCGTCGACAGGGTGTAGCATAGAGGCAGCCTGCCTAACGGCGCTGCTTAATAAGAGCGCTCGTTCAGCCGTATTACGGAAACAAGATATTTTACAAAAACACAGCGTTTAGTTTACCAAATAAAGGGGTACCATTTCCCATTGACAGTTAAATATGTGCTTATTATATTTTATTAATAAAAACATTATAGTCATACATACTAAAACTAAACATTTTAGAACCCCCTTATTAGATACTTAAGGAAACAATCCATAAAGTATCATACAATATGAATTTCATAAACTTTTATAGTCTATATATATTAAATTATATTATGCATGAATTCTCCTACTCGAATTGCAAATCACTATCGCCCCCGACTTTCATATTTTACTCCCTGCAGTAAACAATACGCCCTCCACAACAGCAACTATACTGCAGAAACACGAAAAACAATTCGTTTTATCATGTCACTGAATAAGGTTCACAGACATTTGCAGACTGTGTAATATATTTCTCAACAAACAGTGCAATTAGAGACAACTGGGAATATATGAACGCTAACTCATAATCCCGTCTCCTCTGCTGTATAGACTGGAGCAAACCACATGTTGCAGGTACAACATATGGTTTTGCTTGACACTACCCCGTCATGAACGTGTAAAAACTAAGAAATATATAGTGAATGCATTTCAAATATTATGGAAATCGGTTTAAGAGAATTAGCATTTCAATTCAATTGTCAGCTTGTTTTGTTTGGGTCGCGCGATCTTTTGTTCCAATCATATGCACCGTACCAACATACCGTTCCAATCATATGCACTTCTTAATAGTTGCTTTTTCTGTACTGGCCTACAATCGCGCACATCTTTCACTTCTCATTAGTAATTTGTCAAGGATTGTTCATTGCGTATATCAAGTCTTAAATGACTGGTAATTTTTGCTTGATATAATGGGAAATAAGATGACTCTGTTTTGGTAGATAACTTTGATTGCACACAAGGAAACTGCTCTCGAGGACAGAAGAAGTGACGGAGAACAGAAGCTTTTTGGTAAGTCATACCAATTTTCAGCTGTTGTTTTTTTCTGAAAACTTTAGTTTCCGAAAATCCCCACATATATCTCGCACCACGATTTTTCAGCTTTAATTTTGGTAAAAAAAGTGCGAGTTATAGTCGAGTAAATACGGTAATTTTTTTAGCTTTCAAATTCTTAAGTATGGATCATTGGTTAAAGACTGGATTTATAAAACGCACAAAAGAGAGCAATATAGCAGATATAGAAATAAGCAATTTCACTCCTCTCATTGATGATGAATTATTAATATTAAGTAAAAATGTATAGTATCTTTATAAATTTTGTTCTATTAAAACTAAATTACTTTATTGCAGGCGTAGACTTCTGTGGTTAATTGGTTCAAAAGATAGATTTCGGTATATAAGATATATAACTGAATAATAAAAAATGTGATTACACCACATTTTTTATTATTCAGTTATACAATATATTGAAATAATAGTTCCCGACAAGTTTCGTAAATCGTAGGATTTACACCTTCAGGGGGTAAATAGTTATAACTTAAAGTTGAAACAAGAGAATTAATAAATACAAATCATAACTGTCTGGCTATTCATAAACTCAAATAACAGAATGCAGATATAAAACGTTAATGACGTTGAACAATACTGGACGATGTCACGTGTTCGTGTTCTCGTTCATACACTCCGAGCTCAGACTGAGGTAGATTTTTTATTAGAGCTGACCACACTTGATGGAGAATTAAACCTTGATTTTTATTGCATTGGGTTGGGTTTTTTAGCATATTAGCAGCTTCTTTAAATTTTCTTATATAACTGTTGTTTTCTATGTATGACATCGTCGTTTTTTGCCAGAGTACATCGTGTCCAGTGGAAGCGGTATGGAAAGCAAGACCCGTTTTCTGTTCTCTTTTGTATTGTATACGTCTTTTTGGTGTTCAGCCATGCGTATTTCTCCAGATCTTCTGTCCTACGTAGCAAATCCCGCAAGAGCAACGGATTTTGTAGACTCCTGGTTTTTTAAGAGGATGATGAGGTGGTTTTGGTGGATGTAGGTATCTTGAGATTTTTTCCATAGGAAGGAAGGCTACTTTTATGTTGTGTTTGTTCATTAATTTGGCTAGCTTATCTGTAACATTTTTGATATAAGGAAGCGGGATTACGTTTTTGTAATCTTCCATCCTACCTATGGAACAACATCGATAGTGTTACATTCACCAATGCAATAGCGATCTCAGAACAAAAGAAACATACATTAATTCATAAGTTCAACTTACTCCTTCAGAAGAAGGAAATACATAAAAAACAACTAGATCATTCAAAAGTAGTTATTAACCTTTCTTCGAGAGTCCTTACAAAAGAAGAGAATAACCTTTTACTTAAGGGTTTTAACTTCGCTTTAACCCCACGTTTCCTACCAAAAATTAATATCATAGCACAAATAGAAAAAGGAATTAGAAATCTACCGGACAACACGGCAGTTCTTATCCGTATAGAAAGTACAGCTTTACTATTAAAAAGCAGATTACCTCGTTGGAATCTACCTTGCAATGAATACGCTTGCCTTAAAAAGTTAAAGGATGACAAAAATATTGTCATAATCAAAGCGGATAAAGGCAACGTAACTGTCGTTTTAAATGCTACAGAATATGATAACAAAATGAAAAGTCTCCTGGAAGATACAAACACCTACAAACCCTTAGACAGAGACCCGACTTGGCCTACACACAAAAAAAACAAATGATCTAATAAAAAAAAGTGCCTCTCTGGATACTTACAATCAAAACATCCTTTGATACCAAGAATATATGGTGTTCCAAAGATCCATAAGACAGATATACCTTTAAGACCAATAGTAGATGGAAGAGATTCACCGACTTCCAACTTGGCGAAATACCTCATCAACATGATCTCACAACATATAGGAAAAACATCTTCCTTCATAAAAAATAGTAAACATTTCATAGAAAAAGTGAAAGATATACATATTGTTCCAACAGACATCTTAGCAAGTCTAGACATTAGCTTGTTTACAAACGTCCCGAGACAAGAAATTTTGAATCTCCTAAAAGACCTCTTCCCTCCGGACATCTTAAATCTTTTTTAAACATTGTATAAAAAAATACTTTTTTCACCTATCAAGACAGAATCTGGGGACAAAAAGCAGGACTCGCCATGGGTTCATCATTATCACCGGTATTAGCAAACCTATTTATGGAAAAATTTGAAAACAATTCTCTTAAGAGTTACCATAAAAAACCAAAAATATGGCTACGCTATGCGGACGATATTTTCATCATATTTAATGGAACAACAGATGAACTTATCAATTTCAAAGATTATCTCAACAATTTGCATAACACCATAAAATTCACTTTAGAACAAGAAGAAAATAAAAAACTTCCTTTTCTGGATATTCTATTAGAAGTTAATGAAGAAAGTAAGCTCTCCTTCTCAGTATATAGGAAGCCGACAAACACTGGAAAATTTCTAAATGCAACCTCACACCACCATCCTTCACAAAAAATAAGCTTAATTAAAACTCTTCGAGACAGAGCATACAATATCTCCAGCACACAAGAAAGATATAATGAAGAACTAAAATACTTAACACAGATCCTCCAACAGAATGGATATGAAACAAAAACCATCAAGAGAATCCTTAAAATGCCTCCAGTTAACAACTCCAAATTATATATACGAAAATAAATTAACTGACATGTTTCCGAATACTGCGATTGTGATACGTATTTATTTAACATTACTAATATCCGTAGCATCAGGGGAAAGAAGTTTTTCGAAACTGAAACTAATAAAAAATTATTTGCGGTCAACAATGTCTGAAGAGCGTCTAACGGATTTATCAATTATATCAATTTAAAATAATATTATGGATCCATTATACATTAAAGATATTATTAAAAATTTTGTGGCGGCTAAAGCAAGACGGATAAATATGTAATATTTCTTTTTATATTAAAATAAAAGTAATTTTTGTTTATATATATATATATATATATATATATATTACACACACACTGTTGTATTTATATATCAAGGAATAAACATTTTTGAAAATTTTTATTATTAAAAATTCCTTATTAATGAATTTCAGTGATTACAATGTTCTACTACTGTTAAATAACATTTATTTTTATGTATGCGTATAAACTGTTTTGTACTTTTAACAAAGTAAAATTTTTCGCAAAAGGTTTTCGTGGAAACTTATTTTATGGGGGCGCTGAAAAAAGTTTTGCACAAGGGCGCGCCCTACCCACGGCGCGGCACTGACTGTAGCATCCCTTTAGTTCCCCACCTACAGTTACTTCCTGAATAGACTACCACCAAAATGAATGTAACGTCATAATTTCTGTGGCAGCGTATCGCTCATTACAACGCTACAATAATCGACAGTTTCTGTCTCCCCTCCCAAGAAGTCAAGACGTTCTTGAGATCCATCACTTCGATCTGTATTAAAAGTAGAGCAGACTAAACTAAGTTGATCCACTTATTTCTTTCACACTCTTTCGAATCCATTTCAAACTATCTCTCAACTGTTTGCATTGAGACTGTTCTACTTTCGACAGTGTGCTCCTTACGACTAGTTTTTTTTTCCCTTCACCCTTGACCTTTTTTCCGTTCGCAAAACACCCAAGAGTGACCACACATCGATTTGTCATGTCATAAATTCAAAATGCCTTCTACGGCTGCGATATATCTTGTAATATTATTGAAAAATAAATAACACTCCACCATCCCTCCTTTCTAAGACGTTAATTATCCTAGTTAGCAGTAACCATCTCTGCCGATTCGGTGTAATATACACAAACACTTCGTCATATAAATATCCGATTGCGTTGGTAATTTCGTTTGGCCTCGAGGCAAGTCGCGTTTAATTTGAACCATCTTTTTTATCGGTTCGCCTCCCACACGTAAGGGGTGTAGATGGAAAGACAGGGTGTATTAAATGTTAACTACAAGTAAAGCAAAACGGTAGGTCAGTCATCACAGAACACTCTTTTTGCAAAAAAAAAAAAAAAAAAATTACCTCGATACACGCCCTGTAATTTGGTTGAATGCAGAGTAATAGCAGCTAGTGACACGGCACACCCAACTATTTGTTTTACAGCAATTTTCTGTGATTGCGTTTGTGCACTAATTTGGCAGAAAAGAAAAAAATGTTTTTCTGTTGAAATCTTGTATTTGAAAACCACGGTTAAACCAGTTTTGGTATAGCTTCTGCCTTTTATTCACATAATTATTTGTTGTTTATGTCCCATTAAATCATTCTTATAGCTTATCGTGATGGCGCTTGTCTGGTTTAGCTATTGCTAACACACAAAATTGAATCTAATTTACATTTGATGGAAATATTAACACTACTGGCTTTTCATTTGGCTTTACAATTGCAAATATACTGAAAAACGGAGACAATTCTGTACAATCTGGTTGCATTGTTTGGCTGGAGTGATCAGCGCTACCAGGTTCTGCTATGGCATTTTATTTACGTAAAATCATACCCAATAAGAGCTAACAATGAGAAAGCCATTCTACCATAAGATTATAAAACAATTAAAATTATTAACACTGAACAGGAGTCTCAGTTGATTCCATTGTTAGCTGACAATTGCACGTAAATGTATAGGATTGTTTGTAATTACGTAAGTAACGTGCAATTTCAAGAAGTTTTTTTTTTTAATTTTTTTTTAATAGAAGCTGGCTGAAATATCTCACAATGATAAATGCACATAGCAGTTTTTGAAGTTTTGTCAAGCCACATTTTATCTGAATGTAAAAAGCCATGATTTATTTTTGAAAGGAAGCTCCGTCTGTTAACGCTTATGTAATTCAATTACATTAAAACCGTATGGCAGTGATTGACAATGGCTTCAATTTCAAGTCCCATTTTCTCTTATCTTTCGACTGATTTCTTGAAATCTTCCGTGAGTAACAAGCCTGAAGAAATGGAACATACATCAGATTTAAGGGAAAAAAAAAAGAAACGAGGGAAGTCAGCCAAATCTAAATGCACAAACATTTGTCTACAATACTGAATTTAGTCGAGGATTGCATTAGCAAAATCGAGAATAAAAGGGAAATATTAATGGCATTAAGGCGCTAAATACAACCAAACGAGATGTATGGAAACACAGATTAATCTATTGTCTTGGTTCCTGTTCAAAAAAAAAAAAAAAAATTACTATGCCAAAGGCTACCAAAAGAAAAAGTGAAATCAAAGGCTAATATTTCAATACAAATTAGCTGAAGGCTAATTTTAACACGTCGGGAAGTCGAAGGATAAATTAAGCACGTTCATAAAGGAATGAACAAAGGTTTCGAAGGGTAATAAATATATTTTAAATTGTTTGTTACCATCAGTGTTTCATTAAGGTTATTCAGCTGATTAACAAATGTTTCAGCATTGGATATTTCGAACTGGAAATTTTCGGTTAACTGTTTATTCATACCGTTGACACTAATAAGGTCTCATTACCGCCCAGCCCACATAATTTACAAATTACAATTTTATCACATCATAAGTAATCAACTAATAATAAATGGTGTCGATTTATCTGAAACTCTGTTAAGCGCTACTCCACCCTGGGCCTAAGGACTACGTCTATTCATTCAGTGAACTATTGAGGTTCACTACCCTCTGTGGGTTGTACTTTTAAAACAAATATCTGACGCGTCTATGAGTAATTGTGTGATTGATTTTATGCAAATTAGTGATGGTGATCGTAGTCAGCTTATTTTTACGGGGGGGGGGTGGAGTAAATAGTGGCAGTTTACGTGGTACGTGTTAGTTCAAAGGGTGGCGAGACACATACGAAGCCAGCAAAAGAAACAACGTGTCAAGGAGTACAAGTGGATTGTAATGATAATCCAACATCGCACCTGCAGTGTCTTAGGCCCTTTTTTTGTTTATTTTTTTCCTCCTTCCTAAGACGGGTTTACTCCAATGGTGCAGATTCGTTATAAGGTCGACTCGTATTGTATATCGACAAGTACTGGTGGTGCAGCAGCAGCAGTATGACACGTGTCTCTCCGAAAACTGGTGGCTCCACAGCTCGTTTCTGGTACCTAATGTCGGCGCCGTAAGGACTGCTCCAAAGGGACAAGCCGCCTCGTGGCGGCGGTTCGCTACGGGCAGACAAGTAACGGATACAGCTGCCAGAGCTTCCTATCGCCTAACAATAGGACCGTGTCAATTACTAAGATTACCTCACGTGAGATTTTTTCTGTGACGTCACTCGCTCGAGATGGAACCTCGTGGTTGAAGCAACGTTCGCTGAGGGAATCTGAAATTATTAATTACTGAATCGGGTCTTGGAGAGATTTGGAAACTCAGAACTTTTTTTTTTTCGACTCTGGTGCTGACGGCAGAGACAGTTGGAAAGGTGTGGGAAGCAGGATTTGACGAAGTTATCCTCGGCCAACCAGAAAAATGATTTTACTACAAAAAAAAAAAGATTACTACAAGTGCTTCATACGTTAGCAACATTAAATATGTGTTGGTAATATTGCTAGTGAGTGCTTTTATGATACAAAATTATGATTTTACACGTGTAGCAATAGTAAAAGTAATTCCTTTAAAAATGGGGGGGGGTGAGTAGGGATCTTTTCTTCATTGCATCTCTTCTAGCGTTTAAAAATAGCAGGAAGCATACAGGAAGAAATTCTTATTAACCCAGATCAGCGTAAAAGACGCACACTACAGGTTTTTTTTTTTTTTTTTCTGCTTTGACTTCGTTATAGCGTTCATTCTAGATTCATGGGGGAGGGATAATTTTAGGGCTGATCGCAAATGCTCTTTTAAGAGAACACATACTTAGATCGTGAACAAGTACAGTATTTATCTTTACGCGAGCGTAAGTAAGCCTTAAATTTAGTTTTGCTTTGATAATTCTCATGTGTTTTCTGGTTACATAGCTTTAATTATCCAGAGGATTACTGGGATAGTCACACGATCATCTTCCTAGAGAATTCATACGTCTAAAGGAGGGGGAATAAAAGACGACAAAAAGTGGGGCCTACCTCATACAAAGATCCGTAATATTTTTTCTTTGTAAATTCCACCTACGAAAGTTGTTGTCCACATGTAGCATACTACTACAGTGGGTGAGCTAAATGTTATAATCCGCTCTAGAGTTCCTAACATGGAACCTTGTTTAAGCCACTTCAACATCGTAGTTGAAGTGGCTTGAAAAAGATCGCTACACTGGTTTACTAATTCGTTTGTTACTTATAGACTGCTGTATTATTTATTCACAAACACATCTGTGTTTGTGAATAAATAACCTAATGGACCAGCTATATGTTTATAATAATAATAATAATTTAAATTCACATTGTATACAATGTAATCTTATTTTACAGCTTAATTATTACCTCTAAAATTGCACGCACGTGTCTGGCAGACTGATACATCAGTGTACTGTAACAGTCGAATAACAACTGCGTGACAAACAGCTGTACGCTACCAATGCGTACAAATCCCATAACAATAAGTATAGCGCGCCTGCATGTCTTTCTTCTTCTTCTTTTTTTTTTTTTTTTTTTTGTTATTCTTAAACTGTGTTAAACCGAATGTGTACGGTACAAAATGAAATTGTGATAGATGCATCGAAGAGATTGATCGCATCTTACTTAAATATCTTGCTACGTTTCTGTGAAACTGAATATTCGCTGGAAATGAAAATAGTCGGGATGTCGAGTTGCTTTTTGAATGTTTATTTTCACATCTCTTTGATGACGATGCAAATTGCGAAAAGGAAGGCTCTGCATGCTATCTCATTACGCGCCACCCTGTTTCATCTCCGATTCTCGACCTCTCGGCAGACCGTGGCGTACGCTTTCCTCCCTGGCCCAGCACTTCTTTGCTGCTGTTTGTTGTGAAAATAGCAACAATGCAAACTCCTTTCCTGTCAGCAAACAATGGCGACGCCACTTCACGAAATGTTCACCACAACTCGTGAACTTGTTCACGCGACACATTGTTAGCTCAACACAGACAGAAAGAGACGCAATTAAAAGTTCTTTGTTTGACCAAGGAATGCAATACGCTTTTTTTACACCGCGACCTTGGATTTCAGGTAGTTAAGTGCGGGTCATGATATCCAAGTGGAGCGCGCTCAGTTTCGAAGCACGCACCGGATTTCACATGAAGTGCACCTTCATTAGACGGCGGGAAGAGAAGAGAACATTCCGTCCGATGCAGTTAATGGATAGCCTCGGCCTTCCAAGTGAACCTTCTAATATCCCGAGTTCTTCGGACGCCGAGCGAAGGGGGTGAGACAGGAGTTAACTGATCGATGGGGCTGTCGTGAAGACAGACGCTCCCCTATCTTTTCTTCTTATCCTGGCAGTGTTGGTTTAAGGACATCGATGCACGACAGCTCGTTCCGGCGGTGTCTTGTCATGTTTTCCCGGTACGGCCGATGCCACTTTCCTCACAGGGAGATGTTTGATGTATGTAAAGACCAGCAACGAATACATAGGTTTTCCCATCGCAACGGCCCTTGGGAAACTTTTCAACAGGAGTGATTAAAAGTATAACAGAAAGAATCACTCATTGTTGATTCATGCAGCAATTCATTGATATGCACAGCCATTCGCGATTAGGTACCGGTAACTATTTCTCAGAAGCTAACGTTATTTTGTTGTCACGTGGTTAATGACGTGGCATACATATAATTGCCCGTGGGGGAAACAAGACAACGTGATCACTTGCCCCGATAATTATACGAAATATTTTTTAAAAATACAGGATATTTTTTTCTCTTAATTTTCCGCTAGTTCGTATGTCCTCACGTGTAGCGATTATTCGCACGCGCGTGCTTCGAAACCGAAAAAAAAAAAAAAAAAAAAAGCCACGGTTTAACAGCAGCGATACCCCACCCTTTCTGACTGGTACAGAAGTGAGCTATTAGATGGGATAAAGACGATAAGACAGACATATTTCTTTAACTTGTTACCGCTAAGAACAGCGGAAAATAAAGGTAATTGATATTGGAGAGACAGTTGCTAGAAAACACCTCCGACGTTGACAGCTCCTTGTCAGGTCCATAATGGCTTCCCTAAGATAAGAAGAGGATCAACCCATTACATGGATCTCGGGATCATACAGCTTATAATTTGGTTCCATCATTACATCGGATGGACAGATAGACTGTGTTTATCGTTAGCAAATATCGCAGTTACAACGCTCTGTGCAGGCCAATTCACACGCGATGGTGTCGGACCGTCAAAAAAAACAAGCAGATAAAAGTGTGAGTCCCTGTTACAAACACGGGACGCTAAAAAATCTTATCCGCTAAGAATTAGTTTGGCAACATTAGCCTAATTAAATTCCAAACTCCGGCTTCGACCCGCACGTGTTTTTTTCCTTATCTCGCGACATCACGTGCAGCTGCAACGAACAACGAAATGAGCTTAAAAAGGTACTCTGTTATCAAGCAGAAACACTTCGGAAGGGGGGGGGGCGGCGGTTAAGATGAGTTAATTGAATGCCAGAATTGTTCTTATCACGATATATTAGAACACACCTTCCTATTTGATGTTCGTTTTTATTAGAACGATATAAGTGATTAAACATTCATAACAGTCGCTAAGTACATCGACAGTGAGCCAATGTCTTTACTGATGTTAAACTAAATGGGGTATTTACGGTGCATCGATATATATTTATATTTTTAAATATTCTGAGCATCGTAACACAACTTTGTCCTGCAGCCATAGCATTCTTAGCTTCCTGCAAATTGTGTAGACGAGGTGGAAAGGAGAGAAACTATCTAGCAAGAAATAGTGAATGACTAACTCAGTACTTGGCATAAAGACTACTGCTTCCACATTACGCAGAAAATCGTGATTTTTCGAGCCAGCTGCCCTCACTCGATTGCCTGGAGATACAAAGACAGTAAACAAGAAAATAAATTCTCATAATTTTTCCGCACATAAAAATAATGGAAGCATTAATTTCTTTCAATTCAAGGTTCCTAATATTCCTTACATTCTACTGCGTGAACGTTAGTTATCCGTGAATTATAACTATAATTTAAATCTTATCGGAACTAAATTGCTTAAGAATACCTAACCGTATACGAAATGATACTTTAAATCTTCCTCTGAAATATCGCCTCCAAACAAATATCCCACGAACCAAACCGGCGGGGTCACATGCCTGTCATCATTGGACATGGTGTGTTGACAGGAGGGAGTGATTTACAGGGACTGTCTCTAAATTATTGGGTAAGGAAGACGTGGAAACGTATTCGCTCCACGTACAACGAGATCTGTTACGAACATTTCAACTATTATCATTAACTGGCAAGATCTATGGAAGCAAGAACCTGACCATCCGTAGCTATTTCTCGGAGTCTAAATACCTTTTCCGTTTATCCACTAATTGGTTGCTCCCAGTGACCTGTTAGCAGGTAGCACAGCTTCATTATCATTTGTCGTGGGTCTAGAAATACTGCGGAATTGGTGAAAAATGGCTTTTATCGTAAATGTAAGCTCTTTATAACCAACAACTTAAACCTTACCTTAACTGGCTTAGCTGCATCCGATCAGAAAACATTTTCAATATTTTTTTTATAACTGCTACTTAAAGTACAATTAATAAATGTTGCTAGGATGGCTGTTGGTAATTTATAGAGTGTGTGCAGTCTTTCGAGATAAGCAAGTGACTATTACTGCCACCACGTAGTCTAAAATATGACTTGCGCGCTACTTCAGAGTCAGGTTCGCGAGCTTTTGTCATGTAAATAACCGTTTCAACAAAATCAACATATAACAGTAAAAAGAAGAATCAACAGTAGAGGGCGTGGTGCTCGTTCAAACTTTCAATAGCTATGGACCGAAAGATGCGAGTTAGTGTTCATATAATACTGGTGGGTTTGTTATGTAGACGAGATGGAGCTAAAGACGTAGGCCGTTTCTATAAGGTTAATTTATGTCGGTTGTCAAACGTAATGTCTGGGAGCTTCTCTGTGGGAATAAATACGAGAGCAAACGCAGCGTTTTGGTCTTAAAAGTAACAAAGAGAGAAATACGGCAAGAATAGAGAATGTCTTGAAATGCAGGTCTTTTGTGAGTCGCATAATAAAACTGCTCGAGACGTTAAAATGAAGAAAAAAAAATAGTTTGAACCTTTTAACTGCTGGAGGGTAAAATCTCTGTAGAATTTGCGTAACACAATAATGTTTTTAATATTTATAATTTAAATAAATGTTTGATAGATCGGAATTTATTTTAAAATATTAAGCCCGCCTGTCTCTTTGTTTAAGTAAGTGATTTATTCCCAACTGCTCGTCCATCCAAAATATCCAAATCAGTATTCACACTGTGCGCTCGTTCGTGTCCTACACACCAAAGAAATCTTTTATGCTGCAATTAATGAAAGCAAGACAGAGCAGCGCTTCTGTCTTGCTATGCTGTTCCTGCTTCAAACGTATTCTTGGGTGGGCAACTCAATACTAGACAGACAGGATGATGTATGGTTCCATTTACTTTTTTCTTACTGTAAGCACTGAAGATAAACACGTAAGTTATCTTTGGTGTACGCATAGAATAATTTGCTCCTATTAAAATTATTCTGATTTTTATTTTTTCAAAAATTATCGTAATGGATAAAAATCCAATCAATAAAAACATATCAATCTTCTAAACTGAAGTGGTTGAGTCATTTAAACAGATGATCCAAATCATAATTATCTGAAATCTTTTCGATCATTATATAGTTTTTAAACAAAAATAATAACAAAATGGAGAAAAGAAATAAAACCAGTAAGTCATTACAGGAAGAAAACATTGCAGTTAACAGCTTACCTAAACGAAGCCCAAATTATTGAAGATATAAAAGAAAAAGAATGGGAAACTTTAATTAAGATAATAAGAAAAATAAAACAGTAAAAAGAAAAACATCAAGAAATTGGATGCTAAGAATTTTTGTTAAGAAAAAAAAGGAAAAAAAAAACAAAATCGTTGGGATGAATTTGTGAATGAAGAAATCAATCCATATATGGAACCCAATTAGATTCGAAGAAGTAAAAGAAGCAATAAAGGTATCAAATGAACTGGATTAGATGGCATAAATACAAAAGAAATTGAAATTAATGAAGATGTAAGACAAGGACTAGGCCTAGCGCGGCCTGTTCCGGCCTTAGAAGTCATCGTTGAATCGTTTAAGAGGACGTCCTGGTTTTCTTTTTCCTAATGGCTTGTACTTTAAGGCTTGTTTTGGTAATCTTTCTGTTTTCATTCTTTGAACGTGTTCCATCCATTTATGTTTATATTTTTTAATTTTTTCTATTACTGGTTCTTGGTTTAATTCTTTCATAATATCTTTGTTTCTTTTGTGATCAAATAGGGTATACTTTGCAGTTTTTCTCATAAACTTCATTTCTGCTGTTGTTAATCTTTGTTTGTCTTTTTGTTTTATTGTCCAGATTTCGCTTCCATACATTAAGACTGGTAGGCTAATGTATTGTATACTTTTAGCCTGGTTTGTTTTTGAACTAGGTTTGGTTTAAATATAGAGTTAATTACTCCTGTTATTTTTTAATATTTTGCAATTTTTATCTTTTTAATTTTCATATGTGATCGTACATCCTAGGTGGTTAAATGAATTCACCTGTTCTAAGATCTTGTTATCTATTACTATTTTAGTTCTTGCTGGATCTTGTCCTTTAAAGGCCATAGTTTTTGATTTTTCCGTTGATATTATCATACCATAATCTTTGGCTATATCATTTAGATCTAAAATTGCTTTCTGTAGTTTATCTTCAGAATTTGTAATTATTATTTGGTCGTCGGCAAAGAGGAGAGTATTTAAGTTAGGAGAAAGGTTAATTCCTTGATGTAAATTTTTATTCCATTTTATTATTATTTCATTTAAGTAGATATTAAAAAGAGTTGCTGAGAGGGGACATCCCTGTCGGACCCCTTGGTTTATCTCTCTTGTATATGATAGCTCGTGTTTTAATCTTATTTGTATTTGATTATTTTCATATATCCTTCTGATAGCTTTTAGGATATTATTTGGTATTTGTCTTTCTTTTAATATGTTAAATAATATGTTTCTTTTAACTTTGTCAAATGCTTTTTCAATATAATAAGATTATTAAAAAAAACAAAAGAAAACAGCAATGAAATAAGGAAGTATGGAGGAGAATATTTACATCAAAGGTACTTACAATTAATATGCTGGAATGGTCAAAAGGAATAAGCTGATTAAGCACATGCTGTAAAATATAGAATGAAAGTTTGAATAAAAGATTTCGAAATATTGCAAAACATCTACTCTTAGAAAAAACGAAATGGGTTTAGATTATCTGAAACACTTTGTTCTTTTAAGAGTAGATGTTTTGCAATATTGATGTTTTGAAACAAATTATGTAAAAAAAAAGAAGAGAATTTAATTTGGAGATGCATTTTTCCTTCGCATATTATGATAAATCTTTTGCTAATATAAGCAAAAAACCGCATTGGATTTAAGATGGACACACACACACACACGGGATCTATAACTCTTTCACATGAAAGTTAAAATTGTTTAATAGATGCAAAATTTTCAGACAGGTTTCTGAATTGACCTATGTTTTGACAACCCTCCGGCCTGTCTATATATTTGCCCCATCTATTTGTATTCCCTCCTCCCCAAAGTTAAGCATAATAGCATCTGAATGCATGGGTTCTCCTTAACAACCGTCGTAAATTCCAATACTCATGACCAGCGAAATTAGCTTGGAGAGAATACTACATCATTATCATTATCTTGCTTTTCTTTTTTTTCTCTCTTTCTAATGTCATGGCAACAACAGCTCTCCCGTTGAACGCTGCCCAAGTGTTGCATGTTGTGAGCCATAAGCAGGCTGCCGTGAAAGGTTACTTGCAATTAAAGAGAATTATTAGCGGCATAAAAGTCGACATCAGAATCCGCTGCTTGCACTCCAGAGTGCGCGTCTCGCTAGGCCTAGCAGAGGAGCTATTCCCTGCGTTAATTTCACGTATAATGGGGTCGTGAGTTGCAGCTAAGTTGGCGTCACACTCGCTCCGGTGTCATTGACTTATGTGGCGTTCTGCCGAACTCTTCATTTCGATAGAGGATTAAAGTAAGGAAGGTCTCTTAGACCCAACCGAGAAAGGAGAGCGTAAAGTTGAGAGGTAATCTGGTTTGATCGTACAGCCGCTGTATCTGCAGATGCTCTCCATTATGCGTGTCTGTTACAAACGACTAGTGTAATGCGTTGCAATTACGCAAGCTCCGTACCCTTGGAACCTTGATAATGGGGAAGAACGAATAACCTCCGTATTACTGCCGCGTAAATATGAAGAATAATAAATAAGAAGAATATTATCCAAATATACATTAATACTGATGTGCACTTTAACTTGTAGCTATTTTTATCAAAGTACCAATATGGTAATAACAATGTGATCGGGAACAATAAAAAAAAATTGTTTATCATTTAGCATTCTTGAGTAATGACGTCATTCTTCAGAACAATTCGATAATCTCGAGGTGCCGTTTTTGACTTTGTTTATTGCGAACATTATGTTTCGGTATCATTCAGAACTTTTTTTTATTATTATTTCTCCAAACAAAACAGCTCTTTTGAAGCCAAATTTGAGAGGATTGGAAAACGTTTAGTGGATATTATAAATTCTCAAATTAAATTCCTTCTGGCCGGAACAAAATTAATAACTCAGTTTGTAACCGGACTTGAAGATACGTCAGATGTAGTGAAAAAGTAGAATACCATCATGAAATGATGTTGGAGGCTCAATTATTTTAAGGAATGAACATCAGTAAAAAGCTCTTGTAATAAACTCTAATGTTTAAACACATTCGCGGAGCATCTATTCCTGGATTCGATTCCTTTTATTTATTTATTTTTTTTTTTAATTTTTTTTTGGAGACAAAATCCTAGAAACAAAAGCTGCAATGTTATTAAAAAAAAAAAAAAAAAAAACCGGAACCATGTGGTTTGTAAATACGCAGATTGATATTTTTAAGCATTTTAAGGCGCTATATTTTTCGTTCCTATCCATTTTCGTTGTTTCTAGACGTACTAATCAAAAAAGCTACACCTGCTTTGATAGGTTTATTCGAGTGGCTTTTTGTAACACACAAAATAATGTAAGTTGTCACCTGATTCCCAATCTTAATACTAGCTGCATTTCCTCGTATGTGTGCGCGTTTTATAATTAGGACTGCTAAATACTTGCAAGCATTATAAAATGAAAAACTTCAATCGGAACAATCGTGACAAAATGCGATTTCGTCGCGTTAAACTTTAATGAATAGTCTTAATTAATACTTTAATAATAAATTAAGACACGTTCTGAACATATATTTATGCGTATTATAAACAAAGTAAAGACGTTCGTGAACTACTTAACATCCCTAAAAAGAAGTATACAAAAATACAAAACAACTTCTTTTAATGACATTGGCTTTGAATGTTTTTTTTTTTTTCTTTTTGTTACTGATTTTGTGAAGACCACAAAATCAGTAACAACCATTTTGCCTGAATTACAAACTCAAATTCTGTATTTTATGTATGTAAAATGGAAACAACTTTCGAATGGTGCGAGTATCGCCAATATTTTACTCATTTATTTAAAGCATTTTTTTAAAAATAAATCTATCAAATGGTTAAGAATTCTTGATCCCCCCCCCCCCCCTGCAAGTGTTTACAGTTGGTGTCACTGAGGTGGCCGGATGTGCGATATCATGGTTGGTTAAGCGGTAGTACGTGACAGATTGCTACGCACATACTTTAGGTTATTGACCTATTTGGTGAAACGATGGCTCAATAACCCAAACTCTCCACTGTAAACACGAATGTGTGGCATCGCTTCGATTAATGGGAGCAAACGTTGACAAAATGGATTAACAATCATCCACTAACGTCCGCCATTTTGAAACATGACAGGACTTTGATTGCCACACGAGTCGGATAGGAGACATAAACCCTCTAGTACGCGAAGAGTGGAAATACTTAGCCCTCGCGTTTCTCGGGGAGAGGGGATCTGGTGATGAAATCCACCCACCAATCTATAGACGAAATCTCACGCTGACACATCGCAAAAGGAAAATGGTAAAAGTTCCTGGCGCCACGCTTCGTAATCCCACCCCACCGAGTTTCTGGTTTCCTTCCCCCCTTTTGGAAATGCTTTCATGCACGACTGACAGGATACACACGTGACAAATTGACAACAGACCCAAGATGCAGACGGCGCCAGAACAACAGTCGTGAGTAATGGCGGTGGGAAATTGCCGAAGACCTCTCCGTATCGATACAAAGTCAGAGTTGCCACCGACAAAGTCACTTTTCCTGTGGAACTTGAAGTATGCTAATAACGGGCTCCTCCATGTCTGGGTGCCTCGCTGTCCTCTTGTTAAAATGGACCATGTGCCAACTTTCGACTAATCCCTGCATGAGTGATGCTTCGAGTGGTCAAAGAAGGCTTTCGGCTTCCTCTCAGAGAGTTTATTCATAAAAAAAAAAAACCTTTGTGATATTAAACCAGAATATTGTTCACCAGTCTTCTAATAGAGGGCGCCACTACCTTACTAGCAAGTTTTGAGAACTCTTAGAAGTTAACCATTTTGCTTCTGTTTGGAGTGAGTTAAACAATGAAAACTGAAAAGCATTGCTACGTTTCCTATGAATTAGGTTACTGTAAAACAAACATTCACCGATAAACTGACTCATTCAGTTACTGTTTGCACTTCCTGCTATTTCTACAGTATTGCAACATCGTGTTTTCTAAGAATAGTTCTTCGCTCAAATACATAATAGTGTGTCCTGCTTGTCTAAAACAGGCCTTTTATCAAGTTGAAAATAAAATGAATGAAACCTTCTAGCATACTTGCCATCGCAATTTATTCGGACATTTTTTTTTCTTTTATCCAAATAAGAAATTTCGGCCGTGTGTATTTGAAACTGTACCACAAATAGAGAAGGATATTTGCCTACAAACATTAAGTTAAGTATATGTGGGTGTCTATAACTATGTGTGTTCTAAGATTGTCTGAGTGTGGGGGGAACCCCCCCCCCCCTTCACGACCGCGGTCCAAGAATGACTAACTCAATACGAAATGAAAAAAAAAACAGAGGATAAACCACACACACACACACACAACACACACCTCTGGAGGAGATTGGATCCTTGGTTATTTCATTCGCAAGGGCACGCCACTGCGCCACAGAGGCCCATGACATAAGAATATGTATTTCCATTCTTCATATCGAGATCCCGCGAGTCGTAGTCCCAAATATCGGCACAATATATCTTCCAGTTGTGAGAGATACTATAGCCTAATCGGGAATTTTGGATCCTATTTTCCGATTCAAAGTGTCAAAAATGCTGCTTATGTTGAACTTTAATATTAGTTTAGTTCTGTTTATATTCAGTGATTAAAAAAATATATATATTACTGTGATTCTAATCTGAAAACTTCAACATAGTCCTACTTTTCGAGTTTCAGATTGTTTACAAAACAATTGTTTCTTGTGGCGCCATCTACGCTCGGTGCACAAAACTAATATGGTTGTTCTTTCATCACCTAAAAACATCCGCCTGATTGACAAGCTTTGTATTGGCTTTAAAACGTTGGCTTTCTTGCATCCTCAAAAAAAAAAAAAAAAAAAAAAAAATCTGCATTCTCATACATTATATTTCTTTTAACATAGACGAAGACAATAATTACAAGAAACATTTTTAAGACAGTAAAAAAAAAAATGAAATGGCGGACAGGACGTGTGGTTATACTCACAAGGATATACTTTCTTTTCTCTCAGAAATAATTAAAAATACTTTGGATAAGTAAACAAGTAAAAAAACACTTGCGGCACAACACTGTGTCAAAAGGTTGGAGTCGATGAAAATATTTGTATATCGCTTAAAAACATCGCAATGTCTGCGTGCATCATACCAAACCTGGTATACATAAATTTCTCAGAACACGTGCAGCAGTTATACAGCATTCCTTCCAAGTTCAATTCAAACTCGCAGAGCAAATTTTACTTCATTTCATCGACTGTCTTCAGGAACACTTAGATTATACTCTTTAGGGAAAACGTGACTTGCCTTTTATTCTTTATCTGTGCAGGTGTTCCAAATTTACAGGAGCAGTCTCATTAGAGCGAATTTTCCTCGCAAAGATACGGGCTGTGTTTATCCACAACCGTGTCAATACATTAATATTGACACTATCCTATGCATATCCTAAAATATTCAAATTCAGAGTGTTTTAGAGAATGCTTTCCTACAGCTCCTGATGAAGTTGATCTGTTTTGGTTTTATTTAGAAAATTACTTTTACTTCCTGTTGATAGATGGCAGCATCATCTTGATTAACAAAAGCTTGATGTTAAAGAGTCTCTGAATTATATGATTCGTATATACTGTCATATAATTGCCATAATTATTGCAACAATTTTTGAACTAACACATACTGAGAATCGCCTTAATTAATATCAGAGAAATAATGAAAATGAATGCGATTGCAAGTCAAGGTCCTGTGCTGCCATCTAACGGTACCAATATTAATTTTCTCATTTATCGCGATCATTAAGCATTTGGATGTAAAGTAATAATTATAGAACAAGTTAAAATACATACATGGATAGATTACTCTTACAGTTATGACATCTGTTTTCAAATGTAAGATTCAAAGCTTTTTGAAAGTAGGGTGATTCATGATATAAGTTAAGCTTATATCATGAACTATTTACGGAGTGGATAGTGGCAATATTAATGTGTGGCAATCTACATACCACAAACGTGCCCACAAATAAAACTTCACATACTAGAAGACAAAGGATTTGACAAGGCAGCAGCAAGAAATAATAGTTAATATAAATATCAGTGGCGTCGCGTTCCCATTTCTGTTGGGTGTGCTGTCTTAGCTTATGCAACCCGCGCTACAAAATTCACGTCAATTTGACTGCATGATTGCATTTTTATTGATGTATGAAAGGTTTAAGAGTGCGTAGCGCATCAGCGCTCATCTTCATTGGGCTAATGCAATGACTTTTAAGATAATTTTGAATAGTTTTAATTTATCAACCAAATCTGCGCAGAGTGGGAGACAATGCGTTTGTTTTAAGATACTGTATATTAGAAAACAGTAATGATGCTATATTTGGTTGGTATATTTGAATTACTGAAAGGTGTAAAATTTGGAAGAGGAGGAAGAGGCTTACCTCCTTCGAAATATGTAGAATTTTCTAGTGTTTTTTCTTTTTTAGAGCAAGGGCCCCTGCCCCCCCCCCTTGGGTGTGCTATGCCACTGCTGGAGGCCACCACCATGGAATTGGCACCTTGGGCAGTCGATATGAGTGATCGTCTGGGCCACAGGGGAACAGTCACAATAAGGGTTGTCTGACAGTCTCCATTTATGCAGTATGTGGCCACATTTGTCCTGGTTAGTTCTGATCCTGTTGATACATGACCAAATCTTCCTAGGAAGGGCAAAACTACGCTGCAGAGCACAGGGATCTTCAACCAGGAAACCATTTGTTGGAAGATTGTTGGACGAGTATTCTCTCTACATGTCAGGTGTTCATGGTAAGGCAGCTGAAGAGAGTCCGTCCATGGACCAGAAAGGGTTTCTTGATTTTAAGCGAAGACTAGGTGAATTTGAGAGTCTGAGTGACAGTCTGAGAGGTGCAGAGGCAGGAGCGAGTTGCTCATTTCTTTATTAATTCTTCAATCGAGGTTTGTCTTCTCCGTTGTGCGCATGGTAGAGTTTATCTCGGTGTCTATAATGTTAGTGTGCCACTTCTTTCCCAGTCTGAGCCTACAGAATCCTGGATAGACTTCTTTCCAGGTTCATTCAAACTATTTCGGGTGAGGCTCATGTTCTACCATTTTGCCACAGAAAGACAGGTTGAGTGTCGATTCGCCTCTGCATTGTTCAGGTGGAATGCTGTGGACACAGTTTTTTTAGATTTGGCTTCAGGTACCACTGCTTGTTGGCAAAGGAGGTAGATTGGTGTAGGATCGCTAGTTCATCTGAGTACATATACTTTTGCTTGAGCTGGTATGGGATAGGTTGGACGCGTAGATGTTAAAGAGTAAAAGGACTAACAAAGAGCCCTGTGGGAGACCGTTGTGGAGGAATATGGGCCTGCTCTTTTTTCCAGCAAATTCTTCCCAGACTGAAACCAGCTTGTTCAAAGGGAGTGCTTTTTCGATGAATGGTGAAATTCTTTCAAATAGCTTAAAGGTGGAGCAAAGCAAGGAGATAGGTCGTAGATTTTTGACATCATTTGGATCTTTCCCTCATTTTGGGGAGGGCAATTATTTTGGCTTCCTGCCACAGATTTGGTAGCTTTCCAGTTGTTATAATTTTTGAGAAAAGGGCGGCAAGCCATGTTTGACTTCGCTGGCCGAGATGTTTTAGAAATTTGGGGAGGATACCATCCACTTATGCAGCCTTGCCAAGATAGCACTTAGGGGTGGGTGGTATTGCTGTGCTAATGATTTGCTCAATTTGTTTCTCAAATACATTCCATTTGGATCTGCGAAGGTTCCCTCTAACGATTGGGTTTGATGCGACTGTCTCTATTAGTGTAGGACAATTCTGGCTGTTAGGGAATCTGTTGAGGATGGTTCTGGTTGTTGGCAGGCAGAGGGTGGTCTTCAGAGTCGCTATAGACTCTGAAGCCCATCCTCTGAAGAATGCACAGATCTGGAGTGTAGGTTCTGTTCCAGCTGGCTGAGTGAAGAATGCTTTCCTGCTTGGCATCGTAAATCCAGTTAACTAGATTATCATCTTGGCTGGTAGAGGAATAGTCCCACATGGTGTGATGAGAGTTGAAGGTGGCGGCCTGTCCATCTGGTCAGGCGATGGTGGTATTTTGAATTTTAATACCTATAGAGTATTCTGCTTCAGGCGCTCATTGGGTTATATCTTTCAGACCAGGCCGGATGTAGGTTGTAAGATAAGACACAAGAATTAGGCCTGGGATCTTTAGTCTATTTTAATCAGAGATGATTATCAGGCACATGGGTTTCCCGGAGAGCCGGGTTCGTTCTTAAATATAGTCCTATATTTAATGAACATATCTTAAGAGAGTGTTGTTTAAGGAACTGTAACTTATTTTTCGAAGCTTGACCTCCTCCCAAACAAGCAACGCGATTTTTATTATTCCGGGCGACGATCGAGCTGGCATGCAGCTTTTTGAGTTGTGTTTTTATGATGGTTGCTGCAAGTGGTCCAGGAGGCTCGGTACCTTTGAACGCCAGAGACATTAGCTTCGTGTTATCAGCGTTACATCTCTGGGGCTTCTTTTGTCCGAAGCACAAAATCAAGTGATATAGGTTAGAATAGTTAAAGCTTATATAACTAGTTAGTTATATAATGTTCCACTACTGGGTAGGTGGGGGGAGAGATCACGGGAAGGCTGTCTCAATCCTCCCTAATAAGATTGGGGGGGGGGGTGTGAGAGAACAACGTTCAAATAGAATTGGTTGACACAATCACAGCTTGTAAGTGCTATTGTGTCAGAGCTCAGCCTACCTCGCCTTCTGAGCTGTTTAAAACTACTAGAACGCTAAGAATTTGACCCGCTGCGCTATCTGTACATCTTTTCGAAGGGCTCAAAGGTGTATGTATTTTGAACACACAACCGACCTGTTAACCTGGATGTAATGCGATTTTTACGCGTGGAAAAGTGTCCTCTTCATGAAGCATTAGTTTATTGTGTTTAATTTTAGGAATCACACGAAGCCAGGAACAATTAAGGGAGTCTCTAATGGGAATAAATGAAAAAATATAATATCGGTGATATCGTATTTTTTATGGTTGGCCTAGTGGCTATGCGCTTCGCAACCATATGCCTGGGGAAGGAGTGTCCTAGGTTTAATTCCCGTCAACGATGTGAGGAACTTAAGGATCTTCCTCGGCCATAGCCAAGTTAGCCGGTTTTTTCCCACCGTTTATCTGGGGTTTTGATCCTGCAGGCCATAGTCATAGTACGGCTAGGCAGGCAACGGGAAACCACTTTGCTCATAGTCATTTCTGTAGATGGTGGCGTATATAGAGTTGTCCCCTAAACAGCCGAAAGGCTATAACCACCACCACAACAACAAATATACAGAAAGCGACTATCACATTAGCTTCCTGTTATTAGTGCTACATCCCTAGGGCTCTTTTGTCCAAATCAAGTGATAAAAAAGACATTTTAACATATTGGATGTTAAATAGTTCTTAACATCCAATAATTACAAGGCTGCCCTGATGCTTCCTTTCTAGTGGCCTCATCGCCAGAAAGATCGCGCCGTAACAGCATGAAAGCAACTCCGCTAGTTAGAATAGTTATTTAAGATAGCTATATACCGGGCATAGAATAGTTATAAAGTTATTTAAAGAATAGTTATGACAGTTACGGTAATAGTTATGATAGTTAACCATTCCATCACTGGAATGCCTGCCGCACTGAGACATTCCATAACTATCATAATGTAAATAGGATCTTACCTTATGGATGGTCACCATCATCACAGTAGTAACCATCCATCATGTCTGCAAGGATAGTAAAAACACCATCTGGACATAAGAAGTAGCCTGGGAAAGAAGAAAGCATACCAAAAGTTCTTAGCAAATAAGTCGGCAGTTGTCCTAAAAGAATATAGACTAAAATGTAAGAGAGCTAAGCTGTGTGTGAAAGTAGTAAACAAAAGTCATGCGAAGACTTTGGTAAGAATATAGAAAATAAATAAATTTCTCTTCTCTCAGGTTCTGCAGGTTATTGAAGAAGCTTAGAAATGGAGAAAAGGTGCTGGAAAAAGAATCAAATATGATAAAGGCGACATGAAAAGCGAAGATAAGAATATCCTGGATGTCCAAAGTAATTACTTTGAAGGGCTGTTAAACGAACCAAGCAGTGACAGAACCATACTAGAAAATTTCCAACAGGAAGGCAAAGAGTGCAAATCAATACTTGAGGTAGAAGAAGGCATCAAAAACCTGAAATGTGGAAAGGCATCTGGATTCGACCAGAAATGCTCAAGCATGGAAGTATAAACGTTTTTCAGTGCCTTTCTATAAAAAGGGGAAATAAAACTGAATTTGAGGAGTGTAGAAGAATTTCTCTACTAAGTTTTCCAATAAGAACTATGCAAGCTTACTTGAAAAAAGTTTGAGAAAGAGAAACTCGGAGAAGAACAAGCTGAGTTCAAGCCAAATAGAGCCAAGATCAGATTTTCATTTTAAGACAAACAGTTGAGAAATCGCGTGAATATGACAAGGATCTGCACTGTAGATCTGGAAAAGGCATACGACAAAGTGCCAAGAAAAAAAAAAAGCTTTTGAACAAAAACACTGAAGTTATATGGCATTAATGGGACATTACGCTGGTCTGTATTTAAATCATCAGCCAGCAATTAGAATTGAAGGATATACAGGAAGATGGTTTGCTGTAAAATTTGGGTGCACATCATCTTCATTCATATACTCGTACATGAGATATGGATCACATTATGAAGGAGAGTGAAAATAAATCTGACACTAATATCAGAGATATCAAACTTAGCTTTTTGCAGACTGTGTTATTTTTAAATACCTACAATGCGAATCCGCAGGATTCTCTATCTAAACTGAATAACAGCTGTAACAAATTTGGTATTAAAATTTGCAATAAAAAGACCAGAAATATGAAAATTGGCAGGAACACACTTCAGCTGCATTCTGAATGGAGATCCTGTAGAACAAGTAAAATCTTTTAGCTATTTAGGCACAATTTTTAGTGAAGATGGCGGGTTAAATCTGTAAATAGACAACAGAATAAGCAAAGCTGGTGTGGTGGGTAGCCCACTGAATAAATTTATGTGGAATAAGAGGGAAATTAGTCAAAACACTAAATTAGCTGTATAAGTGTTCAAACTAGTTTTTTAAGTTGTGCATTTGAGAGTTGGCTCAGAAAAGTGCTTCATCAAAGACTGGAGACTGGAGATATGAGGATTCTGAGAAAAATAAGGGGGTGAACTGATGGAATCAATGGCAGAATCATGTTAAAAATGAAGATATTAGAAAGGAACTTGACATTATTAGCATTAAAGAATGTGTCGGTAGAGCTAATCTAAGATGGTATGGTCACGTAAACAGAATGGGCTAGGAAAGATTAGCAAAACAGGTGTTTGATGCCAAGATGGGAAAAGAGACCCAAAGGAAGACCAAGATATAGGTGGATTGATACAGTGAAAAGTGACTTAGAAACACGAAATGTTAGACATGACAACATTGGAGTACTCACAAGTAATAGATTGATAGGAGATTACATTATTATTAAACTTAATCATGTAGTGCTGCCATATATACCTCCAAGGGGTGTTCGGTTACTATCAGGAAGTTGATGATGATGACTTTCTTTAAAAAAAAATAAAGTTCATAAAAAATGTATATTACGATATAATTATAGTATAGTACAGGGTGGCCATAAAATAACTTTCCCTCTTTGGAGGCATCTGTAGCTAAAACCAAGAAACGGAATGAGACCAAATTTTGTATTGAGACTTTTGAAGGGATGGGGGAGATGATTTCCGCTAAAAAAAAAGATTTAGTACCAAAAGTCGCCGATAGGGGAAAGTTTGGCACTGGCGGAGCCGAAAACAAGCGGATAATTACATTAAAGGCAGATAAAATGGAATAATAACATTTCGACGGTGTAAGCGACAGCCTTTAATGCGCCAGAGAATATTCAGTCACAATCCGCTCGCTTTATTCGTTTAGGACACAAAGCAACTAACTAGTAAAATTCCGATTCATTATAAAAGAGAAATTTCTATCACGACGTATTTATTTTCTTCTTTGCTTTTTTAAATCTATTCACTTTTATATGCTTGACACAAACAACCTGTTAAGAGACGTAACCGCCCCTCCATAATGAATGGGATGAGATGGGAGTTGTCGCTGTATGCTATTGTCAGGGGGATGAAACTTGAGCGCTCGAAAACTTTTCGACTCATACACTCACGAAGATAGAAGCGGAATGCTGCTGATGGGGGAGGTGTCGTTATTATAAAACATATGCAAACAAAAAAAAAGAAAAAGAAAAAAGTCGCCTGTGGCATTTATTCTCCTCATATTATAAATGATGGTAACAATCTCAGATTCGTTCTTTTCATTATCATATATTTATTCCGAAATATTTGCACCCTCCAATACATCACACACTTATGTAATTTACTTTTGTAGTTCGAACCATAAAAAAAAAAAAACTTTTGGAATTTCCAAAGTCGACCATCAAATATGAGTGCTCGTGGAGCGACAAAGAAATGATGTAATATTTCCATTCAGTGTGATGCCAACCAGCATGACACGTGCTTCCATTGTTTAATTCTGTATCATTCATAAATATCACATCATTTCTATATTTACGTATTAGTCAAATTCCTGTGCACAGTACATAAAAGTAGCACGTGGCTGGGATTTCGCATTGAACAAAGAATCTATTTCTTTAAAAAAAAATGCTCATCAACGAGAATAATTCATCGTTTTGTTTCTCTTAGTAATGGTGGACTACAACTGATGTTTTCCTGTTGTATTTCTGAGCATGCGCGAAACGAACGTCGTCTGAAATGGAGACGGTGGAAATCCTTTTAAGTTAGTCCACGTGGACTTTATTGAATTGCAACTGAAAACTTTGTTGCTTTCCAGTAAAGGTTCTTATAAGATTCTTGGTATGAAGGGTGATACGACATATTTGTTTCTTTCTTCAATCTATTGAGACTTTTGAATGGATTTACTTTCATATAGAAAGTGCTGCAACTGTGGATAAGGTTTTAACAATTTGTAGTGACTTTCGTGCGGAATGTTTTGGATGCAGACAAGAAAGCGTATTTTCTTTTCTTTCCGGTATTAAGATGCAAGAGGAATCCGACTGTTCTACGACATCAACATAAATCAGTTCTTGTGGTGGTTTCCTCCTGTACGAATCCAAGAATCAGACGCTTGGTCCATAAATGATAAGAATCGTCAGTTTATAATAAAAACGAAGACGTTGAGTGGAGGAGGTTTTTTCATGCTGCTGGAAGTTGTGATCTGGGGTAAAAAAAAAAAAAAAAACTATTGGCGCTTGCGTAGTTAAATTCAGTACAATCTGTTGTAAATCATGAATTTCCTGATATTTACCCTCAAACGGTGCTTTGGCTACTATGATAGCATTAATTCGCATTATTTCCTCATCCATTCTGTTTAAGTGGCCATACCATCTTAGATTAGCTCCGCTAACACATTCTTGAATGCTAAGTTCCTTTCTAATTTGAGTCTGCCATTGGTTCACTCCCTTAATTTTTCTTAGAACCCTCATATCTGTGGTCTTTGATCAAGTGCTTTATTTCGAATCCAACTCTCAGATTGCGTAATTTAAAACTGGTTTGAACACTGTCTTGTACACTGCTAGTTTGGTGTTTTGGCTAATTTCTCTCTTATTACGTATAAATTTATTCAACTAGCTACTCACTACACCACCTTTGACCTGCATCTTCTCTAAAAACTGTGAAGCCTAAACAGCTGAAATATTTTCCTTTTTTTTTTTATGGGATCTCCCTTCAGAATGCATTTGAAATTTTCCATGTTCCTGCCTATTTTCATAGTTTTGGTATTTTTGTTGCAGATTTTCATTCCAAATTTGCTTTTTATTCCATTTAGAGAATCCTGGAGGATTCCGCCGGATGTGTTTAGGAGTACATCATCTGCATAAAGCAAAGAGCGGAGTTTGACATCTCCAATTTTAATATCAGACGTAATGCCATCCATATTGATGATGTGCATCGTTGTCTTACCACTTATTTTACATGAAACCATCTTCCTGTATTTCCTTTAATTCTAGCTGACAACATAAATTTAGAAGTGTGTATTGCTCTGTATAATGTTCCATTCACCCCTTATCCAGATCTACAAAACTTAAGTACAGATCGTTATCATAATATCGCAACTATTTATCTTAAAGAAAAATTTTGATCCTGACAACCTCTATTTGGCCTGAACTCAGCTTGCTCTCCAAGTTTCAATTCTGCAGCTTGTATTTTACTTTCGTCTTTCTTTTTACCTGTCCATGTTTATGAATCATATATAGTTTCTCGTCAGTTTTTTATTGAGTGTCCTTTTAATTGTTCCACAGATTTTCTGAAATTTCTTTATCTTCTAGATGTAAAATAAAAATGATGTAGCCTAAATAATTAAACTACGTCATCCGTTCTGTTATTTTATTTTCGATCTAACGTGTCATGATCCCGACCTTTAAATATCGCGACTTTTTGCCGTCTTTTGTGACATTTTTAAATTGTATTGTTGGCTTATTTTGTTTAATTCGTCAACTGATTTTCGAAGGTCATCTTCATTGTCTTGTAATATAATCTGCATACAGCATTGTATCGACAACAGTTCTTCTGGTTAACTGAATACCCTGTTTTGTTGTTTTCCATATTTTAATAATCGGATATTAAATAGCGTTGCAGATAAGCTACATCCCTAATCGTATTTTGTACCAAATGTAATGCACATCCTTGTTTCGTTATCTTACATATAGTTTTTCTTTGTGTATTTTATCAAAAGCTTTCTCGTAATCTGTAAAGGCTGCAGGAGGCTCTAAATTAAATAATTTGTTTTTGTACATAAATACTGTACATGATCTTCATGTCTCAAGCCATTTTGTTTGCAATATTTCTAAGTCCTTTTATTGTAAATTTTTAACCTGTATTTAACAACGTGATTCCTCTGTAATTTCCACAATCATCTTCGTCTCCTTTCTTAAAATAAATATAACCTTATCTTTGAACCAATCTGATGGAACCTCACATTTTCATCAACAGTTATTTATTAATTTTAAATCTGTGATGTAAATATTCTCCGCCATATTTTCAAAGCTCTGCATTTATGGCATCTAATTCGGATGCTTTTTTTATTTTTTGATACCTTTATTGCTTCTCTTAGTTCTCAGAATTTTATTGGTTCTATATCAGTATGAAGATTTCTTCAATATTATTTTCTGTTATTAAATTTGGGTCATACCACAAATTCTTACAACGTTCTACCCATTGTTTCTCTTGTATTATGTTGAGTTGTGCTGCAACTCTTTCTTCGTTATTTAGTTTTCTTAATACTTTTGTTCTGTTTTATTAATAAATCTGCCCAAAGAATCTTTGGTGAATTTTATGTACTATGGTTTATATATATAAACAAAAGAAATATAGCTTTCTTCTGTTTCCTTTGTATGTTTTCGAAGAAGGGATTTATACGCCAATTTTTTTTTCTTTTATTGCATTTTCTATATATATATATATTCATCATCATCTTCCTTATACCCTCTTTTACCTTGCAGTGTCGAGGGTCCATTGATCATCGGACCTCAATCCGTTTACAGGATAAGGTGGTCAGCCCTATGCCCCGGTATATCCTATGGCCTATAGTGTTGAGTTTTCAAGGCCAGTTTGCCTGCTTTGCGGGATGAAAAACCCCAGGATAAACTGGGGGAAAACCCTACTGTCGACGCCCAAGACCGGCTAACTTGGCTATGGCTGAGAAGATCCTTCAGCTCCTCACATCACCGACGGGAATCGAACCTAGGACACTCCTTCCCCAGGCATAGGGTTGCGAAGCGCATAGCCACTAGGCCAACCGCGCGGACTATATATATATAATCTGTGTTCCAAATGTTTTTCTTTCAATATTTTATTTTATTTTTATTTCCAAGTACCTCAGAGATTGCTTTATGGATTATTTTTATTAACGATTTCCATTCTTCTATATCTACATTGATTTCGGCTTCTTGTAGGTAATTTGTTAATCTTGATCGATATTGCATTCCAATGTTTTCGTCTTGTAATAGATATACCTGTTATGTTTTTTCTTCCTTTTTCCATTTTGCTAGTATTTCTATTTTAGAGACTATTAAATAGAAATATTTAAAATTTCTATTTAATAACTGAAAAAATTTCATTTCCTTTGTACATCTGCAACACTTGCGGTTAGTTTCTGATTAGTATTGATAGAATCAATTATACATCTTGTTCCTCTGCCATTCCAAGTTTATTTATTTATATTCTTTTTTTTTTGAAAAAAAAAAGTATTGGTTATTCTAAAGTTATTAAAAGTACAGAAGTTTAATAGTTCTTGACCATTTTTTATTCATGAAAATTTCTTCATATTTTCCTAAGACATTTGGGATGGGATTATTTCCAACTCTAGCATTAAGATCTCCTGCAATTAATATATAGTCCTTTTTATTACATTTATGTAACTGTTTTTTTAGTTCCTCATAAAATTGTTTGGGATCCTCTCTCCTACCTTCTTCAGGGGTATATACTCCTATGATATTTAAGTGGCTTCTATTTGTTTATAATTTAACTGTCATAATTCAATCGTTTACAAAACTGTACTTTCGTATTCTATTTTTCCATTTATTATCGATTAAAATGGCCACACCACTAGAAGCTCTGATAGGCTGGTCCACTTCACTATATATATATTCTTACGAGTATATATTCACATCGGAATTTTTTTTCTAAGACGGCACGTGATAAAAACTAAAAAATGACGATTGTGCGAATTGGTTGCTAAGATTTTAAGTGAAGGACTTAATGGAAAGAAAAAGTAATCATGACTTAAATTACAGAACTTGAAATTTCGCATATATATATATATATATATATATTTTTTGTTTTTAATTTTAAATTAAATTCATACTTGAATCATAAGCATGTCAGTTATCTTTGCTTCCCAGACATGATTAATTTTTTAAAATCAATGGGTGGTTTAGAAAGAAGCAGATTTTACGTTACAATAACCTCCTACATACCCTTAAGAATGAAATTCAGTTTTATTTCCCGCTGAAAATGTTCGGCATTATGTTTTCACTGCAAACATTCAACACTTTTATAAGAAGATGACGAGGTGAGTAGGTTATGTCGTGATAGCGTATGTTTCCGACCCTCCAATCGTCTATTGCATGTGGAGGAAATCTTGTCGCAAATCTACTTGAGAAAAACCAATGGGATGTACCTTTTGTTCTGCTATATTACGTGCACGTGTAATAAAATTTTAAAAATGTAGTTCCAGAATACAAAGGATTTTGAGTACTCCGAATAACCCGTTACTGAGGACAGTGTTGTCTGGCTACAAGCCACTGAGATTCGCCGATTTTAATATTTGCAAGACAGTCCCAACAATTAGCATAAACTTGAGCTATAAAACTGACCGTTCCCTTGAAGCATTCACGCTGTCCTCAGAAGCACTTTTTGTTCCCCTAGAATTTTGACAGTCTCGCACCAGCTTAAAGAAGAAAGCAGGGTTTGACCGAATACTGTTTAAAATGTTTGCTGTGCATAGACATCGTATAAACAAAAGGTAAACTTAGTAAATCTTATGCGATTAAAAAGTTGTAACAAGAAACCAACATTTCAATAGGGAAGTTTTTAAAATGAAATTGAGGTTCATTTCAATTAAGAGTACTCTGGTAGGGTTGGTTCTTCACCCTCTCAAATCTACTTATATTTCTAAATATACAGATTGCAAATAGGAAAGTGATGCGAATACGTTTTCCCGATTAAGGTTGAGACTAAGGTCCGAAACGAGACATCATTGTAACTGACGCCACGAAAATTCGACGATTCGTTTGCTCATAATTCACCAAAACGCTCCGATAACATTAACTAAGATACCGACAACACGGAACAAAATAGTTACCTCTGAATATCGTTGTGTAAGTGCACGTGCTATCTCATAGCGAGCCTGATGATTCATATTTAACTTACATCGATAGTCGCTATTGTCATGGGGATGGACAGAACGTGCTTCTGTAAAAATCATTATTTAATTCAACTGAATCTTTACCTAATACCATCCTCATCAGAGCTAGTTTTGTGATTTTATTTACTTTCGTTAACATCAATGTTTCGTCACGTTGAATATTCGACTACTAAAACGCATTTAAGTCATTCGAAGAATAGTGTTATACCCTTCATCAGCCAATGAAATTATCGAAATAAATCTTTGTATCAACAATGGCATTGTTGCGTGAGTGTTATATTCCAAGTGAGATCCGTGACACGAGCAGCAGTTAAATGTTACAAAATACTGAGAATGTATTTCATATTAAGAAATAGTGGAGGTATCGCTACAGTTTCAGGCCCTTGATTTTTATTGTTTTCAGAAAACCTTTTAATTTCTATATATGTGCAATTAAAACACAGCAGCTGACACAAAATATTTTAATTCCTATTCATTTACAATGCGAACGCCTTTTTCCAATAATTGTTTATTTTTGTACAATCTTTTAAATAAATGTGAACAATGAAATGACAACGTAACAATCACACTATTCACACAAGTGCTCACGTCATAACCCGTGAATGCAATAAATAATGCTTCAAATGTACAAAGTTTTGCGATTGTTCGACTTCACTTTGATTGTCTGAAATTCGGTTTCAGTATCAGCGACCTCTAAAATGACAACACTCAGGGATGGAATTTTTCCTGGCATTTTAAGGGTGTGCTGGGAAGACACTTTACGAGTTATCTTCAGTATATTTTTCTTGGTCCATCCGACAACGAACAACACAGAAATATTTCAAACCTAAGTACCACGAAATTATTTCTTGAGTTACTCTAAACACAAAGTTATGCAAATGAAGTGCTTTTAGTAACAATGACTTCACTTTGTACCATACAATAGGAGAACAATGAAGCAGTTCCTCGGAAAACAGATCGTATTTTACTGGTTGATTATTTTACTCAATGTTGAATTCCTGAGACAGTTGAAAAGATGCAATATCGGCTCGAAATTCTCATTCAGAAACAATTAGGAAGACATCTTTTCTGTTATCAAATTGTAACATACGTATTGTAGGACGGAGAATAAAGGCAACCCATATGTACATCCATAATAAATAAATCGACCAAGTTCATGTAAGAAAGGTCTCATCTCCCACTTGAACAGCTAGGCAGAGCTTAAATATAGCATAAAACTACACTAGAAGCTGCTCAAATTATCAATCCTACATCTCCATTCCACTATTTAAATGCATGCCTATTTTGTAAATAACATTTTTATCATAACGTAATGGATATGGTTTAACAATGCATTACATTCTTTACGTTTGGTGGAAGACGAGAGTGAACAATCAATTGTTCACCACAACAATAAGGGAAGTTGCACGAGGTAATCTTCCAAACGAATAGTCCATCTTTGTTCGAACAATGTACACTTCTGAAAGACAATATCTCACTGCAGATTCAATCAAATATAATTACAAAGAATTGGAGGATTCTTGTAGACGAATTACTAATAGCTTGTCAACTTCAATCACGTGCGAATGTTTAATTTATTAGCAAAAGTTCCATTTTTTGGACTTGGTAAGGGACGTTGAAGGTCTGTATTCTCTCTGACGATTTGTCGATGACCTTTCAGGTATCCGTTACGTTCGATGGTGGAATAATCAGCATCATATAGACGACTCTGACGTCGGAGTACAAACATGGCCACAATACCAATAATAATTAAACTGCAAATGCCAATTACCAGAACTGCGATGTACACAGGACTAATGATATGGAATTTGTTGCTAGGACTACTGTTGCTGCTGTTAGAAAGATCGGAGTCGAAGACGTTCAGCTGTTTTCCATCGAAATCTTTAGTTGCAGAAGGATCCTTGATCAGCGGTGTTGCCAAAGTTGCCGCATCACCTGAAAAAAAAAAAAAAAAAAGGACAATAAATAAAAGTTTATTTTTAAGATTCTTCTATCAAAAAAAAAAAAAAAAACGTGATTAATATACGCACCGCGATGCGACTTCCCCCTGTGTTTGAAAGACGATCCCGTCCCCGAAAGGGTAGAAACTTACAGTAACAAACAAATTAATCCGAATCGAATTTTCGTCATGTTTGGTTTTCGTTTCAGTTCACAATTTAGGTTGAGTGTTGCGTATTTTAACAGTCTCCACGATGTTTATTGATAGCGTTTTTAATAGTGGAAACAAGTTGACATCCATAGTGTTTCATTTCATTCATTTTTATGTAGGATAATACCCAAACCAACGCCAAGGAATCTGGCGTTGGTTTGGGTATTTTAATGCGATTTTAAGGAGGTTTAAGGGAGACAGCTATCTTTCTCTTGACTGAAAAGGTAAACTATACTTACTCAAGATCGTTTATTGTTAGGAAAAGTAAAATGAATCCAAGGTTCTCTGCTGTAGACTTAAATAGTGACTTGGAAGCTAATAGGATTAATGTCTCTGACATGACAGTCCACCGAAGATTGTTGGAAGCAGGGAGGACTGCCCAGAAACCAAAAAAGAGGCTCTAGCGGGCAAAGGTTTACTAACATTGGACTGTCATGTTTGTAACATTGGAGGTCATATTTGTTTGTGAAAATATTAGTGGCGGTCAGCGATAGATGGCATTGGTGTAGATGGAGACAGGTTGTAGAGCAAGTGCCCTCCCTCGATGAGTCCATGGACTCCCTGGAGGTGTCATGTAATAATGATCTGGTTTTTGCCGGTCTGGTTGGCCGAGTGGTTAGCGTATCCGCTCTCCAACCAAAAGGCTGCGGGTTCGAATCCCACCGTGGACATGGATGTTTGTGAGTGTCTGTGAAAATGGTGGTGGTCGGCGGTAGATGAAGGTAGTTGTGGAGTAAGTACCCTCCCTCCTTCGATGAGACTTTGGACTCCCTGGAAGTATTATGTAATAATAATAATCTCAAATGAGAGCCATTTCTTTGTCCAAGGAGAGCGAGTACAAATCAGCGGCTGAGAAGACTTCTACCGCTAACCTTCAACAAGCTGCTAAACACCCAGCTAAAAAAGATGTTCTGGGATTGTTTTACACAGACCGTCCAGGATCACTTGTGGCTGTTGACAGTATGATGTAAAATAACAATATTGGTCCAACAGATTGAGAAAGACAAAAATAAATAAATAAATCTTCCACACTTCAGTGTTCCTCAAAAAGCACATGCAATTGCTTCAATAGCCAGATAACTCGTGATATTAATCGAATAGAAAATTTGTGGACCATTTGTTGGTTGGCCGAGTGGTTAACGCATCCGCTCTCTAGTCAAAAGGCTGCGGGTTCGAATCCCGCAGTGGGCATGAATGTTTGTGATTGTCTGTGGAAATACTAGTGGTGGTGGTTGGCGTAGTTGCGGTGGATTGAGTTGTGGAGTAGGTGCCCTCCCTCGATGAATCTTTGGACTCCTTGGAGGTGTCACGTATTAATAGTGAAAATTAAATTGTGATAAAGGATAACTTAATACAATCTATTATAAAAGTGTGGTTTCGACATGCAGAAATAAGAAAAATGTGTTCACGTCGGTAGAGTCCGTGCCTAAGCGAATGATTATTAGGTAAAGTCGGAGTTTTATTTCTTTTCTTTGCGAAATTAATATTTTCTTTAAAATGTTCGGATTAATTTGTTCGCTGCTGTATTAGTGTCATGGGTGAACTAAGATTCAGCAAGTGTTCATCAAATAAGGTGCATTTTATACCACTTCAGTGACGGTAGTGTCACACCGGGAGATGAAAATCATCTAGCAGCCGAGTGAATTGCAAAAGTTGTGGTGGATATTTCCAAGTAAGTATAGAAAGGACTGTCAATTTTTAAACCAATCAAAATGTGAATCTCCTGAAGTAGAAGAAAATCTTACCGTTTTATGCTACCTTAAGGTAAGAATCTCCAAGTTAAAATGCATATGACGAACATTTACGTTTTATTAACAACTCAAGGCGTTTTATTTTTAGTTAACTGGATCTCTGCTTACCTTCATTTCCTAAGGCCTTTCCTGATGATCGCCAAGAAGGAGTGGTCGGCATTACGTCCTGGTTACACAAGTTGCTGTTACAACACATCAAAACGGGCCAATTTCCATCTAATATTGCAGGCCTGCGGTTTTCGCACAACAGAGGAGTTTTACTTGTAATGCATCCTCGAACTAAAGGATTAGAACCATCTTTTCTATCCAGATATTGAGTATAACACATACTGGTAGTGTTACATTGGGTTGTTTTTTGCTCCTGACACAAGGCCGTAGTACAGAGACAAGTAATTCCATTTTCTGTAATAAAAACAAAAGACTTCCATTAAGTAATGACAAGCTTGAGGCTACTGACATCATAATTGCACTTACTCTACTGTATAATCATGCTAAATGATAGTCATCATTAACAATGGCGCATACGGTCTACAAATTCGCGCATGCGTAATACTTACTTTAAATGCGTCTGGTAACAATTAAAAATAACAATTAGTAAGCTGAATTGATTTCATTGTTGTCGACACGCGATAAACGGCATAAATAAAACAAATTATTATTTTTTAATGTTTTCACTGATGAATCGTACATTAGAGGCAAGGTCACTGCAAAGTAACGATTATAAAAGAAAAAAAAAATTGGATGCGCGCCAGCTATTCATATCTCAACCTTCTTTTACGCGTGCTAACTATTTGGCCAATGTGACTTTTGAACCCAACACTCTTAAGTCTCTTCTTTTTCGAGTGCATCACCCTGGTGCTAACACTCCGCAGGAGTTTTAAGGAAATGAATTACTTTCCATAGCACGCGCGGTGTTTTCACCTCCCATGGGTAGGCTTGTGACCCATGGAACGCGATGCATTTAATAGAATAACAACCACGGGCAGGGATTCTTTGGTGCTTAGACGACAGACTGCTACGGTGTTAATTCTTCCCCACTAAGATCGGAATTATTAACTCAGAGTGAATGACCCTCCCGTGTTGTGTACAACTCGAAAGGAACTTTGATTTATATATCTGCTTGTTAAATATTGAGTATAAATGCGACTTTTTTTTTTTTTATTGTTGTCTTGTAGCGCCCTCTATCGAACTTTTCGGCTTATCTTTCAAATATTGAGTATAAATGCGACTTTTATTGTTGCCTTGTAGCGCCTTCTATCGAACTTTTCGGCTTATCTGTTTCAAAGATGAGTCAAAATTATTACGTAAGGTATGATTAGTGGTGTTTAAACGCAGATGCGATATATATATATATATTTTTTTTTTTTCAGTCGAATACGTAAAAGAAAATCCCTAAACTGTGTGGCGTAGTGTTTATTGAAAAGTTAATTGCTGGATGACAACTGTGAACATGCGTATTGAAAGAGTGATGACTTTAAAATTGAAGACATTTGGATAAGTAGTAAGTAAGAAAATATAATTTGCAAGACATTCGTCGCAAGAAACAAAAGAAAATTAATAAACTGTAATATAAACCTTAAATTATATTCTCGGCTTGAAAAATTGTCATTAAAAAAACGAAATATCCTTAAAGAATAACACGTTCCTGTTCATAATGCTTAGTAATTAAGAATCAGATAAGCCTAGACATACGTTAAATGACATGCATCGGGAAAAAAAAAAAGGCTACGATGTGTGAACCCTTTTCCTAAGGCATTATTCTACATAAGATTGCATTAATTTTGTTTTTATCACTTTAAACAATTCTCTTTGTCGGAAAAAAAAATGCTGAATGAGTAGTAGCGGGTAAACGTAATGAATATAATGACAAACCGTCACTTTTATCCCTCGGCTGTCAGGTAAATAAGATCGATCGTTTTCCCCATCTCCACTGTCAAGTTTTTGCTTACCGTTCCAATGAACCTGTGACACCAGGTGGCATCTGGAAGGCAATCCAGAACTGACCCAAATGCTTATGAAATGCGGTCCCTTTGTAATGCAAAGTCGACGGTGAGCCCACTCGGAATGAATTAATATTGACCCGTCTCGTTCATATCAAGTCCCTCCCACCTGCTTCAACGTTCGCTTGCACAGGGAATGAATGAAAAATATAAAATCTTTAATAGTAGGCAAGGAAACATTAAGTCGTTCCATTGAACTACGATTGATCAAGACAGCCTTCTAGAAACTAAGTTTCCGGTATTCTGACATTTGAACAAATTGGGGGGAGGGGAGAGAAATAGACGTGCACTCTAAAAGGCGAACCTCGCCTTTCAAACAATTATTCGCAAATAATTGATGACATCATTGTTGATTAGATAGTTTGTTTGGTTGGTCTGGAGTAAAAGTGATTCCGTGGATTATATTTCGTGCGTGGAATTATAAAACGTGCGTAGTGCAGTGGAAGTATTATCATGGCAACATGTCACAGTTTTCATATATAGAAAAATACATATTCCCAACATTTCAGGGAATATGTATCCTTCCCTTAAGTACCGACAGAGTAAGGGTTGTGAGGCAGTTCGAATCTCTTTAGGTTCAAGCTGAAAACATTACTAATTTAAAGAGGTTCGGATTTCAAAGTTTGTCTGAGGGGGAGGTGGGGGAAATATATGGACAAGAAGGAATTGGTAAATGTGAACCGTATTATAGTTCTCTCTTTCCCTCCTGCAAAAATATTACTTCGACTTTCAAATATGCAGGCTTTGGCATATTACGATATAAAAGACCGTCTCTGCTGCAAGTATCCTAACAATAGGGGGTCCGAGTTGCGTCACCACTTAGCTTCCCTGTGATGGATTGCCGTTGACTGTGTGATATTGTTCTACCTGTCAAGCTGTCACAGCTGTGTCTTTTTCTCTTAGCAACTGACGGACGGAAACACTGACGACTCATCAATTCATCTGCCAACGTGTCGCCAAATGAGGATATTTCCAAGACACTGCGCAGGCGAGGGATTATTTCAGGGAGGTCCTAAGGATCTCTCTCTTGACAACAGCAACTGCAGTATGATTTAATTATGACGTGGATGTCAAAACAAGTCAATAAGTGAAGAATTAAACGATAAGGTTTTGATGGTTTCTTCCTCCATCACTCGCTCATCTAGACACTTTCGTTCGTTCAAAATCTTCATTCGCGCATGATCTGTAGCTTACTGGACCCGATTGTTGCCAGACGTACTTTGTGAACGATGCCTTTGAGATTAGAATTTTCCCAGCTAAGTATAAACTACTTAATCAAAATGCAAGGATTTACGAGTTGAGATAAAAATCCGAACTCTTTCTTAAGATACCGCAAAGTACTTACTGAATTTCTTCATTCGTTAAGACAAGTGAACTGCTAAGAGTCTATCAATGATTGCATTCACCCCAGAAGAACTCTTATTTAAAAACACACACGCAAAGAAAAGGCCACTTGTACTTCGCAATAGAAAACAGTCAAGGGCGACGAAATTCTATGAAAGCACTTGCAGTACAAACACACATCTGCCTACACAATCGTTCCTTGTGTCTTACAAGCAGCCATGACATCGACACGAACTTTCACTCATAGAGCACCGAGCTAATAGCGAACTATTTGACAGTACAACTTAAATGAGTTCTTGGCCATGAAAAACTGGCGATATACTCAGTAAAAGAACTTAAAAGGGTCCCCCTTACTGTGACCGATTAAGAGATTTCATATTGAAGAGAAAAACATGCAGCATTGTTGCCATCTGATGGCGAACGATTATCTAAATATATTCCGCATTGTTAGCATTTACAACAATCACTCCCGTTTGAAGCATAACAATTATTTTTGGTATTTATAAATCAACAATGCGATGCTTTAAGTGGTTTTTAGTTTTTGCTGTTTTCTTTGTTTCATGCCGAATGAACTGTAAACACACTGCCACTGCAACGACTTAATAATCTGCAGTTATTTTTGGTACTGGTTTAAGCATAATTAATTTCAAGTCTCGCATGGCTAGACAGCAGCTATTTTGAAAGGTTTCGGTGGGGAGGAAGAAGCTACAAAAACATACCGTCAACATTATGTCGGGTAGCTGGTCATTGTAGAATTATAAAGCTGCTCTAATTACCTTTTTACGTCTTGTTCGTGGCCGTTTCGCCAGGCTGAGAACTTTAGAAACCTTGCAACACCTAATGTCCGCTCTAACCTTGAGTACGTCTGCGGTCACTGCTAATCTGCCATTAGGGGCAATTTTTTTTCTTTTCTTTTTTTTTTTTTTATTTGCTTTTGGAAGGGGAGTTTTCGCGGCTAAATCACAGAACTCACGGCAGGCATGACGGCAGAGTATATCATTAGGTTCGGTCGAAACTTATACTTTGAATGCTACTAACTCGGCCACGCTTGGCCACTCCGTCTATGGTAGCGTTTCGTAAATGAAGATAAAGAAAGGAAGCGAATACCAGGTGGGCTGATGAGAAAAAGAGGACATCCGTCCGACTTATTTCGCGAGCAAAGACAGGAAAATAAAACAAAAAAATGTAAAAAAATTAAACGCCTCCACAAGAGATGTTTCAAACTTCTGGGGAAAAAAAAGTCAAGTGTAAGGTACTCTCGCGCCAGACTGTCCCTACTCTCGACATTCACTGCCTGAGGAGTTATCTGCGCATTTCAGAAGCTTCGTTCGGAGGCTGAAGAAAGACAGATGCGTGCTGGCGACTGCGAGTTCTTCCCCCCGGCCTATCCATTAATGGTTTTTAGGGGAAGGGCGACATCCAGGGCAGCTGTTTCGTGTGCGAGAGCACTCACAAACAAATCCAAAGTGCAGTTGTCTAGATGCCAGATCCATTTAGTCATCACCTTGCGCCATTAAGGTTCGCTGTGGTTGAAATAAAAGTAATTTGGACTCGCTGAGGATCATTAGTATTTTGATTCCATAGTACTCAAGCATTTACCAATTTTCAGATTGATGCATCAAAGAAGAAGAAGTGCTGAAGCGTTACCCCTGAGCACTCAAAGAAACTGCATTCGTATTCTGTTTAGGATGATAAATATTTTTGCATTTTGAAAAGACGTTTTACCTTTCAGGAAATGGTTTGTGCTACCGATAGCCTTGAAACGGCACCAAATAAATTGATTTTGAGCTAGTACACGTTTTGTGCGTCTTTTCTGCTAGAACAAACTTAACAGACAGTAATTAGAAACGAAAATAATTTTCAATTTAGATGTGAAGAATAAGATATGCACTAGTTGTATAGGAACCATCAACTAAATGCCAAAATGATCTTTACTACAAAGCGCACTTCGCTGCAAAGAGTTCTTATCCATCCTGATGGAAACTCAGACATTATATAAATGCAATTGATTAAATTATATCAGGAAGATTGATGCTGTCGGATATCGTTTCCATGCAAGAGGGCGTAGCATTACATATAATCTTCTAGTTAGCAGAGGAGACTTGCTAATTTAAGGAGAAACACGCGACCAAAGTTTTCTCCCATTTTAATCCACGGTTTGATGAAGCGAAAAAAAAAAAGTATTTGAAAATTTAGATCAAGGCAACTAAGGCATATTGTAACTGCGTGTATTCTGAGGCTGGTTTGTTAGTCGAGGGATGAAAAAAATACTTTTCTATGAAATCGGCTGAATCATGTTCAGTTGAAAGCCCTTGTGAATATTCCTCGCTTCCTAAACGGGATTCGAACCCAAGTATACAGTTAGTACCTATGACTGCAATACATAATAATAAATGCTTAATCCACGTGGCTAAACTTGACGTTAAAAGAATTGCGAAAGTTGAGCGTATGAGAATTGTCTTGGTGTCCTTGAAGACCTGTCTTTGAAGTAGTCTTCAAAGACACGTTCATAAGATGAATATTTACCGTATTTACTCGAATATAACTCCCACTTTTTTCCTCCCAAATTAAAGTTAAAAAATTGTGGTGCGAGATATATGCGGGGATTTTCCGAAAATAAAGTTTTTCAGGAAAAAAAACTAAATCGATGTTTATAATTAAATCCTCAGTATTCATTATAATTGGCCACATTATTTATAAAATGAGTGCATTTAAATTTTAATTATTCAACGTTATTTACGCGATCAGCCGCTTACCTTCATCATGCGATATATTTGAATCTTTTAGCGATTTAATGCTTCTGCGATTAAATTAATTATTTCTGGCGAAATAATGTCCCAAGTTCTCGTGATGGTCTCTTAGTCTTAATCCATCCCTGTGCAATCCAAGATCGAGTAGAAGTCAATGCCTCACTCCCTCTACGGGTTCCTTCCGTCTCTCTGCATACGATTGTGTGGTATTAACAAAAGATCGCGCGACTCAACGAAAAAGGGAAACCGACGAGTGTTGAGTCGAAATACTAATTCTATTCAACCGAATTATCTGAAACTGTCATGAAAACATTCATTATCTATTTCTTAAAGTTTTAAACTTTTTTCGTGTGCGAAACTTTATTTTTTCGTAAAGTAAGATCAGGTGCGAGATATACGCGAGGGCGACTTATATTCGAGTAAATACGGTACTTTTATTAGATTAAGGATTTCACTGGGCTAACGTCTGTTTCAAATTGTTGACTCTCATCGGAGAGTCCCTCCAAATACCGCAGTAGCTTACTTTGGAAGGCTTCGTATTTTTCTTATAATAAGTAATCATTGTAGTTATAGCATGTGACAAACATGTTTAGCTGTCTACAGCAATGAGTAATACGACCCTGTTCATTGATTATTATTTCATTCAGATGTTTTCTGGTAAGAAAATTAGGTGGATGGACATGATATGCGTTGAATTTTTTGCTGTTTGACGTTTCTCGTATTAGCGAATTTTTATGAAATCGTAACAATTTTTTTTTTTTTAGAATTTCTCTGTGCAAAATGAAGATGAGAACAAAGTAGTGTTCCTATAAAATATTATGAGCAAGTTATGATCAATCTGTTTTCCTTTTCTTTCTCACGTAATTTCATTTGACCCCCCCCGTACTACTTTCAGCTTATCTGTCTGTCAATATACGTCATTAATAATTCTCTTCCTGGCTTCTTTTTCCATCTCCCTCACTCTGTTATTTTCTCGCAGGGTGCCGCATATGACGTCTTTAATATCAGGCAATGAAAGGAGATATCTTATAATTTTCTCCTCTTCCCTCAAATTATTTAGTAGCCACACTAACTAGGCGGAGCCACTGGTGGCCACATCTGATTTTTCCCCCTCTTCTGTAGGTAAGTTTTTTTTTTTTTCCATTTTCGTGCTACACCGCGAACAAGGTTGCACGTCGAAGACACAATGAGGTGGTTAATTGTCTCGAGGTCTAAAACGGAAGGGTCGGATTCACATGGCGTTGTTTCCAGTTCGTTTCTTAATGATGACAATAATAGTAGGGGGGGGGGGGTGATGTGATCAACAAGAACATGAGAGGAAATAGGAGGGAATCATCACGGACGATGGAGAGGAAATACATTAAACCTAAGTAGCAGCCTTGTCGTAAAAAAAAAAAAAAAAAAAAAATCCCGCTGAAATGACCTTCGCTATTCCGACTTTTTTTTAATTTCTTTCGCGCATGTGTATGACAACAGCTGTTTAAAAGGAACGCTTGTATTTTTTTTCCCCATAGTAAACTGGTCCCTTTGCTCGCACCGTTGTGACTCCGTAATTAGTCGTCGCTGTGTTTTTTCCTCGTAATGCTACAACGAACTGCCGTGAACTATCGGGGGATGTCAAACAGCACCAGGTAGGGCAAAAATCGGACTCACCTCGATGCACGAAAGCCGAGAGTGAACGCTACGCTAGCGAACGAGCCAAAAGTAATGGGAGTTTAATAACAGCTTCCAACTCCCGCTCCCACCCACATCCTCGAACCCATGCAAACAAAAACAGGAAAAATCGCACTCTCAAACCCCACTAAGTTCAGGTGTAGAGCTCCCGTCTGGCGTCACTCGGTCGTTTCCAGGACGCTGACAGCTACAACGAGCACTGGGACTGCACCGACCCAGACAATACTAATGACAGACCTCGATGCGGAGGAAACTTTTATCTTTCGCTGTTTCGTGCCCCGTTCCACGGGAGGTGGGATCGGGTCCTTGGAATCGCCATTGACACATCGGCTTCGGACAATTGCTAGCTTGCGCCAAATTACAGGCTCTGGTGCTCGCGACCGTCACGCACGCCGAACCGCCACGTTTCTCATGCTTCGTTATAGGCGGTGCCGATAGCCAACTGTTGCTGCGGCAATTGGGACATCGAGGTTGCAAGGATTCATTAGTGTTCCCTCAAAATGACTGTCCCTTTCGAGGTGGCTGTTTTTCTCCCTTTTTCCAGTGACTTCCACAACATGAAGCGACACAAGAATTCGCCAAGGAGAAAAAAAAATAATAATTTCACAGGTGAGGGACGACGATAGAAAAAAAAAAAAAAATCTGATGATGAGACCCTGCAATCAAAAAGTGTCAATGAGTCCTAGTGATATCAATAAACACAGCTTGGTTTCTAAAAAAAAAAGTATTTTTCTTTTAAATTTAGAAATGATCACATGTCTAAACTACTGTCTAGAATAGACAGACCAAAACAAATTACAGAACATTACGTAATGAGTTCACATTCCTTTCACTTTCATACACTCGAGGAGGGAGGTTAAAGAATCGTACGTCCTCTTTATTGCCATCAAAGAATTGACCTGAATTTGATGTTAATAAAACACAAAAATTACTTCCTGTAAGGTTAAGTTCAGGAAGCAAAGATTCCTCCTGTGGGTCGAATTACGATCACAGTCCAGTTTACACCAAAACACGAAGCGTGAGGAGGAAGGGATCGAGTGGATGTATTTCTTGGTCGGAAATCCAATACCAGCACTACCCTGTCAATGGTTGGCAATTTAGTTGGATTATAGCTGGGAAATTAAGATCTTGAGAAGTTTCTTATATCGCAACATTGCATGTGTTCTCCAGAAGGAAAACGAGATGCCACTCGCGTGGGAGACCGGATAACTACTTCTAAAAAATAATAATTTATCAATGCATTTCACTGCAGATGCCTTGCTAGATTGTTACACAAAATGGGAAATTTTGTGTAACAATTTTACAACGCAATAATTTGAAACAAAACCCCAAAGGATGAGAAAGTACCCACAATGGATGGGATAACAGCAGAAGCTATTAAACGTGGAGGAAAACAGCTTCGGAAACAACTGCTAAATATCTATAATACAGCTTTAGCTACTACCAATACCAACGAAAGGCAATCTAAACAACCCAGTTAATGACAGAGGAATCGCATTACTTCCTACCACACTGAAAATCTATAACAGGATGTTTCTAAACTGAAATACCCCCCCCCCCCCCAATACCCTTCTACTCAAAAACCAAGCAGTCTTCTTAAAAAGAAGAAGAAAAAAACGGTTTAACCCATCCTCTGCCTTAGAAGGTTGCTAGAGGGAACAGGAGATACAAACCTTTAACTCAAATGTTCGTATCTCCTGATAGATTTCTCAAAGCCTTCCAGTCAATCAACAGACAATGTTCAAAATTGTCAGTTATTATGCCATCCCCCCCCCTTCCCCTTGAAAATAATCAAACGAATAGCAGAACAGTACCAGAACTATCATCCAAAGGTAATGGTAAATGACCAGGAGCTTTCCTATTTTCACTCTAGTCTTCAGGGAGACTCTCTGATACCATAGTTTTTTTTATCATCACCCTTGATTATGTATTCAGACTCACAGGAAATGGATAATGAATAAATCTGGAAGATTTGGTAGGAGAAACCCACATAAGTAGTCTCTGCTTTGCAGTCAACTTGAAGTCTCAAGGAAGAACATAATAGAAGGAAATATGACCTACGGAGCCAAGGTACTGAAATAACTTTTAGTACCTTGGCTCCGTAGTGAAAAGAAAGCAGCACAAAGCTCTTCAATTGCATAAAATCCTAACTAATGTCTGGAAGTAATATCAGATCAGATGGTAGCATATGCAGATGATGTTAATGTGTCAAAAATCAGCACAAAAGATGGGACTAAAATTAATCAACAGAAGACCAAAACCACGCAGAATCAATTGACTGATACAAGTGTAGAAATTTGGAACCTTGAAATAGAAGTGAAATAATTTAAATATTTAGGAGTAATGATTCCAAGTCAATCAAATAAGATGGTGGAAGTGTAGAATAGAATAAAGACAGACAATCAGTTTTTTTTATTCTCTCTCTCTCCATGTATACTCAGTTCAAAAGATATTTATTGAAAGACTAAAGTAAAATATATAAAGTAAATTAATCCGTCCGGTTGTTGCTTGGGGATCCGAAGCTTGAAGAATTTTATTTCAGCTTTTGAAAGGAAAATCCTTACAAAATTATTCGGCCCAGCAAATGATAGTGGTCTCTGGAGGATCAGATACAACTAGGAGTTATATTAGCTTTTGTAAAGAACCCACAATATCTAGTTTAAGTTCAAAAGTTGCAGTAGACAGGACATGTTTTCGTATGGAAAATAAGAATATTCTTAAGAAGACACTAAAATTTTTAGTAAAAGACCCAAAGGAAAACCCAGAACAAGATGGATGGACACCATTAGTCAAGTTAGCAACATCGTGTTTAATGTCCAAGCTAGAGAAGTAAAGTGTTTGGGACAGACAGGGCTGATTGAAGGCAACAAATCCAGATGGCAAAGGCTCAATTTGGGCTGTAGAACCATAAGAAGAATACCTGGACATCCAATCTCATCACCACAAATAGCAAAACTCGTCCGTACTTACCATCACTAATAGCTTTGGAACAACATTTCCTTCGATGAATACTAGGATACAAGTGGCAAAATCACATTCCTAATATCGTCATTCTTGAAGGAAAGCCTGCAAAGATCCCTAACAGAAAACAATTAAAAAATAACCTGAAATGGTTGGGACACCAAATTAGACATCTACCTTCAGTGCTACTGCTCTTTACAGGCCAATTAATGGACACAGAGGAAGACCAAGGAAACAGTTTTGGCAACACATAAGCAAACTTCATTTTGAAGGCTCATGAATCAGCTGTTGGCACGAAACAGAGCAACTTGGCTCACTGCGCTGTAAGACTGCAACCTCTCGTATGTGTAAAAGGTTTAATGGTTCTGTCCATCGGTACACACATAGCAGATGTTTGCTGTCATAATAAACATTGGACCGGAAATGGTCCAAGATAATTACATACACAAAGAAGTGCTTCGTAATAATATTGTTGTATAGTGTCATCCTTTATTATCAATTGAAAGAAAAACATTGTGACTATGTGCTGTAAGACAGTTTATCAGAAGTAGTCAATCCCGAAATACCACTCCAGAGAACAAACATGTGGTACACTTTTTAAGCTTGTTTGAAGTGGTGGCTTCACACCGAGCGATAAAATCATCGTCTGAAGCCTTTCACAGAAAACATCACGTCACATTGGAAAATTCTAAACTACAGCCAATTAGTTGGAGGGTAAACGTTATCCACTCTTCTATCGAAGTCAACATTATGCGTACAGACGGACAAAACTAATTTCATCGATTCTTATTTTAAATATAGGTAGAGGAGATTCTCTGCATTAAGTGATGGATGGTTCTTCACATCATCCTAAACAGGATTCGAATCCGGTTCCTATCCACAAAATGGCATCGCCGATACCGATTGAGATACAAAGAAACATCCCACACACACACACACACACACTTAACGCCGTTAAGCTTTGCGGTTAACGAAGCAGTGACAGCATCGAACCACGTGAAGAATTGATAATTTAGGGTGTTAATATGTTATTAACCAGATTTACCAGAAAAAACGAACTTAAAAAAGAAACGGCATTTAGCATATTAAGTTAACAAGTTGATGACGACGCAGTAGTCACCATGTGTTAAACACGACGCATTAACATTCCGACATCCCCCCCCCCCCACACACCAACAACCATTTCGTGTCCTACCAACATGATTTGAAAGCCGGCAGAACTTCAGAAGCAAAGCAGTGCATGAACGCTGTCCAGTGGCAGTTAATCTTGACAGGAGAAGGGGAAAAAAAAAACTTCATGTTGGGTAATTACGGAGATGAATATCCCCCCCCCCTTGATTAAAAAAAATACTCCGTTTTCACAGACATCACCTGTGATATATTTAATCGCTCAACCACGTGCGGACAAAGGGACGGATACAGTTTTTATTTAAGGAGAGATCAATCATAGTTGAGACAGTAAATTATTGACAACAGTGTATTCGATACGCTCATCTTAACCCAGAGGCAGAAGTATGACACCGTTCACAGGGATCCGATACATAATTGATTACATGGGAGGACCTAAGACGGACAATTACTAGCAACTGTGCGCTGGCTAATATCACAGGACGGTTGGGAAAACAACAACAAAAAAAGCATATACAAAGAAGAAAATCATTTGTCCTTGTAACAACGAAGCCAGAACATCTTTTAGCACATGCAGAAACAATGTAAGCTCTCGTTAATCACGAACAAAATGGTTGCAAGAAATCTCTAACGAGACTCCAACTAGCACGCCGCTCAATTGTTAAGGGCCTCTAATTAGCGCACTTGCAAAGCGAGCACTCAAAAAAAAAAAAAAAAAAAAATTATATTTGCTTCGGAATTCTCTTAAACTGAGCAGCTGTTGCTACGGTAACTAAATGACCCAATACAGAAACGCCTTTTTATCTTTGCGAACCTATTAACATTAGTATCTCATATTTCTTTATATCTCGAGTCACGCGCGTTAGTTCACTGATTGTTGCTTTTACACCAGCTATAATTTCATGGCACGTTCTCAGTGAGCTGTTATTGATCAATTTCACTACCACGCATGCTCACATTTATTTCATATATCAGTGTTCAGCATGTTTATATTTATGTTTCAATGAAGGCACATAACTCAGACAGATAAGGCAGACGTTCCTTGCCTTCAAGCGCAGTTGCCTATCGCTGTAGGCCGCAGTTCATCATCCAAATATTTATAGTTGGAGAACGCTCTCATTTCGCTATGCTGTACATAGAGTCAGATTCCAGCCCCTGGAGCAGTTGACCTTTCTTCATCTTTAGATTTATGTATCTCTTACATATCGTACATCTTACGATCCGTTTGCTATTTATACACGAAGATTTCAGCGACATCCACAGTCTTTCGTGGGACATTTCTTCCTGTTTCTCCCTCTATAATTTGTCGTTCTTAAGTTTTCTTCCACTTGTAGAGAATTGAAATGTTTCTTGGAGAAGACCAGGGTTCGGTCCTAGAAGAAATCTGAATCCAAGTCGTTCGAAGTAAGACGCATTATTTTTATTAGACGTGCATCTTTTTCGCCCTTTCTCACTATTAGTGTTTCAATTAATTTATTCGGTAGGGCCGGTTGATCATTTATTAGGAGCCATCGCAAGAAACTACTTGCAGCATTAGGTAAGGATGATGAACGACTGGTTTACCTTTGTCTGTTACACGGCATCACCGAAATATATGAAATCAAAAGGTGTCTCCCTCCTTCATATTCAGGACAGGTAGAAACAACCAATCAGAGTTGATTGTTTTTATCCTCAACCATCGCATATTTCTTGCTAGAATTCTGTGTTTCAGAATAACCGATATAAATTAAATTTTTAGAGAACAGATTTACATTAAATCAACCCCACAATTTACTCATTCAGCTTAATATCAAATTCTACGTTCAACAATTAAATCCGTATTATCACGTAATCAAATCACAACAATGTAATCTCTTACAATATAAACAATCATCACAATCGAAGTGACTCTCACATTCAGAATCAGATCAAACATTGAGAGTCACTTCGATTGTGATGATTGTAAGAGATTACATTGTTGCGATTTGATCAAGTGATAATACGGATTTAATTGTTGAACGTAGAATTTGATATTAAGCTGAATGAGCAAATTGTGGATTTGATTTACTTTAGAAGCTTAGACCTTCCAACGTCACAGTTACGCAATGCCAGAATTGCTACTTTGAGAATACACTTATAATAATGAATAGTCCTAAATAGGTTGTTGTCTTTGAGGGGCTGAACAATGATTATGTCACTCTGGAATGGAAATGAAGTGATAGATTAATTGGATGGGTTAATGAGTTGGCAAATTGCACAACGTTGCATCTTTTCTGGAGGCGCAATGTTCAGGAATAAATACCATCTTTTATTTCGATTGACGTCTTAATTCTTGAAGACATCTTTAGTAAAATGTGTTCATGAATTAAACCAAAGATGGATGAAACAGAGGAAACATTATTGTAGGAATTCTATAGTACAAAATAACAAAGAATCGACATCTCAATTCTATTGGATGGAAAGGCAATCATTCTCCAAACGTTTTAGGTTTTCCAATCCCTAATTCTGATCATTGCATCAGAAGAATGAAATTATCCAATGACAGTCCCCTGCCTAGTCAAAATTATTCATAATGTGGAAATATCTCATAAAAACAACCGCATATGTAAAATAATTGAACCAGGTAGTGGGAAAGCAGAAGTTCTGCTCGCTTGAAGAGAAAGGCATCGTCCTTATTAGTGATATTGTTGCTGTTGTTCTGCTACTCACTGCTCGAATTTCTAATATTAATTTACATTCTGAACAAAGCCAGCCGAGTAGCCGCAACTAATTCATTATTACGTGACGCTTCCGATGACTCGCCCCAGGAAGACACTCTCCACATTACTCCATCCTCCACCTACCGCTTATTAATAATATTAGATTGTAAATTGCGTATGTTCTCTGACCGATTTTCCTGTATATGGGATGAAAAACCTGATTTCGAGGAGTTTGTGTTCTCTTTTATACCTCTGCCGAATAAAAGTGACGGGTCGATAACATTCCAACAGAATCAGATTTACAGTAGGTCGGATTTTGTCTCTAATGATTAGCAACCAAATATATAATGTTTGCTTCTATACGGATAACACTAATAAATGTTGTAGCATTGGAAACTCGTATGTAGCAATTTCGTTCACTGTGCTGAGTGAAAATACGATTTCACTCAGCACCAACTCGAGAGTGGTGAGGATTTTACTTTTCTTTCATTGTTTGCCAATGAATATCTTGTAATAATTAAAATGAGCCGTATTGTATCCATTTACTGCAGGTATTCTTTATCCGCTTCGTGGAAAGGGGGAGGGTGAGAACCAACTTTTCTAGGTGTAAATATGCTCAGCATACTCGGCTAATTGCACGATTTCCACTCTTGGAAAGCAATGGAAAACTAACTTTATCTGACCAACATTTTAAAGCGGTCTAAAACTCTCTGGAGGAAGGAAGAAAATGTGGATGATGTTCAAAGCTCTTCCTCCTCCTCCTCTTGTTCGCACAAAATTTTCCGCAAATCATCTGGAATGTGTTGACAAGTTATGAAAGACCCACTTCTGCTCCACTCTCATATAAACTGGCGGAATAAATCTAGATTCGCTGGACCCAACTTTTGTGTTCAACGCACACATTCTAGCTCGAATCTTGAAAGAAGGCCTCCACCGTTTATTTGAGGAAACCATTGCAGTTTTCTTACTTGTTGCTTTCTCAAAGATTTTAAGGTTCTTTTATTATTTTTGAGATTAGGTCTTCAATTCCTATTTTTTTTTTTTTTTTCAGGATGATTTTGCTCTTTAATTATGCCATTGACCTAATCCAAATATCTCAAACAAGAGCACGATCGTCTCTCCACTTTCTTTATTTATATTGTAAGTAAATGTGACTGGAAATGATAAAGTCTTTGCCTTTATCATTTCCAGTAAAAAAATTACAACGCCATAGTTATAATAACATACTATAAATATTTTAGGTAAACTTCGTCACCCAAATCACTCTCCAAAATGAAACAATTTAAAAACATAACAAATCATTGATTTAAAGAATTCAGACGTAACCAAATTAACCATTTTTAAAATATTACTAGCAGAGAAATATATTGATTTATACGATCTGTAACAGACAAGTCTTACAGCAAATCCTCTTTACTAAAGGATGAACATATTTTAAAATTAAAAACAGCATACGTTTAATCATAATTTATTCTGCATAAAATGCTAATTTATTTAATATAACTCATTTGAGGATTTATTTGCTAATTCGATATATTTTTATGAAGTCATACCGACATTATCGAATAAACGATGAAGGGAAGAGGAACCAGATAAAATCTGTTAAACTGGATTTGGCCGGCAGGCACCGCGTTAGTCAAGCTTGTTATCGATGACGTCAATCTATCTTTAATATTTAACAATGTTAGATGTTCGAAACAAACACCAGATGAGAGCATCTGTAGCAAGAAGTAACATCTCCCACTATGATAAATCGTGCTATCCATGAGACAGCAGCCGAAGCACTTAAAAAGAAAAAAAACTCCAAATAATCTATAACTATTCGGATAATTATTAAAACATGTCCGGTTTTCTATGCGCCACTGGAGCAGAATTTTTTCACTTCTTCAAATTCTACAAGCAGTCATGTAAATAAGGAACGCTGCCATCGTGAATTCAAACATATACGACATTCATGAGGAGCGGGGAAAAAGTAAAAGTAGCGATTGGTCCAGTGTTTCAGCCAGTTTATCATAAAGAAAATCATGGAGTGTTCATATAACCTGGAGGAGCTTTGTCTACACATTTTTAAGCAAGCATACAATAGTGATTAGGTAATGAATCAGCCCCTTCTATTCACGTAGTCATTTTCTTTCTGTTCAATGTCTTCAAATTATAATTCTAATGAATGATTCCAACTCTAAAATTCAAAAATTTACTTGCAACATATTAAACAGTCGATAATGATTTCTGCTATGTCAACTATGAGGTCATCATTCAATGCCCGATTGTGCGTAATGCTATATAAATATTATGACGTCATAATACATAATCAGAATTTCCAACTGGAATTTTCCGAAACTGTTTAGTGGAACATCACAATATGAGTTTAGCTTGTCCATATCATAAACAAACTTTTATTTAAGAAATTTTTAAATGGATTCAATGAGATCATATGAAAATTGTTAAAATGGAATCCCTATAAATAAAAACTTATCACGAGATCCAAATCCACTGAAATATTTTATTTACGTGAGGGGAAGAAAAAATTTTTTCCATCTTCAAAGCCAACTTTAATTTTCAGTGGACAATGAACGCAGTAATTTGACTTTCATGGGTGCTCTGATTCTATATCGCCGGATCTTCCACTTCCTGGTGGCTTCTCTACTCTTCAAAATGTCCTTCTCAATGATCGTACTCCCAGCATGCACCCGGAGCTGAAGGCTAAATAAAACAAAGCCAGGTCAAGAGGACTCCAAGGACAGTAGAAACAACTGCGTCTCCCCCACTCTCTGCCCCTTCCAGTTCTCGATTCATGTACCCCGCAGTCAAAAAAGAGCCTCTGTAATTTACATTCTCTCTCTGTCGGTACTGCGAGGCCTACGCCTGTAACCTGTTTGTAATGGCGTGGAAACAAACACACATTACTGCGGCATATATAGAGGACAAGAATGACATTTATTCTTCTACTTTTAAAGTTATTTTCTTCATAATTACATTTCAATTTTTTTTTCACCCATCACAGGACTCATTAGGTGGCGAAGTTGCTACCGATGAAATTTTTAATAAAGAGAAGTACATTACAAATAAAAACATAACTAGAAAACTCTGAACCAGTCCTTTGTAAGGAGGGGTGAAGGGTAAAAGATGAGGGACAACTCACTCACTGGTTGTTTGTTATGCACCGAAAGCGATGAATGAAATTATGGGATGGACTTTGTCAGTCGCATTATTATAATTGTAATAGACTTGTCTAAGATTGTGTACTTTGTTTAGTGTACTGTCGACATTAACCCTGAAGGGTATCTGTTAAAACAGCCTATGCACGAATGATGTGACCTTGACCAAGAAAATAGTAAGATACTAAACGAAACATGAAAGGTTTGAGTGAAACCTGGAGGGAAAATATTTTTCTTAAAATTAATTTTTATTTCATTTTTTTTTTAAACCAAGCAGGCTCATTAATGTTTGTGTTAATAAACTGCGTGACGTTCTTTAGCATGAGTTGCCTTGATGTTCTACCCTAAATGATATGGTTATCAAACAAGCAACAGTTAAGAGTGTATGTTAGGGTTCTCATCGATTAAGTAGATCAATACATAATGAAGCTTTTACTACCGGAAACATTTTAGCCGAATGATTTTTTTTTTTTTTCATTCATTCATAGCGAAAAACTGTTAAGACGCAAATGACTTGATATTGTTCAATTTATTATTTAAGCAAAAAACGGATCTATCGGATTGTTGTAAGTTCTACGTCAACTACAACAATGAAATATTCAGCATTAGATCGACTTCTTTTGCATATGCTGTTATTTAATAATATACAAATTAGCTTCTAAATTAAATTTCATATAAAAATTCAAACGATTACCATATATAGTTTGGGGAAAGCCAAAATTAGCGATCTAAGAAGGGAAAAAAATGCGAGACATCTTTTTCTCACTGACCACTAATTCTGGTTATGAGAAAGCGACTTTGCCAAACACAGATGATAGTAACGTAATAAAATCTCTGCTCAACATATGTAAAGCAGATTATCTTTAGAAAATTAGTGACTTTCTGATTTTTTTAAACCGTATTATTAAGTCTAAGGCATCATTACAAAATAAACAACTTGGGTTTTTATTGCAAATGCTTTTCTGTCGGAGTGAGATTTCTGAACTTGCATTCAAGGACAAAGCCTTCGGCTTAATACCAATTTGCAGCCTTCCCCCCCTCACTGATCCCCACATGTCCATTGCACACATACTTTCGAAGGCATGGATGACAATCGTCAAGTGACGAATGACTGTCCTTCCTACCTCCTTGAAGGCTTCACAGGGGCATCATTCATTACCAGCAAGTCCGATTATATCTGCTGGAGAAGGTATGGACAGGCTGTATTTTAATAGCGTATGTAAACCAGGTATTTTCTCCCATTTCGCCATATGATGTCGCTGCACACATTCCCAAGATAGCATCTGACACACGTTCAAAATAACGAGAGTTACTGAAAAATTATTAAAGCAGCGAAAATTTCAGTTTTTTTCTCCCTTAATGAAGACATGACTTTGATGATATCACGTGGTAATGTATTACGCTCCACCCGCTGGTACACGATCTGTCACCATATATAGGATGTTTATTGGGCAGTTTTCCTTGCATGCAACGAACATTTACTCGAATGGATGAGATGAGAATAAAGATTTGAGAAAAACACGGGCTGCTGTATAACACTGGGAAGAAACTGGTGCAGGGATGTCAGTGTGTAGATGTAGTAGCAGACGTGGTAGCCAAATTGCAAACGATATCGCAATTTCATTCATTATTATTTTAAACTTAAAAAAAAATAAATAAATTGTGTTGATCTCAACCCCCCCCCCTAATATTCCGTTGTGATTTGATCAGATTCTTTTTTGTCCGTTGGCATTCATACACTATCCCCGCTGGACAGATTTCATTGCAGTTTGGAATCATGAATCCAAATTTGTCGATCCGATTTCAGTTTTCGTTTAAACTTCACAATTTAAAAACATACAGCAAAACTATGGCAGATGAAGCCAAAAATGATTCTCGTTCGTTCAATTCTGTAAATAAACGTAAATAAGTCAACATAGAGACTGTTTCGCGTTTATCAACTTCCAGTGAAGTAACAGAAGGGTAAAACAATACGAGGGACGCTTATCATGCATGTCCTTTCCTGAGTTCAAAGTTTGGAGTGAACAGATCGATTTTAAAATTTAGGATACAACTCCTTTTTTTAATTTTTTTTTTTTTACGGTCAACCTTATGACAATCGAAAAGTCTTGCCAAAGCCCATAGTATAAATGCTATTACAAGAAAAAAAATCGCTATAGCCAATTATAACGGAGGCTGTATTCGGTATACCTTATTTTACGTAATGTGTATAGAAAATAATTTACTTTTTTCCCCCCTCAATAATACGTCTGCTTTTGGAGGGGGATGCCTCAAGTTTTCCGCTAAGCCACTGTCAATTATATATTCCAGACTTATTTTAATTTATTAAATTAATTCGAAAATAAATGAATAAAATGTTTTCGTTATGCTGAAGCTGCATGTTCATTTCTATTAACATCCACTAAGAACTCATCCATTCATAACGCTTGAAAGCGGGCTGATATTTTGTAACACTCATCTGAGAGATAGCATTACATACTTGACGGGTGAGCTAACCCAACAAGTGTTGCAAGTTAACGTGGTCTTTTCTTAATTTTTTTTTTTTTTTTTACAACTGTTTATGAAATACAACCACTCATTATTTATAGAGATATTACGAAGATAGTTTGAACTTGATCATCGCTTTTTTTTTATTATGCTCTATTAAATCACCAAAATGTTACCATTAAGTTTATTATTCCACCCACCTTAATACTGTTAATTTATTGTTGTTTAGTAAAATATATACTTAATTATTAATAACTCTTTAGTCCCGTACAACAATTATTTGAAATATGCGTATATCATCGGAACCATCCCAGGGAGGTTCCGATGCTTTCAAATGAATCATTTGAAATCATTGGGACTTCAATTTTCTTTCAAGCCAACATTCTCTTTAACGTCCCCCACAAACCCATGGAGTGTAAAATGTAGGGGGTGGGGGGGATTAACAGAAATGGAAATGTTTAATGCTATGACGTGGCAAAAATACCTCCCTGAAACCCAGGGACGTGAAGAAGAGCGGGTGTTACCTCGAACTATCTCGCCCAACACTCACTCTCCCTCCCTGAGGTCAAGCAGAGTTGTTTGCCACACTTTTAGGGCAAAGAGGGAATGCTAAAAGGGCCATTGGAGCTTATCACTTAGGCTAAGATAACGGCACTTAACGCTGGATGTCCAGAATGGGAACGATGGGAGAGTGGGTGATAAGAACGCGAAAAATGCGATGGTTCGCGTATTGGGACTACTGTAAGGTCAATACTTAGTCCATATTCCATTCGGACATTTTCTTCCCTCCACAAGCACGTGCAGCAATTCTCATCCAGTAACGATAAGAATTGTTTGACTTCGCTTGTTTGTACGCAGATGGAGTGCTCGAGTGTGGCCGAAAAAGGAAGTGGTGGTCATGTGGCTGGAAATGGAAGGAGATAAGCGCGAGATGGGAGGCAGAAAGGGTGAAGATTTTGGAGATTTCGCAGAAATTTTGATTCGAACAGAAGGTCCACAGAATTCCGGGGAAGGGTATGAAATGCACTAAGACTCAAACCGTTGTGTAGCTTGGGTCTAGCACGAGATTAATTTTCGCTTTTGCACACAAGTCTTGGCGCGAGCCAGAAAAAAGCGTCGCACAGGTTCCGCACGCGCCATTAAAAACACCAGCCCGCCTACCTGTCAATAAGGTAGTTAGTTGGTGACGGGAACCCCTACCGTATTTTAGGTGATCTAAACCTTTAGGGCAAAAATCTTTGTAGTGAACACACACGTGGGGCTAAGTGGAATGCGTGGTTTATACATTTTTTTTAAACAAAGAAAACTAAGGACTTGAAGTCAGTTTTCTCTTTAGTATGTTGTGAGAAGAATGCAGGGACGTTACCACATTACATTTTGTATCTTATCCGCAGTTCCAATTATCATTAAGAAGGTTTAACTTACTTAAACCTCCTCCATCGTATCTGGGGGTTAGAGAAAAGAGCTCTATTCGGAGTCCCCCCCATATATATTTTTTAAAATTTTAACGTTATTTTTTCTGTTGTTATTGATACCCACAAAATTCTAAAATGCAATGAAATAATAAAATATTCGTGTGTATTCTAATAAATATTGCAGTAAAATATTTAAAAATTAGAGGGTTCAGAGAAACACTTCAGTTTCCCCCATTGAGGGATCGCATTATCTACTTAGTTCCAAGTTCTGACTGCTCATTTCCAAATGTAGTTTCTGTACGGCACACGTCCGACACCATTCTTCGCATGCCCTTGTATGTAAGGAGACCATCGTTCTTCCCACCGCTCGGCTTTAAAAATAAAAATGCCGCAGCGCATTATACCTGAAGTGTGTATCGTTAGCGAAAAACCCTCTTAATTCAGCCCTTTCAAGTGAAAACATTCTCGTAACGTATTGTCCCCATCATACATATTCTTCGTGGTTGTCATAGTAACGCGATGTAGTTACTGCGCGCAGGTTTCCGAATCATTAGAGCAGTCGCTGCAGACTTCAGAAGCAAATTTCTTTGACAGAAGAAGGACGTTCGTCACGACCAGGGGAGACGTCGTCGCCAATGATGGCGTTTTATGGCGTCTCCGCAAGGAAAACTAATGCCGAACTCCTGCCGCTCGGTAGGGAGTCTTCGCGGCACGTGCCGACAGTCAACAAGTCTATTCATACACGCTACGAGTCAACTCGAAAGGGTCGAGGTATTTACTTCTTTCTGAAGGTGACGAGTAGCGGTAATGATGACAAGGTGCGAGGGCGGATGGTTAAAATTCCGGACAGCGAGAATGAACGACAGATGTCTCTGAGAACCGACTTTCATCCATTAATTCAAGAAAGAATATCTATAATGAAAATGATTCGTCCGTAATGATCAAAAAACGTTATGTTGCCTTGCATAATATGCTTATATTAGCCTCAATGTAATCTGCATATACAGGAGATTAGAAATAAAGCGCCCTCTACCGACAAAGTTGGAAGAGAAGTTAACTATTTTAAGTTATCATAAAGCAATTTCAGTATTTGGTTTTATTCTTGCGTAAGCACTTAACTTTTAGTCTATCTACAGTACTATAAGTTTACAAACTTCCATGGGTGGGAATGACAAGACACAAACAAAATGTCATGAAGGAATCCATGTCATTAATTCAATCACATAGCTTCCTTAACAGAAGAAAAAGGGCATATTCTAAATGATCTGGAAATCACTAATCAGATATTTTAATATATCACAATTACAAACTCTACAACGAGACAGCTGACACGTGCCACGCGTCGTAGTTATATTTCATTGTTGAATTGTGTTATTCTAACGATTTATTTAGTTTAACATTAATTGCATAAAAAGCCGTGATGAAGCCACCAGATTATAAGTATTACATTTGAGAAAGCAATCGGATTCTCATAGCACTTGCTTTTTTTTTCAGAAAAACACTTTTAATTATAAAAATAATTGAGACTATTTAATGTGACGTCACTCGTGAAATTCCAATTACTAATGTGCACAAGGGGGAAAAACAGCTGACACAACAGCGACATTTTTTTTATATGTATCGCACCAGGTGTGTTAATGACCTTGCCCCGTGGCGACGGCTGACTTCACTGTCGGCGCCGCAGAGCCGGCCAACAGTTTCAGCACGTGCCTGTAAATCTCACCAAGAACACACATTGAAAATAGAAGGACAGCAAAGCTGCTTCCAACATTATACGCTCGTTTTGAGTAGTTAGTGCTACCAAGAGGTAGCTACAGACACATTGTGACGTGGCTACTTCTACGCTCTACGGGAAGTCGGCTTAAAAAACACTGACGCGGACGACAGAACATGGAGTAGTGGCAGGAGAACCTCTGGCGGTCCTTTAGATGCGTACCCAGTTAGTAAAATTATGGTAGTTACATAATTATAGTACAGATAAGTTGCTATGGTGATAAGGACGTCACTTGAAAAAAAAAACATTAATGAAATCTAATGCTGTATATATACATATCGGATGTATAAGGCTCTAGCGTAACCCAGAAAAAATAATAATAATAAAATTAACACCTCAAAAGGTATCCCAAAATCTGGATTGAGAACAATACACCAATGTTGTGTAAATCTTTGCGATCGGTGCTGTCTTCTTTCGACATGACTTTTGGCTATTTATTCTTCGCGTGGTGAAACCGGCTTTCATAGAGTTAAACGCTACGTTGACAACACCGTACAGCGAAAGATTCAACCATAGCTTTCTTTACAACTTTTATTGGTAAGATGACAAGTGGAGTAGAACAAGTTGCTTGTTCTACCAAGGGCAACGACCTATGAAAAAAAAAAAAAAAATCGTGTACCTACGTTATCTAGAAAGTCTTTCCGCTATTTTTTTTAACCCTTTCGGGCTCATTTATTTAAAAACATACGATGTCAAACGGACGTGCTTGGTTGGATGAAGTTCCAAATTAACAACACCCATGTGTACATTCGCATCCAAAACTTAAGTTAAGAAAAAAAAAGGATCTTAAGTGATGCGTGAAATTCGTTTTCATTCAGGTGGTATCTTACTCAATTCTTATCTACTTCATCACTAATCAGTCACTGAATGAAACATCCACATAAATTAAAATACTGTCACAATCTTTTTTTTTTCTTTTGAGATGATTACATCCTGTTTATTATTATTATACTTAGAGAAGACTTAATTAATGCCTTTTTTTTTGTTGTTGTGACTGGAGAACTGTTTCATCATTGTTGCAATGTCAAAATTGTCATAAGTCGATCGTCTGCTTCTACAGAAGCAGACGATCGACTTATGAAAATTTTGTTTGTTGCAACATTACATAAACAATAATACGTAAAATACATAAAAACATCGCGAAAAGTTCGATAAATATTTGATACATTTTATATTGATTTAAAATCTGCACATTAATGAAAAATTAGTAATTTTACATAAATATGCTTTAGTAATTTAATTATGCACGACCAGGTTAATTTTTAGTTGCTTTAAACATAATTACATAGCACATGCATAAATTTCAAACGTATTAATTATATTAACATCTCTGCAATATAAAGTGAATAATAAATCTGCTATTGCTGTTACTAACGCCAAAGTGAATGCATAAATTACGAACTTCAAAGAATGTAATTTTTACGCCTCACGTCTCCTCATGCAAATTTCAACTATGCCAGCAGGCGGAAAATCTCATTCTTGTATTGCGCATGACCTGTGCTTGGTCACATAGTTATCTGGTGTACGTGCTCTGCTTTCTAACAATGGAAGATCCACGTGGTTGTTGCTAGTTTCATTGCAGCAGCACGATGGCTATGAGAGCGAGGATTTACCTTGGAAGTTTATATATCTAAGTACGAGTCTAAATTTTTATTTCGGCTAATTTCACTAAATCTAGGGTCATGCTGATATGTTTTGCGATATATTTGTGTTTCCGGTTGTAGATAAAGCAAACGTTGATGTCGACTATAAAATGAGGTCACTTTTATGAGACGTACGAGGTGATACATTTCGTAATGGTAATTTATGAAGGATTAACATGTGCAATAAAAGATAGAGAATGCCACTACGTAAAATGGGTTTTCATTAAGAGTCAAAAGTAAAGGGGGGGGGACAACTTCCAGGTTTTAACTCATCAAGATGAATTCTCTACTTTCTAGATTTATTATCGCGACAAGCAGTCTATTAAATATTTGTTTTAATGGTTAGTTGACATCGTTGCAATAAGAACTGCTGCTAAATTAAACATTACTAGAATGAAAACAATTAACTTATTACGTCATATTTACGCCATTTCAGTATAACATACATTTTTCAACAATGTAAACTATCGGTTTGAAATCTGTAACAATCAGCAGTTAACAACAAATTGTATCCGCTGTTGTCATAACAACAGCGCATGCTGATTTCAGACGAGCAAAGAATGTCGCTACAATTATCGTAACAATAAATTCTATGAAATTTTTAATTTCTTTTTAAGTATTGTTTTGCAAAATATCGGGATATATTTTTGTAGAATATTTCGTTTAAATAAAGACAGAAC